>NC_083330.1:39801123-40119165 GCF_963455315.2 Globicephala melas | reverse complement strand
AGTTGAATTATAATGTTGTATTAATTTACTGCAAAGTGACTCAGTTATACATATACATATATACATTCATTTCCATATTCTTTTCCATTTTGGTTTATCACAGGATATTGAATATAGTCCCTTGTGCTATACAGTAGGACCTTGTTGTCTATCCGTTCTATCAATATATATACCAGTTTGCATCTGCTAACCCCAAACTCCCAATCCAACCCTCTCCCACCTCTCTCCCCCTTGGCAACCACGGGTCTATTCTCTACGGCCAGGCTTTTTTTTTTAAACAAGCCAGAAAAATTGCCTATTTTCTCAATTATAAAGATGAGTTATCATTGATATTTACTGATATTGAACACCGTACTGTCAGATATTGCTTTCTTCAATTATCTGGAAAATTGTGACCCTATGACGGGAGAAAGCTCATGTTACAGAAAATGAGGACTGAGTGCTCACTTAGGGTTCCTAAAGAGCAGTAGCAGTTGTGTTTCCTATCCTGTGAACAGCAGTGGAAGGGTTAATGAGCTAGTGCTTACCCGGGGCCAGAAGATGAAAACCAGTAGGCTGGGATATTATTTTTATTGTGTTGACACAGATGCATTTTCATAAAGATTTATAAGAAACTTTAAATTTTTCAAAATGCTCTGCCTCTTGCTTTTCAAATTCCATTTTACTTATGTATGTGTCATCGACACTACAGCCTCACCGGGGGAGAACAACAACAAAAAGTATTTCTCTTTTCTTTGAGGTTTTACATTCGCTGGGAACATTTTTAATGAGTCAATAAATCGTTGCTTACCAGTGAGGGTTCCCCAAAGGAACGGATCTTCAGAAAATTTTCTAAAATTGGGGCAAAGTACTAATCTTTCAGGAGGAGGGAACAAACAAATCGAACCCATTAACTTCCTAGAGAAGCAGGAGTTTTTGTGTGATAATATCTGTACCACCAATAATGATGAAAAAAACAGCAACCATTTATTGACTGCTTACAGGAGGGATGCTAAGTGCTTTCCCCTGCATCCTGCCCCTCCCCCCATTTCTTCCTCTCTACTTGTACCATCCCCAATGTACAGATAAGAAAACCGAGGTTCAGAGAGGTTAAATAAAATGCCTGTGGAGACAGCCAGAAAAAAAAGCAAAGCTGGGATCCACACCAGGCAATTTGATCCCACAGCCCACAGCAGTCTTAACCACTATGTAATATTGTCTCACAAACATCCCCAGAATCTGCTCCATCTCTTATCACTGACAAAGCCTTGGATTTGCTGGTAGAGAAAAAAATGCTTGAAATCTAACTAGGCTCCTCTAGTATCTGTTTTGACAGTCGAAATTAATTGTTCATTTTCTGAGCACTTTTTGGCAAGTCTTTGTAATGACCCAAACTGCCGTCTCCTTCCTCTCCGGCTTGGCAGGGCTCCCCAGTGTGGAGCTCAGGGTGGGCCCGGACTCCAGGGATCCAGCGTGCTGGCAGGGCTGCAGGCTCTTCTGAGAAAGGAAGGGGTTGTTTTCACTCTCTGGGGTTGCTGAGAATGACGGTGGGCATTTTCTGCCTCTCTGATGAGACCGAAACCCTCACAAAGCTGATGAAACCAAATGTGATAATTGAGTTGAGCCTACCTCACATCTGTGCATCTGTCTTGCCAAAGTACAATGAACCGTCTTTCTCACACTCCATCCCAGCGCGCTCCAGGGAAAGGGAGAGGTCGTTCCTTCCTCAGCACTTTCCCTTCGTGTTGACCAGAAGAGGGAGCAGCTTCCGTTGGAAGGTGAGTAGTGGACTGGCACACGTTGGAATGGGCACCTATCTCCCCAAAGGCTCGGACTTTTAAAAACACTTGTTAAATTTAAAAAATGCCACCGAGGACAGAAAGCTATCAATATTTTCTGGTAGCTCTGAGCCCCTGGGTACCATTCTGGGCAACTTTATTTTGAAAGATGCAGAAGTTGCCCCTAGATGTGCATTACTTATTTGAGAAAACCATCCACATCCTTGATACTGTTACTGTCAAGATACGCATGTGCTAGCATTTGAAACCGAAGGCATTAGTCTTATGTGCCTTAAGATAAAGATAAGATAAAATGTAAAAGAGATTTTGTGGATAAACACCTTAATTTCCACCCCCCCCTTTATTTTCTCTGTGTTTCTTTCTTGTAAATAACGCAGAATGCAAGTAAATGTGCGGGGTTAATGTTTGGCTTTGGATGGGAATATTTTCTCCCCTGATTCTTCACAGTCATGGCAAAATTCCTGGTAAAGGTGAACTTCAGATTGAGTTTTAATTAGGAGGAGAAAAGTCAATTGAAACTCTGAAGGGGAAGTGATTCCTACTGGCCAGGATGTGATGGAAGAAGAGATGTAAAAAAGAACAAAGTCACCGGTGTCTGCTTGACAGCAGATGGAATAAAGAGCTAGGATCAGGCAGACCTGTGGCAAACTGCGGGGGGAGGAGCATGAATTTGATGCTAAAAGCAGTGGGAAATGACCGAAAAGCGTTGAGGCTGCAACGGAGAGTAGGGACATGATGGTGCTGGCCGCCTCAGATAATGGGGGAGGCATTTAAAGCAGGGGATCCTGGGCTTCCCTGGTGGCGCAGTGGTTGAGAGTCCGCCTGCTGATGCAGGGGACACGTGTTCGTGCCTCGGTCCGGGAAGATCCCACGTGCCGTGGAGCGGCTGGGCCCGTGAGCCATGGCCGCTGGGCCTGCGCGTCCGGAGCCTGTGCTCTGCAACGGGAAAGGCCACAACAGTGAGAGGCCCGCGTACCGCAAAAAAAAAAAAAAAAAAAAAAAAAAGTTAAAGCAGGGGATCCTGGTGGGGGAAATTTGAGAAATAAAGCCAAAACTATTAGGGAGGCCAGATGTGCTGATTGGCCAGGGAAGGCCCCAGTTTATACTTGTTGCCCGGAGGAAACTATTAATAGCTCCTTGGTTCACTGTCCTAGTGTCCTGGTTTGGTTGGTCAAAGACAAAGTCACCCTAGCCTTAGTTTACATATGGTTCATGGTCAAGGAATAAATCACATACTTAGCTATGCACATGGAGGGGGAGGAATAGATTTTGGAGAGATTATTGCAAAAAAAAAAAAACCCACATGGTGATGGGAACAGTGAAAAGTGACTCAATTGGTGATTTCCTGTCACAAGGGGACATGATGGGGGGACCATGGGGGCATGATGCATCGCTCCATTTAATAGCATGACCCCAGGGACAACTGATATTTATTAAATACAAAATGTCGAACAAACAATATGCACTTGTTAGATGAATGAAACTGTGCGCAGATGGAGGGAGCAGAGCCTGATGTGAAGAAGGGGTGAGACCGGAGCCTGAGAGTGACCACTTGGAAGCAGGATTGATTTTCCAGGAAGAAGCTCGGAGGCCTCTGTGGATTCTCACTCCTAGCTGGGTTGGACACAGGGGATAGAACAGAAACATGGAGGCAATGGTTTTGGGAATGAAAGAGATGCAGAGCAGATGAAGCTTCGGGAACGGAGAGATGGTGAAGATCTCACTTCAGCGTGCACCAGCCATTGCGCTAGGCCTGAGAGACTGAGGTGAGTGATGCCCAGAGGCAGCCCTCGTGGTGTTCCTGGTCTGGCACTTGACGACAATGACAAACAGTGATAAATCAAAGTGATAATTTAGAGGAGGACAGTCAGGAAGGTGGGGAGAGGGTCCTGCAGGGGAGGGGCCAAAGCTAGTGTCCAACCTTGAAGAAAGAATAGGGCTTTTCCAGTTACAGAGGTGGCAGAAGGGAGGATGAGAATATTGTTCCAGTGGAGGGGTCAGTGTGAGCACATGCAGAGAGCTGCAGCAGGTGTGCAGAGTATCTCTAGGATTACACAGCAGATGTAATCTGAGGGCACATGATGGGTGGTCTCGAATTCAAAGCCAGAGCACATACATTTTATCCCGTGGCTCACCATGACAAACTGTTAAAGAAGGGAAGTATTTCCCAAATTAACTCTGAGCATCGGCGGGAAGGACAGATTGAAGGATGGAGAGGCTGGAACAAGGGAGACAGGTGAGCTATGAGAACGAGATCATGATACGGTAGAAGAAATGGAGAGGAGGGGATGGAGCTCAGGGACTCTTGCAGGGTCTATTTGAAAGGTCTCAAGGGCAATTTAGATGTGGAAGGTGAGGGAGAGAGAGGACTCAAATATTTTGACTATGAGGAAATTTTGGGGAGGGTGGTGAAAGGAGACAGCCCCAGAAACAGAACTTCAGAGATGTAAGAAATGAGTTTGGTGAAAGAAAGCAGAGACAGGTTGAGAGAGCTTAAGCCTGGGGGTGTTGAGCTGGGGGGAGGAGACAGAGAACAGGAAGGGGAAGGGTGGGGGCGGGCACACTGCCAAGGCTGAGTGAAAGTAGTTTTGTCTTGTTTTCTAAGATGGATGGGGAAGCCTGGGTATATTTGGTTTTGATGGGGTTATAGAAACAGAAGGAAAAAGCTGATGAAAAATGAGGGAGATTCTGTGGTCACAAGAGAAAGCAAATAGTTCTAGCAGATGTTACAATTCTGGTACAAGGCTTCCTACCAGTAGGTATTCTAATTCTTGAAGATGATGCTGGTGAGTTAAAATTCAGGCGAAAACTGGGGAAGGAAAGCAGAAAAAGAAACGTTGCTGAAGAGGTAGAGAGGAGCCATGGACAAAAATGGAACTACTGTGTGTTTGATAGGGATTGATATATCAATAGAGAAGTGACGAGAAAGAGAGGGAGTGTATGGAATCCTGTGGGTGCCAATAACACAAGAAAAGATAAGAGAACCAGAAAGCAAGTTGAAGATGGTAGTGGGTGTTGGTTGTTTTTGCCACCTGACATTCATCCCTACTTCTTGAGGTGAGAACGCCCTGGGTTTGTTTTGGAGAAACCATCCTTGTTCAACGTTTAACTCACATGCTTAGAGTTTAGTTGATGGCACTGAACCCCAGCATGGGAATGTGAGAGTTGGTGCAGTGCTAACAGTGTATTCTACCCCCTGGGCACGGTGACTGGTACGTGTGTACGCCCATAGCTAAGTCAGAGTGAGGGAGGCTCAAATCTGGGATTCATAATGGAGCTACTGAGGGAGAGGACCCTTCCTTTGATGCTAAACTTGAACCTCTAAGAATATAAATTGGAGCTGCTACAGATAGTTCACAGCCTCGAGGGGAGAGCCTATCAGAGAATATGGACAACACAGTGGGATGCACAGTTAAACGATGGAGAGAGAAACCAAGCCCCACGGTAATCCTCTGGACCCCAAGCCTGAAGATAGCTCTAGCTCTGGATGCCATTTGGATTGGTTTTCTTACTTGCAATAGAAAGAGTTACAATGGATAAAAGGATATAGGGGAAAGGTTATGGAAACACAAAAAGGTGACTGAAGAAGGGAGATAGTTGAGTGTGGGAATGGAAGAGAGGCAGAAGCAAAGATTGTTGAAGTTTATAAAAATAAGGTGGATAGGGATTGAAAGGAAAAGATGGCCTGACCAGGGCTGGTCAGACACTTAACATGTGAAGGGCACCCTTGGAGTATAGTATGTTTCACTATGGACATCAGCCTGGGAATTGAAGCTGCTCTGGGGACTCAAATATTTTTCTCTCATGAACACCAAGAGAACAACTTCTAGTGATGATAATCACACTCTGGAATACTGATAGAAACCCATTCATTCATTCAATCATTCATTTGCTCAGTAAAAGTTTGTTAGTATCTGCAAAACACTCTGTTGAGAATCATGAGGTAGAAAAGGAATAGTCTTCTCCCTCGAAGTGCTTCCTTGAGACAGGGCAGCAGTCAGATGTCATCATAGTTCTGGGTGGTCTGTAGACTAGAGCAAAGTCCACGAGTCTGAGCTCAGAGGGAGCCAGAGGGAGGTATCTACACAGACATAATAAGTTAATAAAAGTTGTGCATCTATCAGACGCCTCAAATGACTGCTGGTTTGGGCATTGGCAGTCTAGGTGAACTTTGTTCTCTCTTGGAGTCTTGGTCCCACTTTGGAAAAGAGGAATGTGGTTCTCTCTGTTTTCCTGTTCTGTTTCTTTTAATGAGAATGGACACTGACTTATTAACTGTGTTAACCTCTGGTTATTGTAGGACGCTGTTCCTTCAGGCAATCAGACGTGGATTTTGAGAGTCCTCTTGACTCTCACCAACTGGTTGCACTAAGTACAGTTCTTCTCTTTTTTAAAAAAAATCAGTATACTGACTATTTTGTATATCTAGGTTGAACAGCCTCATCCTATTTACCTCTCGGAGCAGTGTGTCTAAGCAGCTGCAACACATATTTGATGCAATAAAAAAGCAATTTTTGTCTTTAAAAGAAACACCAACTTTTCTCCTTCTGTAAGCCTGTCCAGATGATCAAAAGCCAGATAAGGCCCTGAAACAAATTCCCTTTTACCATTTGTAATGTAAAAAACTCCTTGATTCCCAGTGAAGCCTCCCCTTTCATTAATGGAAGCACAGCTCTTATCTTGATGTATGTGTAGCTGGTGCTTCTTCAGTTCTGACAACGAAAAAAGTGAGCATCAGCAAATAATGGAGCCCTGAAAAATTGCTGTCCTGATACCACTGAAATTTCTCCTTCTTTCAAGCCAAATCTACCCACGTGTCATGTTTGAGAAATGAAAAGCACAAGAGACATCTGTTAAGTTGACAGCCTGCAAAGATTTTTTCTTTTAGATAGTCAATAATTATTGAATCATTGGTCAGCCTTGAACACTCTTCTAGGTACAGTGACAGCTAATAGAATGGAGAAGACATTCTCTTTTGCCTTTCAGAAGCTTCTAATTTAAAATGGGCAAAAACAATTAAGAAAATAAATGTAAAGAGATGCAGCGGTCGCAGAATCACTGGTATTCAATCAGGTATAGCGGCTGCAGCTTCCTGCAGCTTCCTGGGCCACGTGCCATTCTTAAAGTATGTGATAAGCAGAAAAAAATGTATGATTCTCTCATTCTCCACATCCTTTGAGGTGAGTAAAAAATAAAAATAAATTCTACCCTTGAGGGAAGCCTTGCTTATCCCAACTGTCCTGTGTGGCAGTCACGTGGTGCCAAGATCTGGTTGGTGTCCAGCGATGAGCCCCTACCACTTACAGTGGAGCCCTGATCTGTAGCTAGACCAGAGCTCCACGTGTTGCCATGAAGCTACAGGTAGTTGACCTGCTCCTCATGCCATCTAGAGTGATTATAAACCAAGGACTATGAAATACATTTGCTCAAGTCCTTTTGGTTGGATCTTCAGGCCAAACAACTTTGTCTTTAGTCAGTCTGGAGCAGGCCAGGGCCACAGAAAGGAGGAAGCAAGGATGAGAGACTCCATCATGAGAAGGTATCCCAGGTACATAGAGCTGTTACAGGCTTTGGGGTTTCCTGCTGACTCTGGGTGGGGGACGTGGGCTCTGGCATGGGCACCCTGCTCATTTACAAGACCTTTCCTGGGACCTGACCACCTCATGGTACCCTCACCCAAAGTCCCAGACACCTTGGCCAAACACCAATTGCTCTGTCCACTGGTTGATGGAGATCATCAATAATGGGGTGCTCTCATTTGCTCTTGAAACTTCACGTTGTGACCTGAGTGTTATGGACTGCGTGTTTGCATTCCCCTTAAATCCATATGTTGAAGACCTAATCCCTAATGTGATGGTATTTGGAGTTGGGGCTTTTGGGAAGTTATTAGGTCATGAGGGTGGAGCCTTTATGATAGTGCCCTTATAAGAAGAGAAATAAGAGTTTCTTTCCTCTCCCCTTCCCTCTCTCTCCCACCCTTCTTCTCCCTCCTTCTATCTCCCTCTCTCCTTCTCCCTCTCCCTCTTCGATGTGAGGATACAGCAAGAAGTCATCTATCTGCAAACCAGGAAGCAGGCTTTCACCAGAAACTGAATTGGCTGGCACATTGCATTGATCTTGGACTTCTCAGCCTCCAGAACCATCAGGACTGTCAGAGATAAATATTCATTGCCTAAGCCACCCAATCTATGGCATTTTTGTTACAGCAGCTCAAACTAAGACACCTGAGCCACCACATCTTGGTCTGCCTGTCTCCATTCCCCTGGGCCGTTCAATACTAACTTCTACAGCAGGCGATCTGCTTGGTCCCTGTTTCTCATCTCACTTCTTTATACCAGGTTTTGCCTCATCCACCAGCCTAGCCAACTGCTAATATTGAGTTCTGACTTAACCAAAGCTCACCCAGCAAACCCTCAATACTAGTGCAAAATGGCAGCGTGCGACCCATTGCCATCATTTTCTGAGGGCAGACATCTATGAAGGAAGTAGATAAATGGATGCTCAAGCTACTGAACAAGAGCAGCAGCTACTGCGAAGAATAGATCCCCAACAATGCCAAGACAACTATCTACAACATTCTGCCCATGGGTTCAAGGCAGCCATCAGCAAAATCCACTGTCTAAGAGCTCTTCAAGGGAATCTCCTAATCTAAGAGGTTCAGGGCCAAGTCCTGTCTGAAAGCTTTCTCTGTGAGAGCACAGGGAAAGGGATGGGTGACATGGAATTTCTGGAGGATGAGAGCCAAAGAACACCTTTGACTCAGAAAATCAGCAGAATCAGGATGCTGTAAGAAAGAACAAGGGAATTACAGTAAAGAGCCAGGATCTCAGTTCACCTAGCTTTCAACATGGCCCCATTTCCCCTCCAGATTTAGCGTTTTCTGTCCCTGTCTTTCTTTGTTATACTGGGGGAATTTGAGTGTGGAGGACTTGTCTGTTTCTTCTCTTTGGGAACTGAATTGGGGGGATCTCCATTACAATCCAGTCAAATATTTCCATCTGGGGCTTTCTCCCAACAAAGGATCTACTATCAATTGTCCACGATTCAGATGGCCTGATGTGAGCCCAGATTATGGCCAAGAGAAAAGAGAACCAAGATGATTGACTCTCAGCAAGTAGAACCTCAGGGTCAATCCTGACTTTCCCCTTCATGCACCATCTCCAGGTGGTTCCCTGGCTTCCCTGTGTTCCCCTCCCATTCTCTCCCATCTTGGCTTCAGGACTGGGTGTTAGTGGTACTATTTCCATGTTGAGTTCTCCTTTGAGTTCTGCTCTGAGCTCTCATTTTCCTCAGGAGGAGACTGACTCTGTCAAAGTGATCCCCATACTTTACCTTTTTCTTGGGGCAGCCAGCATGGGGAGGGGGGAGAGAAAAGTGCCTCGATCTCTAGGCCTCTAGAAGAGATCCCTCTCCCTCCTCACATTCCTTTGCTCATTACATCCCTAAAATAGGGAAAGGACTGCATTAACAGTGAAAAAGAGAGTAAAATTTTCCCCAGAGGAGTTGGGGGGGTCGGGGAGTGGTGATCAGAGGACACCTCATGGTCACTTCTTTGTCAATTTCTGTTTTTCTTTTATTCCTGGGGCTTTTTGTTGCCTCTTGTTTTCCTGTTCTGCCACTCAGATTCTGTTTTGTGTGAAATTTACTGCTTTTGGGAAAGATGATGTTTTTCTATGAGCCAAAATCAAATAGAAAATGGAAAAAGGAAAGAAACTGAGCTAACGCAGTTGGACTTACCTCTTGCTTTCATTCAATAAATTTTCCTTAAGCCCCTAGTATGTGCAGGGCATCGTGCAGGGAGACACACGCACCACGCCTCCTGCAGTGGGAGTTGAGACAGATGGGAGCTAAGCAATGGGCCACCCTGCGGAGGGCAGGGATTAAAGCTGGATGGAGGTGTTAACAGTGGCCAACCAAGACTGTAAGGATAAGAAGTGTGTTGGGATTATTTTCTGTGACCTTATAACTCTTCAAAGCTCCTCTGGGAGGATTGAAATTCCCAGTTTAAGGAAAACTGCCTCCCCTATTGGGGCATAGTCACCGATACCCACATTTATATAATTTTTGCTGCTTATTCTAAAGCAGTGGTTCTCAACCAGGGGCAGTTACCCTCCCTCCTCCTCTTCCTTTTCAAAGACATTTAATAATGTCTGGAGGCATGTTTTTGATTGTCAAAGCTGGGGAGGGTAGGCGGAGGGGGGAAGGAGAGGTGATCGTTACCGGCATCTAGTTAAGTAGAGATCAGGGATGCAGCTGAACATCTTCAATACACAGACAGCCTCCCACGACCGTGAATTATCAGGCCCCAAATGTTAACAGAGCTGAGGTTGAGAAACCCTGTGCTAAAGGAGGAGACCCCTGACCCTCACTAATTGTGCAATGATAGTAATAACTAACATTTGTCAAGCGCTTGCCTGGTGTCAGACACTCTTCTTAGGCTTTTCCATGTGGAATCTCATTTATTTCTCATAACAGATTACGAGGTAGATTCTACCATCATCACCATTTTTTCGATGAAAGGAATGAATCCTGGAGAGATTGAGTGGTTTGCTGCAAGTCCTAAGGCTTAGAAAGCAGCTGGCTCAGGATCTGAACCTCGACTTACCCACTTTGTTACCTCCTCCTGGTAACAAAGCTTGCTAAAGTCCTTTGTTCTGGAGAAAAGGGAGTAAAGAGAAGAGACAGTCTCAACAACTTGTCTTTGTAATGGAAACAACTGAGGTTTCCTTTCTCTAAAGGCTGCACTGGGGTGGGTGGATACTGGTGGGTAAGAATGAAGACTTACCTGACCAGACAGGACCCGTGTTCACGACGGGATGCACTGTGTCGGGCATGGCCACCCTGCTCCGCTGGTGTCCCTGCAGTGAAAAGTAGGTCCGCAGCATCAGCCAGACCCAGAACCCTTTGAAATACCACTTAGAAACATCTTGGCAAAACCTAACAATGGAACGCACAAGCAGATTCTAAATTACCATTATCATTAATCGGGGTTGACATGAACAACCCCCTCCTAAGTACTGTTCAATCATTGCCCCTTTTCATGCTTTTCTCCCAGATTCCCACAGGCATCCTTAGAGTGAAGGGTACCTGAGCTGCCCCTGTGTGTGGTCCTCAGTGGAACAATGGAGGCAAAGTAATCCCTGACAGAACAGGCTGGGACCTTGGACACAAAGCAGATATGGGGCCCAGCCAGGGCCCTGCAGTGTGAGAGAGGGCCACAGGGAGAGGTGCAGGAAAGGGAAGAGGAAGCGGGGAGAGAGTCCAGGCGAGAAGGAGTGGGGCGGGGAGAGCCAATGATGGGGTGTGGGCAGTGGAGCAGGTCTGTGTTCATACACATCCAGAGCTGTCACTTTAATGGATTCCAAAGGAGAAGGCAGACATGCTCCCAGGTAGCCTGGGAAACTGACTTCCTATGAGACAAGAACTTTAAAAAAAGCCCTTCATTCAGGAAATCTATTGGGAACTTATTGTTTTAGAGCATTATTCTTTTTGATAAGTATTAATTAGGCTTCAGATTTTTTTTCTCAAGGCCTGTAGGTTTTAGGAACTGCAAAAAGCCCGAGCCACATCTCTGATCTGTCCGTTCCCTCGTTCGTTTATTCCACAAATATTTGCTGAGATCCCACGAAGTGCAAAGCGCTGTTCTCAGCACTAGGGATACAGCTGCGGGCAAGATAGACGTGGCCTTGCCCTTGTGGAGCTCATATATCGGAGTGGGAGACAGACAAAACAACAGTAAGTAAAATAAATAATAACTGACTTCTGCGCATCAAAGGACAAAATCAACAGAATGAAAAAGGCAACCTATGGAATGGGAGAAAAGTTTTGCAAATCATCTCTCTGGCAAAGGGTTAATATCTAGAATATATAAAGAACCCCTACAGCTCAAGAACAACAACAACAAAAGACTTCACCGGATCAAAAAATGGGCAAGGGACTCCAATAGACATTTCTCCAAAGAAGATATGCAAATGGCCAAAAAAGCACATGAAAAGGTACTCAACAGCACTAATCATTAGGGAAATGCAAATCAAAACCACAGGGAGATACTACTTCACACCCATTAAGATAACAACTATTAAAAATATAACAAGTCTTGGTGAGAATGTGGAGCAATTGGAACCCTTGTGCACTGTTGGCGGGAATGTACAATGGTGCAGCTGCTATGGAAAACAGTATGGTGGTTCCTCAAAAAAGTAAAAATAGAATTATTGTATTATTTAGCAATCCCACTTCTGGGTATATAATATATTCAAAAGAATTGAAAGCAGGGCCTCAGATATTTATACCCCCATGCTCATAGCAGCACTATTCACAATAGCCAAAGGGGGAAGCAACCCCAGTATCCATTAATGGCTGAATGGATAAACAAACTATGGTACATACATACAATGAAATATTACACAGCCTTAAAAATAAAGGGAATTTTGACACATACTAAGACATAGATAAAGCTTGAGGACATGATACTAAGTGATATAAGCAAGTCACAAAAAGACAAATATTGTATGATTCAACTTATATGAGGTACCTAGGGTCATCAGATTCACAGGGAGAGAAAGTAGAATGGTGGTTGCTAGAGACTGACAGGAGTTGGGGATGGAGAGCTGTTGTTTCATGGGTAGAGAGTTTGCGGTTTGTAAGATGAGAGTTCTGGAGGCTGATTGCACAGCAATGTGAATGTACCTAATACTACTGAACTATACACTAAAAAATGGTTAAGACGGTAAACTTTGTGTTACGTGTATTTTACCACAATTAAAAAAATAAGTAAATGATGACAATTTTGTTAGAAGATGATGAGTGTCATGGAGTCAAAATAAAACAATGTGACAGGGAGTGGGTACAGGATTGATTTGGTGTTGCAACTTAAAAATGGATGTCTTTTAGAGCAAGTCTCATTGAGAGTGACATTTGAGCAAAGACTTGCATATTGTGAGAGATGAGCCATGTGGATCTGGGGCAAGAGAGTTCCAGGCAGAGGGTGAAGCTAGGGCAAAAGCTTTAGGTGGCTTGGCATGTTTGGGGGACAGGGGCCCAGGGAGCATTGAGCCAAGTGAGCAAGGGGGAGAGAAGCAGCAGATGGTTCTGGGCCTTGGGAGCCACTGCAAAATCTGGCTTTCTCAAAGAAGATGTTGGGGGTAGGAGTTTATTTATTTATTTAGGGCTGTGTTGGGTCTTCGTTTCTGTGCGAGGGCTTTCTCCAGTTGCGGCGAGCGAGGGCCACTCTTCATCGCGGTGCGTGGGCCTCTCACTGTCGCGGCCTCTCTTGTCGTGGAGCACAGGCTCCAGACGTGCAGGCTCAGTAGTTGTGGCTCACGGGCCCAGTTGCTCCACAGCATGTGGGATCCTCCCAGACCAGGGCTCGAACCCGTGTCCCCTGCATTAGCGGGCAGATTCTCAACCGCTGTGCCACCAGGGAAGCCCTGGCTGGTGTTTTAATGGGGTCATTCCATCTGCTGTGCTGAGAAGGGACTGCAGGGGGCACAGCAGGAAGCTGGGAGGACAGTTAGAGGCTAATGCATCCACTAGGGTGAAAGAATTACAACGGCCTGGACCTACGTGGGAGCAGTGGACAAGTTGAGATAAAATTTGGAGGTAAAGTCAACTGAATTTCCTGATGAGTTGGAAATAGTGTGTGGGAGAAGAAAAACGAGTCAAAGATGACCCCAAGACTTCTGTCCTGTGCACCAGGAAGAATGGAGTGACTGTTAACTGAAATGTGGAGAATGACAGGTGGAACAGGTTTTTGAGGGAAGAGCAGGTGCTGGATTTAGACATATTATGTCAGAGACAATAATTACATATTCCACAGGAACATCAGTGGACGTGTGGGCTTGGAGCTCAGGAGGGCCGTCCCAGCTGGAGACATCACCTGGGGGGCCATCAGGATATAAATGGTGTAGGTTGAAAGCCATGAGTCTGGAGGAGTCACCTTCAGAGTGAATTTAGAGAGAGGAGAAGCCCCAGATGAACCCAGGGTGACCTGATGTTAATAGGTCCAAAGCAAATGAGGGACCAGTGCGGGAGCCTGGGAAGCAGCAGCAGCAGTTATGTTCAGAGCCCACAGTCTGCAGAGCAGCTCCAGAATGGAGCATGTGCACCTGCATTTTGAAGATAAGGAAGAATTGAGTCCCAGAAGGGAGAGGTGATGTACTCAAGTCACATAGCTTGTCAGTGACAAACTGAAAGTAAGTACTTCTCACAGGAACTTACCTATTCGGAAGTCAGAAACAGAACACCTAATTTTAATGGGGGCGGAGACCAAACATTCAGTAAAGTAGAAAAGTTCTTTGAAGCTCATCTGGACCAGCATGTAATTAGACAGTACATTACAAACGCTATAAAACTGACAATACAATAAGCAAAGCCAAAGGAAAGAAAAATTAACTGTGGATCCTGGAGACGTCATAGGGAGGAACAGTTAATAAGCTAGTAGGCACTAACACAGTTATAAATTTAACTTTCAAATCTGCTTCTTCAGAGACATTCTCTGCTCAACCCAATTAAAAACTTCTCATTTTCTCAAGACTCTTTTAAATGACCAGAGCCATCAGAATACCTGGAAGTGTTTTGGACTCTCATGTCGTAGAAATTCTCAAATTCCACCAGGTAGAATTAACAGTGTTTTGCAACCAGATGTTATATGTAAAATGAAGACTTAAGAGACGTGAAATGTGTATTTTTAGACAGTCAGTGTAGCGTATAGCCTAGCAGTGCTTAAAAAGTTTTTCTTACATTATCATTTCAATGGCATTCTTTTGTCTACTGCATGTGATAACTTGGCCTAATCTATCTTCAAAGATTTAAAAAATTGACCCTGTGTTTTCAGTCGCATCTCAATTTTTTTTTTCTGTAGTACATGTATATATATATATTTTTGTTTCCTTCTTTCCCTAATAGCTAGCTGTTCCATGTCTCACCCCTCATAGTCTCAGACTTTCAGAAAAACTTGGTAGAGGGAATTAATTAAAAAGCCAAATCCCCCATAAGGCCATTCTCCAGGATCAATAGCCAGTATTAACGTTTGAACGTGTTTACTTCTAGTGGATTTTCTCCCTAAACTTAATTCCTTCTAACTTATTAATGATTATATAAATATAACATTTTAGGTTATTAATACTTTCTAAACAGCTGGACTATTCCGGGCTCCTTGCTTCTGGAGAAATATGTGACTGAGCAAAGAGCAGAGAAAAGAGTTTCTCCCTGTCTTTGGGGTTTGAAATGCCCATGTGCTTGTGTGTGTAGAGATCAGACCAGAGTTCTGAGAACAGGGTTGGAGGAGGATAGGATCTTTCCCTTCATCCCACCTGCCCAACACACCCACACCCACACCCACCAAGACCCACACCCCCACACCCCACCCCACAAACACCCCACATACACCCACACACCCCACACACACACCCCCACACACACGCACACACACACCCCACACACACCCACACATTCACATAAACCCACACACACCCACCCCCACACCCACCAACACTCACATCCACACCCCCCCACACACCCACACTCACACATACCCACACACACACACACACCCCCCACACACCAACACCCACACCCCCCACACTCACACATACCCACCCATCGCCCCCCACACCCACCAGCACCCACACCCAACAACACACACCCACACCCATCCACACCTCACCCCCCCCACACACACTTCCTCTGGGGAGAAAGGAAACATGGGAGACATTCAGAGGGTTCAGAGGAGGGTCTCAGGGTGTGTTCTCCAGGGAAAGTGGCAACAACTCAAGACAGATTGTCAAACCTGAGAGTAGAGGATGTTGTTTCCATTTTCCAGGTGGGATGTGAGGAAGTGGTATAATTATAGGGAAGAAATGGCTGTGGATGTGTCCAGGCAAAAAAGCCTAAACCAGTCTCATGGAATGTCCAGTCCTGCACTGTGGTCAGGAAGCATCAGGATGACCCAAGAATGGAAGATGACTTTGGCTGGAAATGAGGACCATGGCCAGACTGAGGGATGGATTTCTCCATAGGTGCCTAAGCGCCCAGTTGGTATTGAGGAGCCGCTAGGAGAAAGAAATTCTGAGGTTAAGTTTCTAGCAGTCTGAAGAACAGATGTCAAAAAGGAAATTAAACTCTTACAGAAAAAATACAGAAAAAATATGTTTTCACCCTTGAGTTGTGGACTTAAATCTATGCAATTCTATAAATTTATTCCATAACCTGACCTTTCCCATTATCTTAAAGATTTCTGTCTGAACATTATTTTTAATACTGGCTTAATATTTTATTGAGTGGATGTCATAATTTTCTTAACCAACCCCTTATTGTTAAACATTTTGGTTAATTCCATTTTTTTGCTATTATAATTAATGTTGTATATATCATTAGGCACAAACATCTAGGACGGATGGTTTAAAATCAATTCCAGAAGTGAGGTTATTGCTCAGAAGGTATGAACAATTTTAATTTCCACAATACATATTGCCAAAGTAATTTCCAAACGCTTTGCAGGAATGTACACTTTCCTGCGTCATCTACAAGAGCTCATTGTTAGAATTAAACATTATTTCAGTATCAGATGACTTTGCTATTTTATAGTTGAAGAAAAGACTTTACTAATTTACAGATAATATATGTTCTTTTATCTCTGACTAAAAAAGCAAAGTATGTCCATTTTAGAAAATTTGGAAAATGTAGAAAAGTACAAAAAAGAACTAAAAGTGAACTATAATCCCATTATTGGAAGACAGCCACTGTTCACAGGCTGACATCCACCTCCCAGGCTTGCTTTCTCTGAATATGTGTGTCTATTTACACACACACAACCACACGTGCCTATATTTGGCTTCTTACAAAATTGGAGTCATTATATATGCCATTATGTAAATTTTTGATTTAAAAATGCCATGAACCTTTTCCAAAATCATAAAATATTCTTATTAAACAGTCATCTACACAATTATTAATGTCCTAAACCTTCCTTAGATAAAAAACACTCACTCAGTGATAGCTTGCTGTTGACATATTGGGATGAGGATAGAAAGAAACAGACGGGCACACACGCCTATTTCACATAGACTCTGGCATGTGATTCTGGCCCTCAAAGAGTATGATTATTTGCTGTGTAGTTTAGTGGATGAACATTGACATTGAAAATAAGGCCTTCGGTTTGATTGTGTTGCTTAGCAGTCATGAGACTCTGGGCAGATTAAATAAGCATCACCACCCTTAGCCTACCTTTATCTTCGGGGTTTGGTGTGGGTATGAATAGGAAACGAATAGGAAAATGTCATAAGACTGATATCGTTGGTCCATATATCGATTCTCCATTAAACTTTATATTTAAAGTACACAAGACCCAGTGAATTAGCTGAGACTTAGAGCCCAAAGCATCACTTCTGGTTTGGCATCCCAGGGCTTTTTCCCTACCTAGCAATTGTAACAAACTGCTTGTGAGCTATAGGACTACTATTGATACTATAAGAGGACCACCAGATCCTAGATTCCAATCTTTTTTTCTTTAAAGAACTGGAGCAGAACAGAATACCTTTTTTTAAAATTTTTTATTAAAAATCTTATCAGGTTATCTTCTGCCCAGAGGCAAGTTGGCTGTCCATGACTTTCTTCAATGGCTCTCTACAAATAGGCAATTGCTAACTACTCAGTTCTTGGCCCCAGTTGTCTCTTCCCTTCACTTTTATATGGGGGTGGTCTATTTAAAAAGCTGTCCTGTTAAGTGGAACAGCTTCTAAATAGGCTGCCTTACATTCAGCAAAGCAGTTATGACAAAATCTGGCCAGGATTCGCCTTGTAAAATGTGGGTGCTTTTGACCCTGAGGCTTGTGCCGTACAGTGTGAGCTATCTGACCCAACTTGTGTGGTGCCTTTACTCCCCTCACTCAAAGACATCCCCTCTTGTAAGGCACTGACTACTGAACAATATGTGAGTGATCAAGGGGAGAGACCCAGGGCTCTGTCCCTCTTCACACACATCTCAGATAACAGTAGGGGTTTAACCCATTGTGTTTATTGGTGGTATTTTACCAGCAAGATGTTGATTTTACAGGCACGTAATTATTAGGATTTATTATTATGCTACCTATAAAACACCTGATTCATGTAGATCTTTAACAGCAAGATTGAATTATTATTTAGCAAATAATTTTCTGAAATTATTTAGAAAATACTATTTTATCCCCCAGTTTCTCTACAGATGAGTTCAAAAGACTCTCTGCAGCCAATTCCTTCAACACCCTTGAGAAAATCAATTTAGCCTGATTTGCTTTAGTTTTGGGGATGCAAAGACAAAGTTTGGGCCTTTAGAATTTCCTGAAACCTTTGGAGAAAAGGGCCTTCGAGAACATTCAGAGGAGGAGAAAGTGGTAAGAATTACTTTGCTCTCTGAGGCATGGGGTGTGTCCCCTGAAGATGTTTCTTCTTCTCTCCTTGGTTGTTGAAATGGGAGACTTGTGGTTTCCTTACATGCTCAGGGGGATTTTACTGTAGACATATCCTTGCTCTTGCCATCTACATGTATGAATACACACACACACACACACACACACACTTGGGCACACACTCAAAAGCCCATGTGTACACGCACGTGCACAAGGATTCAAGGATTTTGGAGAACAGACTCTTCAGTGAACAATTAGAACTTGCATTTACTTCTGCTTACTATGAACTGAGCACAGTTTGTGTGATCTCATTTTGTCATCACCAAAAACTCTCTCGTCTGAGGTGTTTGCGATTGTTGCCCCCTTTTACAGATGAAAAATGTGGGGCTCAGCTAGAATACATAACTTGCTCATGCTCCTACAGCTGTTCTGTGACAAAGCCTGAATTCAGACCCAGGTCTGGCTGACTCTGAGGTCAGATTCCCATCAGAATGGCATGGCCTGGGACTCTAGGCTTCTTAGAGTTCTGACCTTGAGGCATGGCAGAACGGCTTCAGGACCCTCAGTCTCTCACCTGGTGTGGGGTCTGTGAGGACAGGAAGTGGGTACTCACAGCCCTGGAAATGCTGAGGTGGGTTTATACCCCTGACATGAGTCATTTGCTCTCATTTCTTCTTGTGAACCTGTTATGGTTAACTTTATGTGTCAACTTGGCTGGGCTACAAGGACACAGATATTTGTTCAAATATTATTCTCAATGCTTCTGTGAGGGTGTTGCTTGAGTGTGCTTCAATAACATTTAAATCAGTAGACTTTGAGTAAAGCAGATTGCCCACCGTAATGTGGGTGGGCCTTACCCAATTAGGTGAAGTTCTTCATATAGCAAAACTGACCTCCCCTGAGCAAGAAGGAACTCTGTAAGCTGACTGCCTTTGGACTCAAACTGCAACTCTTCCCTGGGCCTCCAGGCTGCCAGCCTACCCTGAAGATTTCAGATCCACCAAACCTTCATAATAACATGAGCCAATTTCTTACAATAATCTCTCCCTATCTATCTATCTACATATCTATTTACATATATGTAGATTATATATATATGTGTGTGTGTGTGTGTGTATATATATATATATATATATTCTATCTATCTCCTGGTGCTTCTGTTTTTCTGGAGAGTCCTAACTAGTAGAGACCCTGTCCTGTTTAGAACAGGATTTCTTTACAACTGTTAGTGATCATTTAACTTTTCCTCCAGGATCTCCTGCAGCTTGTTATTTCCTTCCTCCAGGAAAGCTGTGTCCAAGCATTACTGAGCAAGCCAAAGGCGTGTTACTTTTCTAAGTTTTAAAAATTGTGGTTTTCCTCCACTTCCCTTTCCCTCCTCAGCTTGCTTTCTAAGAGTGAACTTGACAGAGCTGGGAGTTTCTTGTCCACAGTGGGTGCCACTCCTCTTGCTGTCCACTCTCACTGAAGCTGCGCTGACTTTCTTTTTGTTCTTTGACAATCCTCCTCCTGGGCTTTGCGTGTGAAGCTTTTGGTGCCTGTAACAATAACGCCCAAGACGGTCCCTTCTCTTTCCTTCTATGCATTCAGGCACTGGCTTACATGTCGGCTCCTGGGAGGCTTTAGAACGCCCAGGACAGAGTAGCTCTCCCGTGTCTTTCTAGCACATCCCCTTGTTTTACTGTCTTTCTTGCAGGTAACACTTCTGAGGTGTCTTGTTTCTTCACTTGTTTAGGGTTTGTCTTTCCCCACCCGAATGTCAACTTCGTGAAAGTTTGTCTTCCTTTCTGTCGTTTCACTGCTCTATTCCTAGAGCCTAGAACATTGCCTCGCTCAGAGTTGGATCTCGGTGAACAGTGAGTGGGTGAGTGAATGAATGTATGAACGAACGAATGAATGTTTCATCTGAAGTACTCAGCTGGTGAGGCACAGTGCACAGGTGTGTGATATCCTACTGGTGAGAAGAGAGTCAGTGGCTCATTTTTGAAGTTGCATTAAGTCTTTTCAGGCCCCCAGGGTATCATTTGGTTCACTGGAACAGTAATTTACTAAATGGTACCTTAAGGGCATGAAAAAGTTAACGCACCTCCAAAAGTTTCTAATTTACACCAGGGACTAGTTTATTTACCCAGCAGTGTTTGACCTAATTGGTCCTAACTTCATTTAAGAGAGTCATTAGGACTTTATCACTTTTCCACCTTCATATTTCCTATCCTTAGCATTTATCTGTTTGTGGAATACTGTTGCCAGTTGTTGGTGTGCACGTGTGCACACACACCATATCTCTATTAATACCAAGACCCAAGAAGGACGTTGCTATATTCTGGCACTCGTATATGTAAATATTTTGTGTATATTTTTTGGTTTGTATAATAAAAAAAAAAAGAAACCTGTATATTGCAATCCTTTCAAATTTAATATTATTTTAGTGCCTTCTTGGTGCATATTACAAATAATTGCTTAATTAGTTCACATTTTGTTTTTTATCCAATAATTAGATCACAAAGGTTAGAGAATGTAAAAAAGTCTGTGTGTCTGTGTTACCAAGCTTTATCTAGAACATGCAGCCCATTATCTTATTTATTTTTGTTGTTTCAAATAGCAAAGCTGCTTCCACTCCTAATACTTTTGTTCTGAGGTTTTCCAGATTTAGCCTAATCTTTCCTTTTTTACTAATTACTGTCAATTCTGTTCTGTTGTATCACGTCAAAACTTTTCTTTCACTCCTGAGTTTATTTTTTAAAAAATCATTCTTACCGATTCAAGCTATGGGATATCTTTTCTTTACTTATTGTTACACTGATGTTACAGGGCCTGGTAAAATGTTTTTCTCAACTTTCGGGTCAAATCAGGTATGATTGTTACCAGCAATAGGCAGCAGGATTTTGGTAAAACAGGTTGTGGGTAGAGATATCCTAAAATGGTAAAAACCCATTAATCAAGAGCTCCCTAATTTAGACTTTGTAATAATTCATCCTGAAATGGGTTTAAATATACCCTTGCTGTAGAATGAGGGGTTTGCTAAGCAAATAATCATGTAAAGCAGATAGTAGAGAACAAATTCTTTTGAGAACATTAGCCTAGTATGATGAAATCTTGACAGGGTCATTGCAGTTTTTGCATCACAAAGTTTTTTTTGGTTAAACATCGTAAAAAGATTAGGTTGGCCAAAAGGTTTGTTTGGGTTTTTCCCAATATATCCCCTTTTTCTATTTAGGCTAATATGGTAATTGAAGTCAGTTTATGGATATTACATTTCCTCAGAGATATTACTCTGGACAATAGTCATAAATCTGTGTTTGTCATTAGATGTTAATATTTAGGATATTGGGTCTATGGAAATTTAAAAAGACATTTTCGGATGCAGACTTACCGTGTTGCGAGTTGACACTTTCTTCTAAAAGTGGATTGCAGCAAAAACTCAGCAGCATCCAGAGAAATAAAGTTTTCACTGTGATTCAATAAGATTGCAGAGATTCTCAAATTTTAAACAGATTATTTATTACAGCAAGCAGTTTATGTATTTGAAACAAAGCGCCTTTATTTTAAAATTCTATCATTTCAGACTTCATGAATTCAGAATTTATTCTTCCTGTTATTTAAAGTGGTTGCCTCTGAATTATTACTGTACTAGAAAAGCACCTTTAGTAAGTGGATTTCAAAAGAGTGCTTTTCTGCAGCATTTGTTTGTGTCTTGTTAAAAAACCATTTAAATTGGACTTTCTAATGGAAATACATATAGTGTTGGAGAAGGGTTTGGGCGAAGGCTGTCACTATGGCAACCCTCGCTGGTGTCCCCACGCAGAGATTTTTCTACCTTTGTGTTATCAACAGGTGGTAACAATATTTGAAAGATCAAGGGTCTAGCTTTACTAACTTGACCCTGCCATTCTGTAGGGCTACCTCTTAAATTCCTAGCCCCTTAATGGAGCTCGTACTTGCCTGTCAAGTTGTAGCAGTAGCCGGTGCCTGACTGTGTTCTGATTCTATTTTCACATCCTCAGGTTTGAAGCTGTACCTAAATTCACATTTCTTTTTTCCTCAGCCCTATAATATATGACTGAGTTTTCATCTGACAGCTGAGGATGAAAAACTATATCCTGAAAATGGTCTTGTCTTACAAATAGAGAAGCCTGAGCTGGTTCATCACTGACTGAGTCGCTTCCAAGAACATAATTCGGGTCTTGTCATTTTCTTTTAAACATTTATTTTGGCTTCCCAAGGATAAAAGACATCCAGAGGGTATAGAAATTACACAGCAGATTCGTGTCAAAAGATGGGAAGAGGGGAATTCCCTGGCGGTCCAGTGGTTAGGACTTCCCACTTTCACTGCAAAGGGCATGGGTTCAATCCCCGGTGGGGGAATTAAGACCTCACAAGCTGCGTGGTGCAACCAGAAAGAAAGATGGGAAAAGTACATTAGAAGGAAATATCAAGCTGTGTATTCTTTTGTTAAATGTGATGGTTTTAGTCAAAGTGACTCGTTTGGTGCTACTCTAGTGTGTCCTAAAATACCTGAATGACGCAATTGTGTATAGTGATCCTAGATCTCCTTAACGGATTCTTCAGTTAGATCAAGTTTTAAATCTTGGTGAGAGCTAATGCTGATTCAAACATAATCAGATTGAGAACGATTCCCCGTAGACTATGAGAACACAGATGAAGGTAACATGCAAAATCCTAAGTGTCACGAGATACGTGCCAAGTCCTAAGTGTTTTAGGAGTGGTGAGACATTAGTCTGCTTCAAGTTACTATTGGATGCTCTATCCTTTCAGGGAATTTGTTATATATTTATTGGTAATTTTTCACAAGATTTCCTTACACCGAAGAAATATGTAAATATGTGTGAGAAAGATGTGGTTAGCCTCAAGTAACAAATAGTAATCATTATTTTAAGCCCATATTTCAATTAGCCTTAATCTTTTGTTTGTATAGCCTTGAAAAGCTGTAAAAATCAGTCATTATAGCTTAATTACTAACCATTATCCTGGGTGGCTAACTCCACTTCCTTCTAAACAAGTTCCTCCTTTCATTTCGTTTTTAAATGCCACCACTGGCATTCTCTAACAATAGTATTATGCTTTATATAGCAGGCTTTGTAAGTTCCTCTGTAGAAAATTTTAAGTTTTGTTGGTTCCTCCCGGTACCAGAGAGCTGCTTCTTCTTCTTCTTTCTGAACTGGCCTGTTCGCTGTTGCACTTCAGGATAGAATCACACTTAAGTTTTACATAATGACAGAAGTTGACTGTTTCCTGCTCTAGTGTTTATTTAGTAAAACATTTTACATTCCTGGATAGATACCAGTCTGTCATTAATGGATTCTTGGCTTTGGGCCAATAGCTAATAGTTTTATTGGTCCTCATAACCTAGCTATGTGATTTTTGTAACCACAAGGGGCTCTTTTCTGAGTGTTTCTTTCTTTTTCTCCTTTAAAAAAATAACCTAACAACCCAGAGGTGCACCACATTTAAGAACAGAGCATTTCTCTTTAAATCATTGTCTACTCCTTTTCATTCATTCTTTTTGCTCTTAGGAAATTCTCACAGATCTTGGTGTATTTGGAACAGGGGTTGGGACCCAATTGCTTGATCCTATTCCCAGCTTTATCATTGCCCTAAAGAGGTCTGGCAAAGCTCATTTTCTCTGCTAGGTGGTGTCTATTTGCCTGTCTAAATCGGGGAGGGGCAAGAAGGGTTATTTATAGTGTGGGAGTTTGTCAAGCTTTATTTGATGGCTTTAAGCATTGAGTAAGGGGGACCAGCATTTGGAAATCTCGGAATTAGGTCCCCAAAAGGGACAAAAGATCTTTACAGCTGGGTATGTGTGAAGCCTGTGCACTTCACGTGTTTTTTCCCTGTCTTACACACCTGTCTTACACGCAGGTGTTAGTTGTGTCTGCCACTTTAGTCCCGCCCTCGCACAAGGCCGTGCCGTGGTGTCTTCAGAGCTTCAATGGCTTTTTCCTCTCAGTGATGTTTCCTGTTTAGATCTTTCTCCTCCCACTTTCTATAGATCTTAAGACAAAAGTTAAAGTACTTTGTGTCTCCAAATCCCCCCAAAACTCAATTTTCTCCCTAACATGTAAGTTACTATGCAATTCTAGGATCACAAAACCATCTGAAAATAAGCTCAGGATCGGTCATGGTGATAATTAGGTTGTATTCTAGGGATGGCAGATCCTGTTTTATCCTTTGCCTTAATAATATACACAAAACTGTAACAACCAAACATGCAGGTAATTAATGGAACTGTGGAAACTACGGAAAAAATAAAGAATACAGAACAAGATAATCACTTTCCTATCCCAATCTCCATCTCATCCCACTTCATCCCATCACAACGACAGATACACACTTTAGCCTATTACTCTATCGTTACTCATACTTTGCATTCTGATCTTTAACTTGTTATATAATGCCCATTTCCACATACCATCTACACTTTTTATTAGCATAATTTTAAGGGATGCATACTATTCCATCCTAGGAATTATATTATCATTTATTCAACCATCTCCCACTATGGAGTATTTTGTTTTCTTTTCCTTTGCCGTTATGAAGGATTTCAGTGAACATGTCTGTGCATAAACCCTTTCCTGATTCTTAGGATTCTTGAAGACTTTGCCCTGTTTTGAAGACAACCCCGCAGCACGTTAGGGGAGTCCAGTGCTATTGGTGGACACTCACTTCTGGCAGCTAATTCCAGGGAAAATACTTTGCCTGGGGAGTAGCAAACAGGAATGCTCTGCTTTTGGTGCAAGGGTTTTGCCTTCAAAAAGAGGTATGATTCTGAGAGTTTTGTAGGTGGGAAGAAAGTCTTAATTATTTCTCAGAGGGAAGTTTATTCTTGTTCAGCTGGAGAAGGCACAGTGTGGCATGTGCACATGCGTTTTGGTGGCATGGTACAGCTGGGGAGGGACGAGCACTTCAGTGCCACGAGTAAACTTTACTTAACACTGTGATGTTTTAAAACAGGGTGATGCCAGTTCAATTAAATGTCCCAGAACAACAGTGTGGTGTGCAAGGCAATTCTTTGACAAACAAAACAAAATAATTTTTTTTTTACTTTTGAAAACAACACATGCAAATAAATTAGGTACTACGTAACATATACTGGCCACAAAATAAAATGGATTAGAAAAGCCCAAAGAGAAGGCTCTGAATAAAGGTATCACTAATCACCCGTTATTCCCCTTAGCTGTAGTTGCCTACTTTAGGTTTTCTGTGAAGTTAATGTATCATACTGTACGTTAAAAATTATGTATGGATTTATGGAACTCAAGAAAACAATAATAGCTGAAAATAAAAGCCCATGTTCTTTTATGTGATACGATTATTGTCAGTATTTTGATTTGCTTAGCTGATGCCTTTAGATAGTAGCATGTTTCTACTACCGAGTCCAACCTCACTCTCTTTTCCCGTTAATATCAGAGCTAGGTGTATTTGGAAGCTGAGTGGACGAATAGAAACGAGGGACTGCTCTTGCTGTTTCCGATTATTAAATTAAGGCCGTCACTTATCAGAGTTTAGGGGGAACAATTTCTTCCCTCTGGATACCATAGAGCTACTTTTGTGTAAGCTCTGCTCAGGCCGCCAAGCCTAGTTATGAATTTTGTTAACCAACTTGGTTGATGGTTGAGTAAAACTCCATCCAGCAGGCCAGCAAGGGGAGAACAGCTCTCTTGGATTACTTTTGTGTAAAAACCTGGGGTGACCACGTGGGTTTCACAACCCAGTGAGAGAGTTTGATATTCAGAGCAGTCTCTGGCTCTCTTGGAGGTCCCACGCTGGCTCTCCAACTCTGGCGGGAGGAAAGGGTGATGACTCTGCAGCCAAAACTTTCACATGGCTTTTGCCCAAGTACCAGCTAGTCAAAAGGCATAGTTTCAAAGTCAGAGTATGTAGTTTGATTTCTCACCACACCAGGGAAAACTCCAATGTGCCTGAGCAGCGATCTGGAGCAACCTCTGGACCTAACCTCAAAGCCAAGTGAAGAGAGAATCCTGGGTTCTTTGAAGATAAAATACACATCTTCATCTTTGTCTGTCCCTTGGCACTTAGCACCATGCTTTGTATATAGCAGTTCATCACTGAACGTTTGTTGAAGGAATCATCAAACAAATCAATTAGGATCAGGTGTTAGAAGCTGAAATATATTAAAAAGAGCCAAGTCTTGTGTCAAGTCTAGGAGAATGTATTTTTGCCCTGTGGTACATGAGGCCATAGGAGACTGAGATACAGGAATCCTAAGGCTCCCTGGGTTTCATGGTTTTGGATCTGCCAACAGCCGTCAGAGTGTGTGACTTGAAGTAGAATCGGAGGAGGGGACTGAGGGGAAGGTGGCCACCTGGGCTGCCATGAATTCTCACCAAGCCGGGCCTACTATAAACAGGAGTGTTTTAAAATAGCAGGATGATAACATGAGGGGTGCCACAAATGAGCTTTTCTCTAAGTTTTCTCTTCTTAAATGGGTTATGAAGTCATGCTCTTGTCTATGCACTTTCCTTTTATTTGGAACTCCCCATCTCAGTCTGAGCAAGGATTTTGCAAGCTTTGAAATATGTCAACATAAAATAAGCTTTGAGACAGCTTGAAAAATGTAGATTCATAATGGACTTCACTAAAAATATGGTTTGTTAAAAAAACAAACCAGGCTCGATCTTCCTCACTTGGAAAAACAATCAGATGGAACTTGAGCTGTCACCATCCTTTTATAGACTCCTACACCATGAGAAGCGAAGCATTTCCCAGTGAAAGCTGGCATATTTGTGATGTTCCTTTCAACCACTTGCCCAGTGACCTTTGTGAGCTCTTTAAGTTCTACGTGATATTCTTCGAGGCTCTTACAGAGGCTTCCTATTCCATGAAGCCTTCCAGACTACTCCTCACATGACGATCCCTCCGTCTGAGTCCACTCTCAGCTGTGTATTGGCTTGTACTATTCTCTGATCCAGTCATTGGTATTTTTTCCCATCTTCTTAACAGACAAGGTTCTTGGGGTAGAAATGAAGTGTTTTACTTGGTATCTTAGCACCATGAAAGCTTACTTCTTATTCATGCAGATGCTGATATATGCAGGAAGAAGAGAGCTTGTTTGGAGCTTTGGAAAGCTTTCCTCAGGATTTAGGCTTCCTCCATCTTGTGACACCTTCTCAACCGGGACCCTCCAAGACCACTGAGGCAGCAAGGAGAGAGTGTCGAGGTGGCTGCCAGCTCTTTCTTGCCTGGAAGTGACCCACAACATCACTTCCTATTTTAATTTCAAGGTGGTGGAGAAGTATACCTGTCATACTCAGGAAAGAGAGGAAATTGTATGTGGGTGATTACAGGAGCGTCTACGACAAGGCTAAACTGTCCCAGACCAGTCTCCCTGTGCTGTAGTCCTTCCCATTTCAATCCAGCCAATAGTTTTTTTTTTGAAGGCAAATCAGATCACCACACTTTCTGAGTCATCCATTACCTATAGGATAAAATCCTGACCTCTAAAAAGTCACAGAAGCCGTCCAGAATTTGCCCCCCGCCTCCCAGCCCTTCAGCTGACCCCCAGTTACTCATAAAGGCTCTGCTTTGTCCTACCGGCATGACTTTGCCCATGTGATTCCTTGAGCCTGGAATATTCTTCATCTCTGCCCAACCTGGGAAATTCCTACTCAAGCTTCCCTTTGGAAGTCTCTTCCTCTTTGAAGGGCCTTTCTCAGCAGATCTAGGGGCTTCTTCCTTTGGTCTCCCAAGGAACCTTCTATAATGGCCCTTGTCATGCGGCTGTCACTGTTTATATGTCACTCTCTCCCATTTAACCCGGGCCAGGCTTAGGGAAGATGCCATGTTCTCCTCAGCTCTGAATCATCAGGCCTAACTTTGTGCCCAGCACTGAATGGGCCCTCAGGATATATTGGTTGGATGACTACACTTAAGTTAAATACACATGCTGACTCTAAACACATCCAAAATAATGAGATGAATTTGGTCTGTTTCAAGACTTGTAAAGATTTTGGGGACCTGGGTTGGTGAGAAATGATGGGGGTTGGCTTAGGGTCAGGGAACTGGGGGAGTTTGCATTTTTGGTTTAGCTTAGGCCGTTGTGGGGATGCAACAGACACTGGCTATTGGAAACAGGTGCAAATACAGGGGGGAATATAATTTAGAGCCTGGGCTGTTTTCACCTCATTCATTTTCTATGGTAATCTAATGTTTTTAACCTCTTTGATTTTCACTGCTCATTGCATCATGTTCTCCAGTGCTTTGGAGAGCATTCTGCCTCATTGTTTTTCTCATTTATGGCCGTCTCCTTTCCCCCAGTTATTTAGTGCTTTCACACATTAGGACATATTCACAACCTGCATCCTTGCTGAGCTCTGTGTATGGAAAATCCGTTCATTTATGTCCACTTCCGTCCTTCAAACCTTAATTCAAGACTCTTCTGGGAATTCCCTGGTGGTCCAGTGGTTAGGACTCAGTGCGTTCACTGCCGGGGCCCCGGGTTCAATCCCTGGTCAAGGAACTAAGATCCCTCAAGATCCGCGGCACAGCCAAAAAAAAAAAAAAAAAAAAAAAAAAACTTCTGCTCCAAGAGGCATCACCAGATTTTCTTAGACACACGGGGGAAGTGCCACTTGTCACTGTAATTATCAAGTCACTTGAAGGTGTTGGCAAGCAGGTGGGCTTAGCTAGACAGTCTGGAGAGCGTTGAGAAATCAGGTTAAGGAGTTAGAGAAGGTAGGGTGGATTTGAATGTTAGGCTTACAGCAGAGATTCTCAATCCCTGAGGCCGAATAGAATCACTTGGGCATGAAATATACACCTACACACACAACAGCTCCACCCCCTGGAGATTCTGATATAAATGGTCCAGTGTGGGATCCAGGTGTCACTATCTACAAACGCTCTCCCAGTGAATCTGTTTTGCAGGTAGGTTTGATAAATGCATTGGTTTGCAGAGCCTTTGGAATCCATGGGACACCATCTAAAACCCAGTGGAGATGGTTATTAGTACTAGCTACTAATGGTCATTAATATTTTCCATTGTAATAAATCTCTCTTCTTTTCCTTCTCTTTCTTTTCCACCAGGAGCTGGAAAGAAATTTTAAGGATCATCAAATTTTGTTCAGTAGGTTTAGGGTTTAGCAAAGGTGCCTCAGGACTCCCCAGGTATCCCCTCCTCCTTCAACCAGAGAGGGGTCATATTTATGTATGTATGTTAATTTGGGGTTTTGGTTAGTATTTTATTTTATTTTATTTTTTATTTTTTTATATTTTTATTTATTTATTTATTTATGGCTGTGTTGGATCTTCGTTTCTGTGCGAGGGCTTTATCTAGTTGCGGCAAGTGGGGGCCACTCTTCATCGCAGTGCGTGGGCCTCTCACTATCGCGGCCTCTCTTGTTGCGGAGCACAGGCTCCAGACGCACAGGCTCAGTAATTGTGGCTCACGGACCTAGTTGCTCCGCAGCATGTGGGATCTTCCCAGACCAGGGCTGGAACCCGTGTCCCCTGCATTGGCAGGCAGATTCTCAACCACTGCGCCACCAGGGAAGCCCGTTAGTATTTTATTTGAAAAACAGGTTCTGATGCTACAAAATATTTGAAAATCACTGTGTGGAGTTCAACTACTTTAGAGATGGACCCACTTTTTAGAGATATGTTGCAGGTCACACAGATAGACTGTAGCAATGTGAGAATTGGAGAGTGTGTGATAGAGCAGGAATGAGAGACTTATCTTGTCTGGGCCACTTAAGTAGCCACGTGACCTTAGCACCTAACTTCTAGGAGCCTCTGCTGTTTCCACATCATAATAATTGTAATGCCCTGTCCTCAGTTGAGAGTCATTTTGAATGAGAATATATGTGATAGCATGCTAGAAACCCTACAAAATGTGCCGTGTGATACCTTTATTAAAATTCAGGACCTTTTCTCCTCTTTACTATGTTGCAAACAAGCAAAAGCTAGTTAAAGCTAAGTCCTTTTTCAAGGAGAGTGGTGTCAACATTGGAAGTCAATCTAAGGAGATTTAAAATTTTTTATTTTTTCATTCAAAGGTATTTATTGAGCACCTAATATGTACCAAGCTTTGTGCCCATTTCTGGGGCTTCCACAGTCAGTGAGATGGACAAGGTCTCTGGCCTCCACGAGATTCTGAAAACAGGCTCTGAAGGAGATTTCAAAAGGGGTTTCTGCTGGGGTCAGGATGCCACTCGCTGTGGCAACTTTGAAGAGAATACTCATTTAGAGACAAGTTACAGAAAGTTTGTTACTTTTCGTTAGACTCCTACTGTGCCGTTCTCTGCTTTCTCCTCTGTGTTAGGTTCAGATTTGTGCTTCCAAGCAGTAGGTGGAGGTAGCAAGGCTGGGTTTACACCATACTAAGTCCCAGAGAAAATCTCCGTGCCTCAGGCAGTGATAATGATTTCCAATGTGCTTTCAGGGGCCAACTTTCTGAAATGTGCTGCCACTGCCTTGTGGTCAGACTTTTCAATGACATGGAATCATAGATGATGGATAAGCAGAATAACCTGACCTTAGCAGCAGCTTTTTCCTCCATAGCAAAACCATGGAATTATGTATGCAACAAAAAGTAAATTAGCTGCCTTGCATTTATCCCCCCTTGCTTTAGGTAACAACACTCCAATTTCCCTTTGTGGATGCCCCACCCCTTTTCTGTCATGTGTCACTGGTAGAGATCCATGCTCCAATCCAGGAATAGACAGGAGAAACAGGCTGGCCAATCAGAGAACAAGATGCCTCAGTCTGAATAACTGGCTCCGGGTGGTGAACCAGAGCCTCACGTTCTCTTGGTCCCCGTGATTGGTGGAGGGATGAAACTAGGTTGCAGGTCTATTTAATCAGAGTGAACTTTAGTGTAATCCTTTCTCTGGCTGCGATTGTACAGAAGAGCATGTATTCCTTGACTGCTCTTAGCCATGGACAAGGATGCCTGAAAATAGAGACATTCAGAGGAAAGCCACCTGAGAGATGGGGAGAAAACATGTAGATGATACTGTTTGTGTTACCTGGTTCATCGGGGCCTGAAACCAGACTAGTCCTGAAATATTTTAATTACACAAGGAAATAAATCCCGTTTCCATCTTTTAAACCCATAAGCCAGTTTGAGTTTTTCTTTATAAATCACCAGATACTGAGAAAGTCTGAACTAATACAACACTCTAAACATTCATTCATTCACTCAACAAACACTCATTGATGAGCAAATGCTTAAAACACAGCAACATGCCTGGGATAAAATGGGTGTGTAAACAGAAATAGATTTATATAAAATGGGTGATTATGACCCACAGTTGTATTTAGTCTGTATTTCTTTGGATCTCTTAAAGTTCCTTTGGTACAGTGGGTTCAACCTGGGAAGGCCTCCAATCTGCAGACAATCTGTGGGTCACAGAGTTTAGATTAATTATATAGGTATGCACAAAGACATTTTGTTAGTGACTGTTTTCAATACTTGCACATTGGTTTCACTCTCGAGGCTTTGGTTTTCAATAGATCATATCATATGAAAGTTTCACATTATCATTTGGAGGAAATTCAGATATTTTGAGATGGAGTGATATCCAAAGATATTCTCTGTTTCTGGGAATTTTGGTTTCTATATCCTGTGTTGGTTTGCAAGATACATGCATGAAACTCTCTTCAGGGGAGATCTGTCATACTGCACAAAACTGGCTCACAACCCCTACATTTAAAAAAAATCTAAAATGACAGGCAGGAAGATCTGCTCACATGAGCATCGTTCTAAGCCCCGGAGGTATTTGAGTTCATGGCTGGTTCGTTGATACTGCCGTGGAGCTGGTCCGCTTTCTGGGGACTCTCAGCTTGCTGAACTGGGCCATGAAGTTTTGCTGGATACCTGTTGTTGAAACGGCTTTTGTATCTCATCCAAAAATAATGTAATTCCTCCTGAAGCGTTCATTGGTGCTTCCTATTATATTCTACAGGACTTTTTCTAGCTTATGTGTTGTCATGTGTTACATTTTGCCACGTTAGTTGATACTTCATAAAGGGAGGAAGTGAGATGTGGGAAAATGCAGAAGATGAATAAAAAGAATACACATTAGCATTAGTTTGCTTGGATATTTTAAAATGAGTTCCATATCATTTGACCAACATGCTGGGTTTTTTTTAAAACTTCATTGCAATATCACCATCACACCTACCACAATTAACAATTTTCCCTAAATATCATGGGTACACAATTTCTTTTAAAATTTCCTTATTTGTCTCAAAAATCTCATTTTACGGTTGGTTCATTCAAGTATGGATCCAAACAAGGTCCATACATTGCATTTTGTTGTTCTGTCTCTTGTCTTCTTTCATTTATATCAATTCCCCCTCACCCTGCCCCCCGCCCCACCCCTGTCCCCCCTCCATGCTGTTCTGTAGAATGTCTCACATTCTAAATTGGGCTGATTTGGCATCCTTTAATTTGTTATTTTATTCCTTTTATTTTCCTATATACTGGTAGTTAGGTCTAGGATGAATTCCGTTCACATTCATTTTATTTAGGCAAGAATATTTGAAAGGTGGGGTACTTCCTCTTTTATTCTGTCAGCAGGTGCGTAATGTGAAGGTGTTCCTATTTTAGTGATTGAGCAATGGGTTTGGGGGCTGTCTCATCCATTCATTATGAAGTTCACCCTCACCCATTTAATTAATTGTTCTAGTATCCATTGACAATTGTCACCTGCGCTCATTTTTTCATTAGAGACTGCAAAATGGTACTTCATTCTTTCTGCTTTATTAGCTGGAAATTTTCCATAGAGAACTTTCCTTCTGTCATGGATGCTGGGAAACTATATGCTGGGGAAAGGGAAATTGCCAAACATTTCAAGTCCTGATTGACTTTATACTCGGGGACCCAAAGCGGCATCATAGCTGGCTCTTAGAGTAAGGACACACAGGGACTCAGTAATAAGTGGAGTCCTAGCCCAGATCTGGTTCACAGTGGGTCCAGTGGCACCAGAAACACCCTGGACAAATTTCGTGGTTGGTACAATTGGCACACTGGTTCCTTGGCTTCTGGGGTAAGAGCTCTTTTAGTGGAGAAAACCGAGTGGAGGCCTGTGAAACTGTTCACCCCTCCATCCAAGATAGCAAATCAAAGCCAAAATTGCCTTCCAGGGAACTGAGAGAGATTATTGCCACCTTTCTGGGTCTGACACATGCAAGGGTGGTGGTCCCTAATATGTCCATATTTAATTCAATTAGTCTGACCCTTACAAAAATCAGATAGATGATCGTGGAAGATGACCATAGATCCCACACACTCAACCAGTTAGAAACTCCTATCGAGGCTGTTCTTCCAGATGTGGTATCTTTGCTAAAGCAGGTTGACCTGGCCTCAGGTATATGGTATACAGCCACTGATCTGCTCAGCTGGGACATATTTTTTCCCCACACATATCAGAAGGGAGGATCTGAAACAGTTGGCATTCACTTGGAGTGGACAACAAGACACATTTATAGTCTTGCCCCAGGGCATGGTAAGTCTCCTGTTCTCTGTGTTAATATAGTTCAAAGAAATCTGGGCCATTTGGACATTCAGAACATAACATTGATCTACTCTAATGATGACAACATGCTAATCAGACCAAATGACTAAAAGTGGCAAGTATATTAGAGTATTGATAAAATATGAGGTAAATAAGAGGTAAACCTTAGAAGATTCAAGTCCCAGTGGTCCAGTGGTCTAGAATACACCAAGACATCCTCTTCAAAATAAGGGCAAATTATTGCGTCCAGCACTTGTAGGGAGCATATTTCATACCCAGGTATTCTACTCCCAAGATGTAAGGGACTGCTGAAAATGGTTGAAAGGATTTGGCAACTGGTCAGACCTACTATTTGCATAAACATAGAGACAGATATGATGCTGAAGTTTCAGGAGACATTGAGATGATGGTGATGCTAGAAGCTCAATTTTTGCATGAAAGATAAGAGTTCAGTTTTAGACAAATTTATTTTGAGCTGCACGTGACCACACATCCATAGTCTGAGAAGCATGTGGCTAGTCCAGCAGGCAGTTGGATATGTTGGGTTAGACGTTATAAGAGACGTCAGGGTTAGAAATCATATGACTCCACTAGTCATTCAATAACTATGTACTGGAACCCAGTAATATGCTTATAGCTGGAGCAAAGTCTCAGCTTTGTGGCACAAGAAAATTACTAAATGTTTTCTTAAAATGTTAAATTATATCCAGGGAAACGTTGTAGTTCATTTGGCCTGAAGTCATCAGCCAAGTTTTAATATTTAGAATACTAAATGCTTTCTTAAAATGCTAAATTATATCCAGGGAAAAGTTGTAGTTTATTTGACCTGTTGTCATCAGCCAAGTTTTAATATTTGAAGCCATTCATTCCCTCATGCACTCATTTATTCATTTATGTACTTGATGAGATTTCTCCAGAAGAGAAAGAGTAGAACAATGGTTTCCATCTTAGATGTATTATCAGAGTCACTTGGGAGCTTTAAAAAAATTGGATGACTGCTCTCCACCCCAGGCATAGTGAATCAGTAACTCCAGAGCAGGGCTTTTCAAAGCTCCACGAGGAATTCTGACATTCAGCCAGAGTTGAAAACTACCAATGGAGTGGAAAAAAACCCACATCCTTGGTGAATAGCTCATTTTAAGAGGGAAGAAGAGCTAGAGAAAGACACCGAGCAGGAGGGATCAGAAAAATAGATGATTCAAAAGAGGGTAATATCATGGAAGCCTGGGGAAGAGTAAATTTCAATAATACTCTGTGTGTGTGTGTGTGTGTGTGTGTGTGTGTGTGTGTGTGTGTGTGTTTAGAGGGTGGTCAGAGGACAAAATAAACTTATAGCCAATGTTAGTACGGAGTTGTGGAGGAAGGGAAGAGTGGCATCAGTGTGGTGTCCGTTGGGGGAGAAGAAGGCAGAGGAGTGTTGCGAGGAGGTTCTGAGGAAAGAAGGTTGTGTGTATTATTTTAACAGGAGTACAGCGGCTCTTGATCATATTAAATTTTAGTTTTGGCTTCGAGCATGGAGTCCCGCTGGATGGGTGTGATCATCTGGTGTACCACTGTCTGGGAAAGAGGCATGTCCTCATACCCCAAACCAGAACATAGATGCAAGACTGTAGGTTAGTATGAGAGGACATTCAGCATCCCCTGATGTTCATGAACTCAAGTTATCCCAAGGGAGCTACCGTGGTTGACATCAAAATGGTGCTTCCATATGGATAAAGCATCAGGCTTGGGAGGAAAGTATGTTTGGATCTGTACCCTGTGCTGTTTCCCTGATTGTATATGTCTTATGAGTTCTGTGTGTTTTTCCCTTGTCATAAAGGAAAGTCTCTTTTGACAGTTGTAGTCTTGAATCAGCTGCAGAAACGAATGAAGGAAAAGCAGTTTGTTCTCTTGTGCCAGGAAGTGAAACACAGGATGGCCAGCAGGGTGGTAGCCATGTTTGATGCAGCTTCCTCTTCTGTCCTGGAGGATCTTTTTTCAGACTTTAACCCTACGGGCTCTGAATAGTGTTTTAAGTAGGAGAGCAGTACTGATAGGAACCTTCTAAGTCAGGGTATGCAATGAGGGCACTGACACTTTTATGATTTCTCTTTATGTGTATTTCCTGTTGGTTTCTCTTGGGGAAACCTCTTCCATGGAGAAGTAAGAAATAAGCCATTCTTTTTTCATCTCCAACTTTTTATTGCAAAAATTTTCAGAAAACAGGAAAGGATATAATATTAATCAACCATATTATTACCACCTAGATGCAACAGTTCTTAACATTTGGCCAATATTTGCTTTATCAGCTGATACTTTTTTCTGAACTATTTGAAAGTAAGTTGCAGACATCATGGTATCTCATCCTGAAAATACTTAATAATTCATTTCTCAAAAATAAGGACAATTTCCTACATAACCACAATACCACTATTATACCTAAGAAAATTAACATTAATTCCTGATTTCATCTAATATAGAGTTTATATTTAAATCTCCACTGTCCCTAAAATGTCTTTTTAGCTGGATTAAAAAAAAATCAGGATCCAATTACAGTCTGTGCATTATTTTCAGTTGTTGTGTCTTTTCTTTCTCTTTTAATCTAATACAAACCCCATGATACCGGTTGAGAGTTTTTTGAGGCAAGGATCATATTTTTAAAAAATGTTTTAGTTTTATTGGAGTAGAGTTTGATTTATAATGTTGTGTTAGTTTCAGGTGTATGGCAAAGTGATTTAGTTATACATATATTCATTCTTTTTTAGATTCTTTTCTCATATAAGTTATCACAGAATATTGAGTGGAGTTCCCTGTGCTATTCAGAAGGTCTTTGTTGGTTACCTATCTTATATATATAGTAGTGTGCGTATGTTCATCCCAAGCTCCTGATTTATCCTTCCCCCCCAGGCAAGGATCATATATTAACACATTTATCTCCAGTCCTGAATGTGACCATTAATAGGTGTAATGATAGATTACTGCTTTTGTAGCTGCCCTTGGGTAGACTACTCTCCTTGAATCTGTGTTGGCCTTCCAACTGCTTTGAATTTTGTGGATGTGATATTCTGAAACTTCTGAGACCAAGCCTTAAAAAGCCCTGACAGCTTTCAGGTTTACTCTTTGGGGGAAGCCAGCCCCCATACAATCTGTCTGGCATCTAGATCACTGTGCTATAAGGAGTCCAACTTAATCACATGGAGAGGGCAACTGGAAGAGAAATTAGGCCCCAGCTGAGCTCCCAGACAGTGGGCAGCACCGTTAGACCAGCCATGTGAGTGAGGGCACCTTGGCAATAGATCTTCCAGCCCCACTCTAGCTGCCCCAGCTGATGGACCAGGCATGAACTGATCTTACTGAGACCTGCGTCAATGGCAGAACTGTGAGCAAGTGTTTCAAACCACTAAGTTTTGGGGTGGTTCGTACTCAATAAAGAAAGGAGGTACTCAACAGCTGTTTATTGAACTAGACAAGATAGAAGCCTGGACAGAGGTAATATTACAAAAGGGGTCAGGAGAGGGCAGACAGCAGAAGCAAGAAGAACTACAATTCTGCAGCCTGTGGAAGGAAAACCACATTCACAGAAAGATTGACAAAATGAAAAGGCAGAGGACTTTGTACCAGATGAAGGAACAAGATAAAACCCCAGAAAAACAACTAAATGAAGTGGAGATAGGCAATCTTCCAGAAAGAGAATTCAGAATAATGATAGTGAAGATGATCCAGGACCAGGGAAAAAGAATGGAAGCAAAGATTGAGAAGATGCAAGAAATGTTTAACAAAGACCTAGAAGAATTAAAGAACAAACACCTAGAAGAATTAAAGAATTAAAAAATAACTGAAATGAAAAATACACTAGAAGGAATCAATAGCAGAATAACTGAGGCAGAAGAACGGATAAGTGACCTGGAAGACAGAATGGTGGAATTCACTGCCACGGAACAGAATAAAGAAAAAAGAATGAAAATAAATGAAGACAGCCTAAGAGACCTCTGGGACAACATTAAAGGCAGCAGCATTCACATTATAGGGGACCCAGAAGGAGAAGAGAGAGAGAAATGACCTGAGAAAATACTTGAAGAGATCATAGTCGAAAACTCCCCTAACATGGGAAAGGAAATAGCCACCAAAGTCCAGGAAGTGCAGAGGGTTCGAGGCAGAATAAATCCAAGGAGAAACAAGCTGAGACACATAGTAATCAAACTGACAAAAATTAAAGACAAAGAAAAAGTACTGAAAGCAGCAAAGGAAAAACGACAAATAATATACAAGGGAACTCCGATAAGGTTAAGAGCTGATATCTCAGCAGAAACTCTACAAGCCAGAAAGGAGTGGCACGTTATATTTAAAGTGATGAAAGGGAAGAACCTACAACCAAGATTACTCTACATGGCAATGATCTCATTCAGATTCAATGTAGAAATCAAAAGCTTTACAGACAAGCAAAAGCTAAGAGAATTCAGCACCACCAAACCAGTTCTACAACAAATGCTAAAGGAACTTCTCTAAGTGGGAAACACAACAGAAGAAAAGGACCTACAAAACCAAACCCAAAACAATTAAGAAAATGGTAATAGGAACACACATATTGATAATTACCTAAATGTGAATGGATTAAATGCTCCAACCAAAAGACACAGGCTTGCGGAATGGACACAAAAGCAAAACCCATCTATATGCTGTCTACAAGAGACCCACTTCAGACCTAGGGGCACATACAGACTGAAAGTGAGGGGATGGAAAAAAGATATTCCATGAAAATGAAAATCAAAAGAAACCTCGAGTAGCAATACTCATATCAGATAAAATAGACTTTAAAATAAAGAATGTTACAAGAGACAAAGAAGGACACTACATAATGATCAAGGGATCAATCCAAGAAGAAGATATAACAATTATAAATATATACACACCTAACATAGGAGCACCCCAATACATAAGGCAACTGCTAACAGATATAAAAGAGGAAATCAACAGTAACACAATAATAGTGGGGGAATTTAGCACCTCACTTACACCAATGGACAGATCATCCAAACAGAAAATTAATAAGGAAACACAAGCTTTAAATGACACAATAGACCAGATAGATTTAATTGATACTTATAGGACATTCCATCCAAAAACAGCAGATTACACTTTCTTTTCTAGTGCACACGGAACATTCTCCAGGATAGATCACATCTTGGGTCACAAATCAAGTCTCAGTAAATTTAAGAAAATTGAAATCATATCAAGCATCTTTTCCAACCACAATGCTATGAGATTAAAAATGAATTACAGGGCTTCCCTGGTGGTGCAGTGGTTGAGAGTCCGCCTGCCGATGCAGGGGACACGGGTTCGTGCCCCGGTCTGAGAAGATCCCACATGCCGCGGAGCGGCTGGGCCCGTGAACCATGGCCGCTGAGCCTGCGCATCCGGAGCCTGTGCTCCGCAATGGAAGAGGCCACAGCAGTGAGAGGCCTGCGTAGCGCAAAAAAAAAAAAAAAAAAAAGGAATTACAGGGAAAAAATGTAAAAAACACAAACACATGGAGGCTAAACAATACAGTACTAAATAACCAAGACATCACTGAAGACATCAAAGAGGAAATCAAAAAATACCTAGAGACAAATTACAATGAAAACATAACCATCCAAAACCCATGGGATGCAGCAAAAGCAGTTCTAAGAGGGAACTTTATAGAAATACAAGGCTACCTCAGGAAATAAGAAAAATCTCAAATAAACAATCTAACCTTACACCTAAAGGAACTAGAGAAAGAAGAACAAACAAAACCCAAAGTTAATAGAAGGAAAGAAATCATAAAGATCAGAGCAGAAAAAAATGAAATAGAAACAAAGAATACAATAGCAAAGATCAATAAAACTAAAAGCTGGTTCTTTGAGAAGATAAACAAAATTGATAAACATTTAGCCAGACTCATCAAGAAAAAGAGGGAGAGGACTCAAATCAATAAAATTAGAAATGAAAAAGGAGAAGTTACAACAGCCGCTGCAGAAATACAAAGCATCCTAAGAGACTACTACAAGCAACTCTATGCCAATAAAGTAGACAACCTGGAAGAAATGGACAAATTCTTAGAATGGTATACCCTTCCAAGTCTGAACCAGGAAGAAATAGAAAATATGAACAGACCAATCACAAGTAATGAAACTGAAACTGTGATTAAAAATCTTCCAACAAACAAAAGTCCAGGACCGGATGGCTTCACAGGTGAATTCTATCAAACATTTAGAGAAGAGCTAACACCCATCCTTCTCAAACTCTTCCAAAAAATTGCAGAGGGAGGAAAACTCCCAAACTCATTCTATGAGGCAACCATCACCCTGATACCAAAACCAGACAAAGATACTACAAAAAAAGAAAATTACAGACCATTAACACTGATAATATAGATGCAAAAATCCTTAATAAAATACTATCAAACAGAATCCAACAACACATTAAAAGGATCATACACCATGATCAAGTGGGATTTACCCCAGGGACACAAGGATTCTTCAAGATATCAAGTCAATCAATGTGATACACCATATTAACAAATTGAAGAATAAAAACCATATGATCATCTCAATAGATGCAGAAAAATATTTTGACAAAATTCAACAACGATTTATGATAAAAACTCTCCAGAAAGTGGGCATAGAGGGAACCTACCTCAACAAAATAAAGACCATATATGACAAACCCACAGCCAACATCATTCTCAATGGTGAAAAACTGAAACCATTTCCTCTAAGATCAGGAAAAAGACAAGGTTGTCCACTCTCGCCACTATTATTCAACATAGTTTTGGAAGTCCTAGCCATGGCAATCGGAGAAGAAAAAGAAATAAAAGGAATACAAATAGGAAAAGAAGAAGTAAAACTGTCACTGTTTGCAGATGACATGAGACTATACCTAAAGAATCCTAAAGATGCCACCAGAAAACTACTAGAGCTAATAAATGAATTTGGTAAAGTAGCAGGATACAAAATTAATGCCCAGAAATCTCCTGCATTCCTATACACTAACAATGAAAGTTTAGAAAGGGAAATTAAAGAAACAATCACATTCACCACTGCAACAAAAAGAATGAAATACCTAGGAATAAACCTACCTAAGGAGGTAAAAGACCTGTACTCAGAAAGTTATAAGACACTGATGAAAGAAATCAAAGTTGACACAAAAAGATGGAGAGATATACCATGTTCTTGGATTGGAAGAATCAATATTGTGAAAATATAGTCATACTACCCAAAGCAATCTACAGATTCAATGCAATCTCTATCAAATTACCAGTGGCACTTTTTACAGAACTAGAACAAAAAAATATTAAAATTTGTATGGAGACTGAAAAGACCACAAATAGCCCAAGCAGTCTTGAGGGAGAAAATGGAGCTGGAAGAATCAGACTCCCTGACTTCAGACTATACTACAAAGCTACGGTAATCAAGACAATATGGCACTGACACAAAAACATAAATATAGATCAACGGAACAAGATAGAAAGCCCAGAGATAAACCCATGCACCCATGGTCAACTAATCTATGACAAAGGAGGCAAGGCTATACAATGGAGAAAAGACAGTCTCTTCAATAAGTGGTGCTGGGAAAACTGGACAGCTACAGGTAAAAGAATGAAATTAGAACACTCCGTAACACCATACACAAAAATAAACTCAAAATGGATTCAAGACCTAAATGTAAGACTGGACACTATAAAACTCTTAGAGGAAAACATAGGAAGAACACTCCGACATAAATCACAGCAAGATCTTTTTTGATCCACCTCTTAGAGTAATGGATATAAAAACAAAAATAAACAAATGGGACCTAATGAAACTTAAAAGCTTTTGCAAAGCAAAGGAAACTACAAACAAGATGAAAAGACAACCCTCAGAATGGGAGAAAACATTTGCAAATGAATCAGTGGACAAGGGTTTAATCTCCAAAATATATAAACAGCTCATGCACCTCAATATTAAAAAAACAAACAACCCAATCAAAAAATGGGCAGAAGACCTAAATAGACATTTCTCCAAAGAAGACATACAGATGGCCAAGAAGCACATTAAAAGCTGCTCAACATCTCTAATTATTAGAGAAATGCAAATCAAAACTACAATGAGGTATCACCTCACACCAGTTAGAATGGGCATCATCAGAAAATCTACAAAGAACAAATGCTGGAGAGGGTGTGGAGAAAAGGGAACCCTCTTGCACTGTTGGTGGGAATGTAAATTGATACAGCCACTATGGAGAACAGTATGGAGGTTCCTCAAAAACCTAAAAATAGAATTACCATATGACCCAGCAATCCCACTACTGGGCATATACTGAGACAAAACCATAATTCAAAAAGACACATGCACCCCAATGTTCATTGCAGCACTATTTACAATAGCCAGGACATGGAAGCAACCTAAATGCCCTTTGACAGACAAATGGATAAAGAAGATGTGGTACATATATACAATGGAATATTACTCAGCCATAAAAGGAATGAAATTGGGTCATTTGTAGAGAACTGGATGGACCTGGAGACTGTCATACAGAGTGGAGTAAGTCAGAAAGAGAAAAACAAATATCGTATATTAACGCATATATGTGGAACATAGAAAAATGGTACAGATGAACGGGTTTGCAGGGCCGAAATTGAGACACAGATGTAGAGAACAAACGTATGGACACCAAGGGGGGAAAGCGGGGCAGGGGGTGGCGGTGGTGGTGTGATGAACTGGGCGATTGGGATTGACATGTATACACTGATGTGTATAAAATGGATGACTAATAAGAACCTGCTGTATAAAAATTAAATAAAATTCAAAAAGAAAAGAAAAGAAAAGAGAAAGGGTCAGAAGATATAAAACAATAAAACATTCTGACCAAATCAGCAGGTATTTAAGGTCTTCTCCTAGATCACAGTGAATCAAAACCAAACACTAAAATCAAAGGCTGTCTTCATCTTTGCCTCCATCTCAAGCCACAGAGGACACTTTCCTGCCCTATTCTCAGCTGCCTCCTTGCTACTCACACCTGACCCCGGCAGGCTTTGGTAACTTCACTTCTCACAGCTGCCTCTCATGTCTGCTCTGTCCTAGCCCATCCCGAACTTCCCAGGGCATCTGATGACACTCTCTCTCCTCTGCACGGAATGCCAACCCATGCCTTCTCTGCATGTATTCACATGTCAAATGCCACCCCCTCCATGCAGCCATTCCTCTGCGTTTCTCTGGGCTCCTGCAGCAGTTTGTCTATGTTTCTCCTGTCATATCTGTCACGTCCTGCCTTGTGCTGCAGTGATTTTTACAATCCTCTTTTCTCAGAGCTCATAAGGCCCCGGAGAGCAAGAACTATGTCTTCTCATTGTTTTGTTCCTCTCGTCACATTGCTGACAATGTCTGGCATGGGATAGGCACCTGAGATTAGGAAGGAACCTGGCATGATGGCTAGGTGGCTAAGAGTGGGCTTGGAGTCAGATTACCAGGTGTCGGTCCTCCACATGCCACCTACCAGTTGTGTGATACTGACAAAGTTACCCAACCTCTCTGTTTCTTCATTTAATCATCTACAAAATGGGGATAGTAACAATACCTACCTTCTAAGGATGCTGTCAGAATTAATGAGACACATAGCTTGGAATAATGCTTACCATATACTAAAAACTGGATTTAGCTATTTTTTTTTATTTTTATTTTTTTGCAGTACGCGGGCCTCTCACTGTTGCGGCCTCTCTCGTTGCGGAGCACAGGCTCCGGACGCGCAGGCTCAGCGGCCATGGCTCATGGGCCCAGCCGCTCCACGGCACGTGGGATCTTCCCGGACCGGGGCACGAACCTGCTTCCCCTACATCGGCAGGTGGACTCTCAACCACTGTGCCACCAGGGAAGCCCGGATTTAGCTGTTTTAATCAAGGAAGTTCATTGAATTGAATTAAGCATCTCTTTTCCACACTTAGTGCCCTCTTCTTTCTCTCCAACATTCTAGGCCCATTTCACGTTATATAATTTTTTTTATAGTAAGTAGCATTTTATTGAATTTAGAGGAAGAAATAAAGGGTCAACCCTCAGGGCAGGAGGATATGGTGATGTGAGTAATATGATACTCAGACCTCAGAAGGAAGTGGTATCTTAAATGCCCAGAACGTTAACAATTTCTCAGAACAGATGGACTTTAGACTGAAGAAATATTCGTGGGTGGGTGGGGAGGAGGGAAACGGTGGGACTAAGAAAGTATAAAGTCCCCAGGTTTTGGACTAGAGTGACTGATAACTAGTTTTCAAGGTGACACAGGAAGCTGGTCCTTCGTTGGGTTGGATTCAGCTGGCCCCACCCTCATGCCAGTTGTAGTTGTTTATTTCTAACCTCTTTTAGGGACCACATTAGAGAGAACACACTCTCTGGGTCCCTTGAAAGATCCTGTAAAAATGAAGGCAGTCCCTTGTAAGTAAAATATCCCTGAATGCAACAATATCTGGATAATTATAGTCTCCCAGGAGCATAATCCTTAAATGGCTGAGTTAATTATAGCATCCCAGGCCTGTGGAACTTCTCTTTTGAGAATCTAATCCCATGGGCAGAGGGAAGAGGGGACCCCAGGATGCTGCTTCTGCTGAGTCCCCCTAGTCCACATCTATGATGGATTATTCTAGAAAGCAAGCCCCCATGAGTCTTGCAACACAGACTTTCTTGCTCATACTAGGGTACAATGAAGAGCCCAGTACCCAGGTCGCAGGAGCGAGGGCAGTTCTATCTGAAAAATAGACAACCCTGTGTATCAGCAAATGAGGTGAGAAATGATTCTCTGGAACTACGCCTCTGACAGTTATCAGAACTCTGATGTTCCAGGGACAGTCTTGGGCAAGGAGAGATCAAATCAAAGTGCATGTTGGTGTGACTTTTATGTTCATCTTCTAATTTAGCCTGCGAGGCTATTTGGGGGAAGTGTGGTATTTTGGCCACAGCTATGTCTGATCTCTCAAAAGGGCAGATAGACTGGAAGAAAGACAAAAGTGGCTAGTTCTGGACTGGACCTCTAACACTGGTCAAAGAGCCTTTTTAAAATGTGTACAGATGAACTTATTTACAAGAGAGAAATAGACTCACAGACGTAGGAAACAAACTTATGCTTACCAAAGGAGAAAGGGAAGGGGGAGGGGTAAATTAGGAGTTTGAGATTAACATATACACACTCCTATATATAAAATAGGTAACCAACAAGGACCTACTGTTTAGCACAGGGAACTCTACTCAATATTTTGTAATAACATATAAAGGAAAAGAATCTGAAAAAATAAATGTATATATGACCAAACCACTTTGCTGTACACCCAAAACTAATACAACATTGTAAATCAAATATACTTCAATTAAAAAAAATGTGTAAACTAGTATTCCCAAGGCAGAGAAAAGAGAGCAGGGATGGTTTGGTGTCTCCCATCGCCCTCACTGGGAAAACAAGCCCAAGTGAACCTTTAATAGATGGGCAGCCAGAGGTGTCCTGCCTGTCAGTGAGTGACAGTGTCTCTGTCAAAGGGTGCCACAGAATTTCCCTGGTGGCGCAGTGGTTAAGAATCCGCCTGCCAATGCAGGGGACTCGGTTCGAGCCCTAGTCTGGGAAGATCGCACGTGCCGCGGAGCAACTAAGCCTGTGCGCCACCACTACGGAGCCTGCTCTCTAGAGCCCTCCAGCCACAACTACTGAGCCCTCATGCCACAACTACTGAAGCCTGTGCACCTAGAGCCCGTGCTCCGCAACAAGAGAAGCCACCGCAATGAGAAGCCCGCGCACCGCAACAAAGAGTAGCCCCCGCTTGGCTCAACTAGAGAAAGCCAGCACGCAGCAACGAAGACACAACGCAGCAAAAATAAATATATAAATAAATAAAATTTTTAAAATTACATTAAAAAAAAGGGTGCCACAACATCCCTTAATTCCCGGAAGGCTCCTTATTCATAGCTTGCATTAATTTGCTCTTGACTGTCAGTGACTCTCTGAGTGATTTAAAGTCATCGCGAGGAGTGTATATTTTGTTTTATTAACTACACTACAACCTCCCCGTGGATAGGTACCGTGGCTGATAAGACAGAGACCCTGTTACACACTGTCTCCGGGACTCACCCCATGGTTTATGGGAACAAGCTGCATTTTCCTTTTACAACCTGCCACTGTTTGGTTCCCACAATTAGCAGGGGTTGTTATGACTCACTTCACTCATAAGGCTCTTTTCTTTTGAGTCTTGGCAAGGACACTTTCTCTAGTTCAGCTGACTTCTGTGGGCCCTGGGATGAGTTTATAGATAAGAATAATAAAACCCTTTAATGACCTCTATTTCCTAAGCTGGTAAGGGATGGGAGTGGTGCACACACTTATCGTTAAGATAGATCCTTCCAGGTTCCATACAGTTTTGTTGTTGTTCTTGTTGCATCTACATCATGTGTAACTTTCACTCATTCATTCACTTGCTACTATTTGTTCCATTTCATTTTGCAGACATGTTCTGACAGTAAGATAGGTATCTTGCCCTTTCAGAGCATATTATGCACACAGGATACTCAATAAATAGTGCCCGTGTCTCTTAAAGCACAGCCATGCATCTCGATGACGTTATTGCGAGTTGTTTCACAACCACCGATAGGTTGAACACCAGCTTTTTTACGCCACAAGTATTTTCCCCACTGTCATCACTTTTTGGCATTGCTCTGCTAAGGTGATTCGGAAAAGTGTGTTGATGGGGTCCTGCCTTTTCTAAACTGTTTTATTTCTTGCTGTTTTCTCTGAAGAATGTAGATGTCACACTAGGTACATTACCTTTCCTGGGATTCATGTACTGTCAGGGTACCTGTTAGGGTCTCTTTGTGGGCTGCACAGAGACAGAGTTTGTAGCAAACAAAAGCAAGACTAGAAGAAGTGCTACCAAGACCCAGAACCACCCTCCAGGCAAGCTTTTGGATAGCAGCAAACACACAGATGCAGCATTAATAATACTTCAATATTATTTCACAAAACGGGCATGTTGACCTGTCAATAGATACCAAATTATGTTCTCTCTGAGGTTCCCTGCAAATTGGAAGGAGTCAGAAAGTACAAAGGACCTAGTCCTAAGATCTATCCATCTATCTAATTTTTTTAAATTGGGTAAGAACATTTAACGTGAGATCTACTCCCTTACCAAATCTGTAAGTGCACAATATAGTATTGTTGACTATAGGCACAGTGTTGCCTAGAACTTACTCATCTTGCATAACTGAATCTTTATACTTGTTGAACTGCTATTCAACCATCTCTCCCTCCCCTAGCCCCTGACAGCTGCCATTCTACTCCCTACCTCTGTGAGTTTGACTATTTTAGATACCTCATATCGGTGGAATCACACAGTATTTATTCTTCTGTGACTATAGCTTATTTCACTTTAATGCCCTCAAATTTCATCCTTCTTGTTGCAAATGGCAGAATTTCCTCCTTTAACTCTAAAAACATTCCATTGTGTGTATACAGCACATTTTCTTTGTCAATGCCATTTAGGTTGTTTCCATATCCTAATTTTTAAATAAAATTTTATCATCTACAAGAGGTTTTTTTAAAAATCTGATATGTTGTATTCTTGTCAATGACTAGCTTAAAATGCTTTAAAATTCCACAAGAAAAATCGAAGATTCCCTAACATAGGATAAGAAGTCCACCAAAATCTGGCTCCGTCTGCATCTCCAGCCTCATTTCCCTTTGTCTTCCTTCCCTTTCTGCTCCAGCTTCATTGAACTCTACAGGGTTCCCACACACAAGTTGCTTCCTGTCCTTTGCCTCTACTTACCCTGCTCACTCCTGGGAATCTCTTTTCTTCCCCTCACCCTCTTCACCTAGGAGATTCCTGTGCAGACATGAAGACTCAGCTCATGTGTCACCTCCTCCAGGAAGATTTCCCTAAACCTTTGTCTTCTCCCCATCCCCTGAACTTCCCCTCTGCTCCTACAGTACCCTCTTTGTAGCTCTATCCTTTGGCTTCCTGTAATATATTACAATTATCTGTTTCTGTATTCAGAATTCCCACTAGATTTTGAACACCTTGAGGGTGGTGACGTTTCATCTCTGCATCCCCAGGGCCTAGCAAAATGCCTAGTAGAGTACCAAGTACTCAACGTATATTTGTGGACTGAATTAATGAAAGCTATTTAACTTTTTTGAGCCTCAGCTTCCTCACCTGCAAAGTGGGGACAATAATATCTTCCTTGTAGGATTTCTGTGAGGATTGAGAGCATGTTGGTAAAATGTCTTGTCTAGCACCTTCAGGAAGGAGCTCGAAGGAGGGTGGTCCTCCTTCTTATCAATCAAAGTGCAATGGACATATTGTGGAAAGGTCGTGTTCTGACTGAAGGCCGGGAATCATAGCCAAAGAGTAGAGGACGGGGCTGGCTGGGCAATGTGTCGTCAGCCACGCTCTCAAGTCAGATTGGTGGGATGACACAGGGACTGGGTCCCAACTCACACACACAGTGACCCTCGCTGACTGCTGGTTGCCAGTGATTGGTGATCGAGGTTCACAGATTCTTGAGGAAACCTCCTTCCCCTCATTCAACTGACCCTTTTGGTGACCCATGAAGGCCATCCAACGGTGGAGTTAGGTTGAGTGTATTGCCTTTCTGCCTGCCACAGGAACTGTGGTCCTCCTGAAGGTGCAACAAAGGTCCTGGCGGATTCCGCTTCCACTCTTCAGCCTGCCCCAGGTTCTATGTGCAAGCTGCTGTTATTGTTTGCATTCAAAAGGAGCAGGGCTGTTCTGGATTTGTACAGTTAAACCTCAGTTAAACCAGAACCCCAGCTACTTGGAATCCTCAATAACCAAGACTTGGAGTTCCCTTTCCAAAGTAAGAGGTAAATCTTAAAGAGCACAAACCAAGATCAGGCTTTTAGTGAAAATAAACAAGCAAGGAAGCAAACAGAACAATAAAACCCCAATGAGGAAACAAACAAAATTTGAAAGGTGCCACTCACAAATGACTTCCAGAACTAAGTTCGATTTAGTCCAGAGTTCAGCTCAAACATCTACACTTTTCATATGAAGAGAATAAGAGATTTGGGGTTTGGAGTTAAGGAGACCTGGGTTTAAGTCCCAGTGCTTCCATTTATTATCGATATTTTTGAGATATTGGACAAATTATTTTACCTGTCTAAACCTTGGTGTTGTCAGCTGTAAATTAGGGGTAGCAATGATAACTACTTACTTTGAGAACTGAGATAACACATGTAAGGGCTTAACATAGTGTCCAGCACATGGTAAGTGCTGCATTAACTTTAATTATTATTAACTATCTCTTTATAGTGAAAAGAAATATTTTGGACCATTAGGTCTAAATATCAAAAGCTAAATTATGTCCAGCATTCTTTATTTATAAAAGCAGAAAAATATTTCCTACAAAAATCAACCAAAATACCTCAGCCTGGATTATGTGGTGGAACCAGAGCATTTATAGAAAAATAATGTACTGGTAACAGATTCCTATAGAGGATCAGGCATTTTGTACCATGCATAAGTGAGGGAGACCATTCTGAAAATCTTACACAAGTTGTTCCTCTTGATTATTAAAAAAGACAACGACCTTTCAGTTTTTGTTGTTGAGCCAGGTACAAAAGATACGTAGAGGATGTGTCCAAACTTGCCCAGTGTTCAAATCACCTCAGATGTCCTATTAACCTTCCCTGTATTCATCCTACCAACCAATATGCCCTTTCATATTAGTAAATAGAAAGCTCAATTTAAAAAAAGCAGAGTAGTGGTCTGTATTAGTTGTTAGCTGTTGCAACAAATTACAAAAACTTAGTGGCTTAAAAAATAAAACTGTATTACCTTACAGTTCTGGAGGTCAGAAGCCTGAAATGGGTCTCAGTGGCTAACTCAAGGTGTCATCAGGGCTGTGTTTCTTCTGGAAACGCTAGGAGAGAATCTGTTTCCTTGCCTTCTCCAGCTTCTAGAGGCTGCCCATGTTCCTTGATTTGAGGTCGATTCCTCCATCTTCAAAGCCAGCAACCTTGGGCTGAGTCCTTCTCCTGCTGTTATCTCTCTGGTTCTCATTCTTCTGCTTCCCTCTTCCACTTATAAGGATTTGTGTGATCAACTGGGCTCACCTGGATAATTCAGGATCATCTTCATATATCAAGCTCAGTGGGTCAACAAGCTTAATTCCATCGACAGCCTTAATTCTCCTTTACCATGTAACCTAACATATTCACAGGTTCTGGGGGTTTGGATGTGAACATCATGGGGCCAGGGGAGGGGCATTATTCTGCCTACTACATATCCTAGAAGTTTTGTCTCATAGGTGCTATAGCAAAATTGGCTAATGAAGATGTTATTTCCTTCCTTCCCTCAAGACTACTTTAGTTGGTATGGGAAGGATATCTAAATATTTAACATGAGTTTTTAGAACATCCACGAAATAGAGGGGTGTGTTGAAAGAGTGAAAGTTATACATTATCATACACAAGAAACTCGCCAGTATGAGAGTGAGCACACATGCATATAGAAAGTCATCTAGAGATCAAATTTATCTTCCTGACTCAACACTACCACCTGGAGTAATTGCTCAACTTCTCCACGTCCATCTCTGAACTTCAGTGTACCTCTCTGCACTTTTGCCACACACACAGAATGAATTGAGTTTAATTTGAATCATGCTTCCCTAAGTGTAGATTCCAAGGGGACTATTGTACGCATCCAGACACTTTTTGTTACATGCGACAGAAAACCTAACCCAAACTGGCTTAAACAATAAAGGAGAATTTTTATCTCAGAAAATGTCCAGAGTAGGTCAGGTGTCAAAAAAGGATGAATAATTATGGCCTAGCTCTGTTTCTCTATGATTTTTCTGTTTCTGCTTCCCATCATCTATCAGCGCAATTCTCAGGCTGACCTACCTCATGGTGGCATAAGTGATTGTAGCACTTCCGGACTTCAATATTCCAAAGCACGTGTCCTCAGACTCACTCTGATTGATTCAGATAATGTCACATTTGCCGCAAGCCTGCCCCTGAATCAATAATAATGGCCAGGGGAATGGAATATACAGATTGCTTAAGCCAAGGCTGGAGTTGCTGGGGGCTGGGGAGGGCAGGTCAACTTCTAGGATGGATACATGGGTAGGGGAGAGATGACACAAATAAAAATCTTCAGGGATGAACGCATGTTGGGTCCACAAATAACTAACATTCACCATAGCCCTGAGGGAAGTCATTATTGGAAAGAAGGGGTGATTTTTGGAAAGCTGATTGAATTAGGTCAATTCAGTATCTTTAACCATATCTCAAAAACATGGAAAATGTCACAAAAGGTTTCAATAATGCCAAAATAATTGAGAAACAGATCATCATAAGCTTCATGAAATTGTGTCACCTAAATAAAAGTTATTACTATCTCCTTTTGTTGAAGGATTAGATAGAAAAAAATTGGCTTTCGACAACACCTCGTGGTTTTAGAAAGAGATGGAAACCTTTTGCGACAAGTGCAAACAGAAGACTAGTGGTTAATGGCTGAGTTGTAAAAAAGTCACAAATCCAGGGCTGGTTCATAATGTACATGGATCTCTAAAAACTTTAAGTGTACAATCTTCTGCCCAGCTCCACCTCAATCCTTCCTTTCTGTTTTAAAAATAAAGCTACCAGTTTATAAACAACTTTCATACCAAAGGCTTGACCCCCTGGGTGATAAGTGACAAGAGCAGTGTACTAATGGACATTTTAAGAGTTCCACATCAGCAGAATTACCCTGTCTCAAACTGGCTTGGGGTTATCAGTGTAATCTTTTAAAAATTACTTTCTAAACAAACTTAACAACTAAGATGATTGGTATAAGGGAAGGAAAGTTAAAGCCAAAAATATTTCAAATGTGGCTTTAAAAAGAATGATGGCACGTACATTACTGATCAGTGTCTGAGCTCTGGACATTTTCCTGTTTTCTTTGTAGAACAGAAGAATTTTCATCTACTCTTGTGCCTTTGACCTCCTGCCACACATCACAATCTTAAAAAAAATGTGACTGCTACGAACAGGATTCAGAATTACTCCTGCACTCCACACTGCGTTAGGTGTGATGGTAAACAAGATAAATAGAGTCTTTTCCATGAAACGCTTTTCTTTTAAATGAGAAGCTTAACTAGTCTTCTAGTTAAATTGATGCATTGACTTCATGTGTTTTCCTCCTCTCCCTCTCCCTCCTAAGACCCCAAAAAGGAAGGAGAAAATGTTAAAGAATGAGAAATTTAAACCAATTCTTGGAAGATTGAAAACCGACCAAGGAATTGTACCTGACACAGTAGGATAGAGGAGGTTACAACCTAAATTACCTGTTAAAAGGGATGCTGATGAGAGACCAAGAAGGATATTGATAGCAGGAAAATTAACTGTCCCTGTAACCCTCCTCCTGAAATACTAAAAATTTTAGAGGTGCCAGGGAACCTTGCATGTGAGCATGAGGTGTGGAATCAAAACCAGGAGACTTGAGTTGAAATTCTGTAAAGGGAGCACCTGAACCCCAAGAGTACCTGATGCTAATCAGGAGAGTCTATCCTGAGGAATGACACGGAAAGTTTATTCTTTGGACTCATTCAGGGATACCAGATACAGAGCGGGCAGGAAGGGTATTGAATTGAAGCAGTTTAAGGATTAAGTAAAAACCTCCATAATGAATGTGGGACACTTTAGGGTGCTTTCCCCTCTGGAAATATAAATAATTCTATCAGTCTTTCACTTACTAGCTGGAATGCTTCTATAAAGAGAAACTTTCTCTCATTTGATACTTGATACATCCAGTAAAAATATGATAAGTTCTTGATTCTTTCTCTTTATTTGCAGTTTTCTAAATATTGGGTTGATTCAGTAATATTCACCAATGATGGCCAATTAGCTTTGCTTTGCCTCACTGTTCTTATGAACTCATAGACTTAAACATATTTAATGTGTTCCAATCTATTGATCTTATTATCCCGTTGAAGCTTAAATTGTCCCATTTTTGCCGGTGAGTTTGGCTATTGAATCATTCTGACGTAACGTAAGTAAGCATAAACAGCTTCTTTGCTATCAATAGAATGAAATGACAAAATGATCCAGGCTCACTTTGACATTTTTTTTTCTTTAAATCACAGTCATTGGAGAAAAGTGTCTAACAGGAAAAAGTGAGCTGTCAAAAGAGAAACTCAAAGGAAAAACGATAATGCAGAAAGTTATAGAAACCTTCAAAAATACCTTAGTGACATTGCTAGGATGGGAGATAAAGGAAAGGAAATTTCCTGGGGGAGAAAGAAGAATACAAAGGAAAACAAATGGAAAAAATGATCACACTTAGGTCCAACATTCAACTAACTGTAAAACCAGAAGAGAAGAATAGAGGAAAAAATCAAAGGAAACAAATTACTTTAAAAGAACTCCTCCCCTCTTCCCACAATTTTCCCAAGATTAAAACTGTGAATCTTAAGACTGAGAGGGCCCACTAAGAACCACGTACAGTGAGTGAACATAGACCCATACGAAAATAGAACATCATGAAATTTCATGAAGTTCCAGAACATAAAGAGAAAGATTCCCTAGAACTAGTTCCGTACAAAGAAACAAAAGTGAGCAAGGCTTTGGACTTTTCAACATTAAAATACAATGGAGGGACTTCTGCTTCCAGCTACAATGGCATAAAGGAACTGGGTTTGCCTTCTTGCCAAAACAACTGAAAAACCAGGTACAATATACAAAACAATGTTTTCAAGACATTAGACACCAGGCAACAAAGTACGGTGACTCCTGAGAGATGGGAAACAGACAAGGCTTGCTTCAGCTTCCCACCTTGAGAGAGTTTTCAGGCGATGGAATGGAATTTAAGGAGATTAAGTGAAGGATTAAGGAGATTAAGCTAAGAGTGTGGTGAGATTAAGCCAACTGCAGTTCACAGGGCAGAGTCCTGGAGAGAACAGAGCTTTGCAGAGTGAGAACTTCCAGAGACCTGCAGAAGAGTTTCCTTAAGTATTCAGGAAGTGTCCTCACTGAGGCTGGGGAAGAACCACCATGTGTAAAAGAATTAGTAGGAACAGTTCCTTGAGCTCACATGGGTCTGGGAATAGTCCCCGTCTCCACCATCCAGACTGGAAAACCTCCTTAGTTAGAATATTCAGAAGGATCTCTCCTCATTAGTGGACAATAATTAGTCCTAGATGAAATGCTGCTCTGTTATTGCTTATCAAATACTAAAAGCAACACCAAAAGGGATCAAAGTATTTCTGAGTAACTTCTAGAATAAAGCTCAAGAATATTGATAAGGATGCAAAAATATCTAGTACACAGCAAGAAGAGAGTAATATTTTTAAAGTACGGAAAGAAAAAGTTCCAACCTAGACTTCAATACCCAAAGTGTTATGAACTGAATATTTGTGTTGACATTCAACAAAGTTCATATGTTGACATCCTAACACACAGTGTGATGGTACTAGAATGTGGGGCTTTTGGGAGGTGATTAGGTCTTGAGGGCAGAGCCTTCATGGAGGGTTTAGTGTCCTTACGAAAAGAGACCCAGAGAGCTTCCTTGAACCTTCTGACATGTGAGGACATAGTAGAAAGACTGCTGGCTATGAACCAGGAAGTGGGTTCTCACCAGATACCAAATACGCTGGTGTCTTCCTAGCCTCCAGATTTGTAAGAAATAAGTTTCTGTCGTTTATAAGCCACCCAGTCTATTGTATTCTGTTATAACAGCCCAAATGGACTAAGACACACAAAATACCTAAGTGGAAACTGAAGTTGAATTAAAGAACTTTTCAGACATGTAGAAGCTGAAAGAAGCAATCACCCACAGACCCACATTATAAGAAATATTAAAGGAAGCCCTATAGGGAGAAGGAAAATCATACCAGTTGGAAATATGGATCTAAGTAAAGAAATAATGAGCACCAGAAATGATAACTACATGAGTAGATATGTGACTTAAAAATTATTTATATCTCTTTAAAAGATAATTTGCTACTTAAAAATGATAACAATGTAGTGTGGGGTCTATAAGGTATGTAGACAGTAAAATGTATGACAACATTAGTATAAAGGCTGGGAAGGGAGAAATACTTGTATTACTGTAAGTTTCTTAAACCATATATGAAGTGATAAATATTGCTAGAACGTAGACTGTTATAACATAAACATGTATACTGTAAACCATAAAGTAACCACTGAGATAACAAAACAAAGATTTATAGCTGATTAGTCAGCAAAGGAGATAAAATAGAATCATAAAAAATATTCAATCCAAAAAAAAAGGATGGTGGTGGTAGGAGAAATTGGGAGATTGGGATTGACATATGTACACTATTGATACTATGTGTAAAATAGATAACTAATGTGAACCTGCTGTATAGCACAGGGAACTCTACTCAATGCTCTGTGGTGATCTAAAAGGGAAGGAAATACAAAAAGGAAGGGATATAAGTATAGCTGATTCGCTTTGCTGTACAGTGAGACTAACACAATATTGCAAAGCAACTATACTCCAATAAAAATTAATTAAAAAAAACAAAGAAAAACAAAACAAAAGGCAAAAATGTAGAAAAGTAAACAAAGAAGAGTTGGTACAAATAGAAAATAAATAGCATGATGGTAAGTTTAAACTCAATCATATCAATAAATATGTAAACGTGCATGGTCTAAACATTTTAATTAAAAGGCTGGTATAATCAACTTGAATAAAAAAGCAAGACCCCCAGTTATATGTTGCCCACAAGGAACCCAGTGTAAATATCAAGACATAACTAGGTTAAAAGTCAAAGGATGAAAGAAGATATACTATTCTAAAACTAACTAAAGAAATCTGCACTAGCTACATTAATATCAGAAAAAGTAAACTTCAGAGCAAAAACTATTGCCAGGGATATAGATGGTCGTTTCTTAATGATAAAGGAATCAATAAATCAAAGAGTCATAGCAATCCTAAGTATTTCTGCACCTAATAACATAGCTTCAAAATATATGAAGCAGGGCTTCCCTGGTGGCACAGTGGTTGAGAGTCCGCCTGCTGATGCAGGGGACACGGGTTCGTGCCCCAGTCCGGGAAGATCCCACATGCCGCGGAGCGGCTGGGCCCGTGAGCCATGGCCGCTGAGCCTGTGCGTCCGGAGCCTGCGCGTCCGGAGCCTGTGCTCCGCAACAGGAGAGGCCACAACAGTGAGAGACCCGCGTGCCGCAAAACAAAACAAAACAAAATATATGAAGCAAAAACTCATATAACTGCAAGGAGAAAGAGACAAATCCATAATTATAGTCACAAATTTCAATAACCTTCTTTTAATTTCTGGAGCAAAGGGACAGAAAATCAGGGTGAATGGAGATAACTTGAACAACACAATAAACCAACCTGACTTAATTGACATTTATAGAACAACCAACAACAGGAGAATACACATTCAAGTATGCAGAGAAGTCTGTCAGGTACCACGGATGCACAGAACAAGTCAACACACAGCCTACCTCAATAGGCCATATTCTAGACCATAAAATATGCCTCAATAGATTTGAAAGAATTCAAGTCATACAAAGTATGTTTTCTGACCATAATGGAACTAAATTAGAAATCAAAACTACAAGGAAATCTGGGAAATTCACAAATGTGAGAATTAAACAACACACTAAATACTTTACTTTTCATTTACCTTTTCTGAGGAGGCAAAAAAGGATGTACTCTAGAGAAATTAAGGAGTAAAACAAAGAAGGGAAAAACTTGAGCCTCAGGGTACCTAGGATCTTGTCAAAAGGAAGTTCAGGTTGACAGCTGTCAGTGGACCAAGAGAGCAACCGGATTGGAACTGGGCAAGAAGAGGGAGAGTTTTGTGAGGGAGTCGTCCAGGAACAAAATAAAAGTGATACATCGTTTGGTGTGTTTAAACCTAGACACATGATGGATGGAGAGGTTTGAAATATCTAAGGATATGTTTATAGATAATTATGAGATAAAATGTAATGAGGTAACACAGTAAAAAAAAAAGGTGTATAAGAAGCATAATTACATTATACTATTATATTTGGCTGTGCTGAGAACATATTTTATGTTGTTATAGTAATGGAAGTGACAGTTATTGCTTTCACTAAAAAATATGTGATAGCTGTATGGGGAGGGTAAAAGTAAGTTGGTGTAAGAGAATTTATCAGCTATCATAGCATCAGTAAATAATGCATCTATTTGATAAATCAAGTGGTAGGGCAAAAGTCCTGAGAAGGGCAACCCTCACCTAACCCCATGTGGGATGCTGGAGGGTACTGCTGAAGTTGTAACGGGAGCTAGTCTTTCACTGAGGCATGTAGCCACCTCGCCTTACAGTCTCTGTGCCTGGACAAAAAGCATGTGGGAAAAAAAAGAAAAAAAAAAAAAAGAGGTAGGCCACTCTGTCTTATTTAAAATAATGGAGGTAAGTATCAGAAGAAATAGTTTTCAAAAGTTTAAAACGTTGCTGCTGGAAGTTACACGAGGAAAACAGAACAGGAAAGAGTGGGTCAGAGGATTGCTATCTTCCAGTCTAAGTCTTTGGTTAAGACAAAATTCTACAGAGGTATTTTTTAGATAAGAAATTAAACCAACTAAATTGGAAACAGCCATATCTCCTATTACTCTCTATTTCATCTGAGGACAGAATAAGAGGAAACTTGCTCACTGGCATCAGAGTTGTACAAGGTAAAGCAGAGTATGCCCTAGGCATAAAAGTTAGATACATTTCTATAGTATTTAACTAAGTTGACTAAAGTAGTAATGTGAGGTTATAAGGGTGATGACTTTATTTATTTATTATTATTATTTTTTTACTTTTTAAAGGTTTTTTTTAATGTGGATTAAAATTAATATAGACTTTATATTATATTAAAATTAATATAGATAAAATTAAAAATTAATGTGGACTTTAAAAATGTGGACCATTTTTAAAGTCTTTACTGAATTTGTTACAGTACTGCTTCTGTTTTGTCTTTTGGCCCCCAGGCATGTAGGATCACAGCTCCCCGACCAGGGATCGAACTCGCACCCCCTGCATTGGAAGGCGAGGTCCCAACAACTGGACGGCCAGGGAAGTCCCAGGGTGATGACTTTTAAAACACCATTTAAAAGAGTAATGGCATTGTAACCAACAATTAATTGACTCGGGGCGTATACCAGAAAACCTCAGTAATCAAAGTAGTATTTTAAGGCAATATTTAAAATTCAAAGTTAATATAAAAAAATCTATGATGAGCAAAATGTCAAAAATTTTAGTTAAAAAACAGTACTGTGTTACTTAATTTTTCTTTTGTGTCAGGCTCCAATATGGCTTGACATGGCACTGTTTAACAAATATTAAGTGTCCTAGGTACCAGGAGAATAATAATCATTCTGTGTGAAGATTAACTGTCGTCCCAAGGAAAAGCTTTCTGGAAACTTTAACATACTGTATAAATGTCAGTTGCTTCAAATAATATCCATAGTACTTTATTACCTGTTAAATCAAATCTGATTATATTGGTTTCTAGTACCTTCTATAAAAGTCATCAATCCTATTTTCTATAATGCCCTTAGCAAAATGAATAATTCTTATGAATACTATTCTTTGCAGGCAACTGGTGTTTAATGTTACTAACCATCTGTTCCTTTTCCTTACTCCTCACAAGAAAGGGGCAATTTGTCCGGATTCCACCGTTGGTTTTTTCCTGTTCTCAGCTTGGACTGCACAATGGGGCAGGACCAAACACATTTTCTGTCTAGGAGAAAGTACACCTGTAAGGGCACGAGCAACAGAGCTCCCACATTTTGAAAGTGATTGGGAACTTGGTAGAAGAAATGGAGTCACACCCCTGGGTAGGCACCTTCTTCAAAGACCTGTTTCTCTCAAGGTCCATCTTTCTAATCGCTGACTTTGCACAGACTCTAAAACAACCTGCATACCAAAATCTGAAGGGAAAGGTCAACCTAAAGGTCACAAGTTTTAAGGGTGCTACTTCAAAGACATTTATCTCCTTTACAACACCATTAGTCTTGGGTAATGGTCTATTGTCTTTCATCATCCCAACCTCTTCACCTGCCTGTTTACTTTGAGTCTAACCTCAGAATTCAAGCCCCAGCATAAACGGGTGTTTTTTGGCTACTTAACACTGGCCCAGTGGAAGGTTGTTCATAGTCTGGTTTGCAGTTGTCTGTTGTTTAAAGGAAATGCAGTTACTAAGACAGCGGTATGGTTTAATCTTTCGTCTAAAACATGGAAAAGACCTTTGTGGGGAATAGTTAACAATGAAGAAAAGAGCCTTATATTTTAATATGTTTATTGTAGTTTCATGTATAAGTCTAAAAAAAAATCAGGAACATAAATACCCAACAATAAAAATAGCCACATTTGCATAGTACCAATCTAAATATTTTTATATGTAATATCTCACTTAATCCTCATTGTGACCTTATGAAATAGGTATTATTATTATTAGTGTCAATTTACAGATGGGGAAAATATTATATAGAGATGAATAATTTTTCAAGGCCCTAATAAGTAGGGGAACTGGTGTTTGAACCCAGGCAGTGTGGCTGCAAACCTCTATGCTATACTGCCTTGCACATAAAAGAATAGTATAGCAACTTGGTGAATTATTATTTAGCCTTTAAAATTGTTATAAAGTCTATACAGTGACATAAAGATGGAATAGAAATTTCATGACCCTCTGATTTAAACTGTATAAAATATATACAGTGCAAGTAAAGACTGAGAGGTAATAGGGAAAATTGTCTGGGGCCAAGGACCCCAGGGGAGTCCAAAGAAAAAAACAATCACAAAATATGATGAGAAAAGCCCTTGGTAGAATTTGGGCATTGTTGCTAAGAACTCTGTTCCTGATTCAGTTCCACTTCCCAAGCTCAGATATGTCCCTGGATTTTGCCTTCTTGGAAACCTCTGGAAAGATTTTTAGGGAAATCTCTTGCTGACGCACATTATCTAACTCCTTGGTTGCTCAGGTCACAGACTAATTCATTCTATCATGGCCGATATTCACTATGTGCTGCCCAGTCTTCTGCTTTTGCAACCCTCCTCATACTGATGCCGAAAGCTCAGCCTCTCTGTACACCAGTGCCCAATCGAATCTCAGAGACAGAGTTCTGGCTGAAGTAGAAAAGGATAGCTTTATTGCTTTGCCAGGCAAGGGGGGACACAGTGGGCTCCTGCCTCGAAAAGCTACGTGTCTCAACCTGGGAGGATTTGATGAGGAGTTTCATAGCAATAGTTCAAGGATGGGGTTGCTGACAAGATTAGGGCGTGGGCAGGGTCTCAGGTTGTCTCCTAATCTTCCTCCCGTTGCGGAGCACAGGCTCCGGACGCGCAGGCTCAGCGGCCATGGCTCACGGGCCCAGCCGCTCCGCGGCATGTGAGATCTTCCCGCACTGGGGCACGAACCCGCGTCCCCTGCATCAGCAGGCGGACTCTCAACCACTGCGCCACCAGGGAAGACCGCACGTCTCCTAATCTTGATGAGCTTCTCTGGTCCCTTTAATCTCACCTCAGGTGGTTTCTTGGCTGCTCCTCCCTTGATTAGCAACAGTTCGAATCTGCCCTTTGGAACTCAGGGAAGGTCATGGAGGCTGGAGTCTTGCCTACAAGAAACGGGGGACAAAATAGGCATCTGTGCCCAGGAACCCTACAGGATCCTCCTTGGTTTCAATACCACAAACCACATAATGAGAATAGTTCTTGAAGTATAATAGTGAGATTACGTTGATCATTTTGTCTTATGAGAAATAAGAAAAAAAGTCTTAAAACTTTTTCAAGAAAAAATGTCGAACTCTGCTGTAAGAATGATTGCGATGTATAGAATTATTTCTTTAAAAAAAAGCCACTTTGATCAAATGTGTCATGTTTTATTAATACCTGTTGTAAACATAATTAAGGTAAAATTGGATGTGAGCCTGCTAGTTAAAAAAAACCTCTCAGTTATAAACGAGATGATATTTGGGGGAACAAGGTGTATTACGTGGAAAAGGAAATGATGAATTCCAGACAGAGTCAGTGGTCAATCTATATCAATCCATTCATTTTTTCAACAAGTATTCAGTGAGCATACACCATGTGCCAAGCACTGTGCGGGGTATTCAGTGGTGACCACAATGTACAAGGTCCCAACACTTGCAGACTTTACCATATAATTAGTAGTGGAAATAGATTTTAGACAGGTAAATATAAGTATGTGATTACTAAATGTTGAGTGCTATGAAGGAAAGATCAGAGTGTCACGACAGAATAACCTGGGGAGCTACTTTGGACCAAGCATTCGAAGAAGGTCTTGCTGAACAGGTGAGGCTTAAAATAAGACCTGAAGGCTGAGAAAGGACCAGCCATATCAGAAGTCACTGAACGCACACTTCAAGTGGACGGAACACCAGAAGATGTAAGGCCCCCAAGGTGGTGAAGAAAAGGACAAAGAGGTGGGAGTGCAGTAAATAAGGAGGGGAATGAGGTGGCTGAAGGGTGAGGTCATGAGAAAGGAGCGGGTTTAATTATAAGTGCGGTGGACACCACTGAAGATCATTGTTTGGAGAATAAACTTGAGAGGGACAAAAATAAAAATAAGGGGGCTACTGTAGAAGTCTAAGCAACAAATGGTAGACCTTAGGATTAGGGTGTTGGTGATGAAAATGGGGAGGAGAGGAAGCATTGAAGATACATTGTAATGAAAGAATTCTCAGAGGATGTGGTAAGGAAAGGGAGGTAACAAAATTATGTATTAGGGTGATAAGTGCTATATCAAATAGCCCCTTCAAATCTCAGTGACTTAACTCATTAAAAGCTATTTTTTTGTTCGTATCACCGTCCAGTATGGGTCAACAGCAGAGTGAGGGAGGCCTGCTTCCCACATTCAGGTTTTTACATCTTGTGGAGCCTCCGTTTTCAAAGGCGGCTTCCCAACTTACCAGGAACATAAAAAAAAAGAGCGTGGAGGACCACACGGAACATTTAAGGGGCCAGCCGGCTATGGAGCGCTTCACCTCTATCCACGTTCTATTGGCCAGAGCTCAGTAACATAACCGTGCTTAACTGTGGGCGTTAGGGGTGCTGGGTCGCCTGTTCAGGAAGAAAATGGGAGCGGTTTGTGAACACATAGCATTATCTCTGCCCCAAATGACCACCTGGCTTTAGCTTGAGCGAGTGGCTGGCTATCTGTACACTGAGCTGGGGAAGACTCCAGGGGGAACAAGTCTGTGGGAGGAGATCAAGTAACTGGTTTTAGACTTGCTCAGTTTGAGATGCCTCGTTGCCATCCAGGTGGAGATGTCAGGTAGGTAGTGTGGTACTCAAGTGCCGAGTTCAGTTTTTGGCCAGATATATAAAATACTAGGAAACATCTAGATAAGTTGAGCAAGGCTATGTGCATTGAACGTGTCTTTGTCTGCCTATTTATTTATTTATTATTTAATAAATGTTTACTGAGCACCTACTATGTTCCAGGCATGGTCTGGGCAAGGGGCAAATAGCACTATACAAAACATAATATGTTTAGAGCTTATACTCCACTAGAGACAGACAAACGCTAAGCAACGTAAGTGAAGTACATGGTACGTTGTAGTGTGATAAAGTCGAAGATAGAACGGAGAAGGGGAACAGGGACTGGAGTTGGGGGGAGGCGGCTAATGCAGTTGTAAATAGGATGCTCAGGGAAGACCTCACTAAGGACGTGACTTATGAGCAAAGACCTAAAAGGAGGTGAAGACGAAGTCATGTGGTTAACTGGCGAGTGGAGATTCAGGCCAGGGGGACACTGAATGTAAATGCCTTGAGATAGGAGTGTGACTGTGCCTCTGGCTGGACTGGAGCAGGGGCGGAAGAGAGAGTAAGTAGTAGATGAGGTCATGGTAGCAGGGGGAGGGGATCAAGGCAGACCACGCAGCCATTATAGACCTTGGTAAAGATTTTATCTTTTACTTGTGCCGTGTAACTTACATTTACTTAAAGTTCTCTTCTAAAAGTTGAATCATCGCTCACTTTCTAAATTTTCCCTTAGTCCCTCTCTCCTAGTTTAGGGCTCAATATAAAATAGGTAGGATCCCTTTTCTCTATGGAAACACTTTGGTTAGAGTTCTTGTTTCTTTAAGGCTAGGTACCATATTCACAGATGCATTAAACAAAAGTCACCAAATATATATGTATATATTTTCAATTACCTATTATTCACTAGTGGCTAAGCTAGGCACTGAGGATACAAAGATGAAAGAGATATGGTCCCTACACTCTGTGTAAAATAAGCTTCCTGAAACAGCTCATTTTCACATATTGTGCTAAGTGCAAGGATAGATATATGCAGAGAAAGGAAACCTTAGGTGAATGGAATAATGGAATAATGCCTGAAGGATTTAATGCTTAAGGCAGGACTTAACAAGTGAGTGGGAGTTAGCCAGGAAAAGATGGTGGGGGCAGGTGCTGGGGAAATGGGAAATAATTGTCCAGAAAGAATTTAGGCAGAGTTGTTAGTGTCAAAAAGAGGAATATCATCTCTAATGGAAAGTAAGAGAATTAAAATCGGGGAGTATTGTGGGAAGGAGTTTGCACGACAAAATCCTCATCCCACACATTCTTATTCAAAAACTCTTCTGAGGACTTCCAATCTGAAATATGCACATAGGATCCTGGAACAACAACAAAAAATCATCTAGACCTCATTCAACAGATGAGGGAACTGAGATCTGAGGAGTTAAGTGGCTTATTCAACAGTAAAGAGCAAGTGAGTGGCAGTGTGAAGACCCAATGCCGTGGAATGTCCAAGCTGACGCTGTCTCTAGTGTTTCAGGAACAAACATGCATTTTGTTCTGGTTTTGGTTGTGTTTTGATTTCACTTGGAATATGTATGTACCTCTTTGAGCCTAAGTGTATTTCCATATTTTGGTGAGACTTTAGCATGGTTTCTCAACCGCCCACGAATTCATTCTCAAACACCTGTTAGAATTGGTCTTACTCATTGGTTTCTGCTTGGAGGATTGCTCCCAGTCCAACCTGTTCTACAGAAACTTTCTCTGGGAAACACAGCATTCATTGGTTGGTTCTACTTAATTTTAGGTTACGTTCTGTTACTCTTTCTCTCTTGGTCTTGGAGAACACAGAGAACTTATGACGCTAATTTAGGGCAGATATGCTAAAAGTCTAAAGTAATGTTTTCTCTTTGTAGAAAACACCCTAGGGGCAGAGAATGCAGGAAATTGTGTGTTACTGTGATGGAAAACAAATGAAAGCCTTTACAGGAGAAATGTCGGTTTCCAATCATCTAACATATCCATTACCGCATGCCAATGCAGATGTGCTGTGTAGGCAACAGCCAATTGAGCATCCAAAAAACAAATACCCCCTATTCCCTTCTTTACTGTGTCCTCCCCAGTGATTTTCAGAGATTATAAGAAAGCAGTGGATGAGCTCAGAAAAATAATGTGAGTGCATGTGTGACTTATAATTAGATTAAGATGTAATATATAACCCTGCATGAGGAAACAACTCCCTTGAAAGTATAGTGTGTTCCTCTTATTGAATGAATACCATGGTTATTTTATTCTATTCAGATATGGTTGTCTTGATGAAATCATTCCTGTTTCAGTTACCTGGAGGAAGAGGAATATCCTCAGAGAAGTCATGGGAATTGAGACAGAAGATCCTAAGACTGAAGGAATGAGGGAGAAAAAACACTTGGTCTAGTCTTCCAGGATTCCATGTGTCTGGGGAGATTTTCCTCTGATGAAGGTTGAAGCAACCTTGAAGTTCCATCAGGAGAGGCAAGCAGGAGGTAGGAAGAAATCTCAGAATACTGTGTTTCCCTGTGCTTTGGTCAGTCACAGCTTGTAAACCAGATTTTTTAGATGCATGCTCCTCTGAATTTATTTTCTCTTTGTTATACCCCAGAAGCAAGGTATTTTGGGCACACCTGGGCAGTTTAAAAGGAGTGAACAGTTTTCTCCTGAGGCCAGAGATAATCAAGGAGAGACCCTAAAGTAGCAGTTCTATCTGGGGGCAATTTTGCCTCCCAGGTGACATTTGGCAGTGTCTGGAGACATTTTTGATTATCACACTGGTGGTCGTGGGAGTGAGGTGGGGTGGGGATGCTACAGGCATTTAATGGTTAGACAAGGGATACTGCTAAAACATCTTGCAAAGCACAGAATAATCCCTACTACAGAGATTTATACAGCTCAAAATGTCTATAGTGCCAAGATTGAGCAAGTCTGCCCCAAATTAAAAATGAATCTCAGGAGAACAGGGTTGGTGGCATGTGGCGCAGCTATTCCCAATTTCCAGGAGATTTTTCTTCCAATGTTACCTTTGGAGGTTCTTGAGACAAGGAACATTTCCTTGCTCCAGTTTTACTTGGGTAATAGGCTTCCCAAGTCCCAAATCAGAGAAACCTCTTGGATTACCCCACTCTCCAAGTCATTTATGCCAAATATTTATTGAGCTTATACTAGTCCTATCAACTAAATCGTGCACTGGGGAGACAAAGAAATATGAGATGACCCCCCCTTCTCAGAAATGGTTAAAGCCTCAGCTGGGATCTCTGAGCTGTCATTGTCTTCACAAAAGTCCTTTTATAAAGGAACTTGATGATTTGGGAAAACGAACCTTACCTCCCACTGTGATCAGGTCGACTCCAGCCTTCTCCTAGCTCTTCCCAGACTAAGCAAGTCATTCTTGAGGTTTATAGCAAATACCTGTGACATTAAGACATTTTTAATCCTCTTAATCTAACCAATCATGGGATTTAGAAATTGCCTGGTATTAATTGTGCCTGATTCTCAGATTGTGTTCTGCTTTGATTTCTTAACGTGTTCACTTTTCTGTCTCAACTACCTTTTGCTCATTGTACTCTCCCTTGAGAGGCTGAAGATTGACTTATTTCTCGTAAAGAACACCTGCTTTAAAAGCGTTATTCTTGAATCTTCTTTTCTTTAAAGGAGAAAAGCAGGATTGGAGGAGGCCAGACATTCCTGGGGACCATTATTTGTCAATTCCAAACAGACCTAGACTTTTCAGTATTTATTGATATGATACCGTCCCCCTCCCCATACACGTATAAAAAAAGCAGAGACTGCTAGGCACTCTCACCTGGGGGTGGGATGGAGTGGGAGGGAAAAGACAATCCAAAATCCAAAAATTTGTATAAATTATAAAATAAATAAGAAGAGAAATGTAACTTGATATAAAAATTAATATAATACTAAGTGACATCTTAGTATTTCAAAACTGTAGGTAGTTATTCCTACAAATGTAATACATTTCTGAGTTCTGCATATACATTACTTAGTTTACTATTTATTTAATTGAAGTTTACACAGTGGGCTTCTACCCTTTGTGCTATCAGCCATGTGTAAACCCTAAAGTTTAAGCTTTGGGTCTGACTAATTTACTCATTATGCTGAGAACGATCATTTCTACAAGGTGAAATGGAGTATATTAAAGACCTTATTCCGCCAAGATCTCACTGATAAAGAAGTAAATTAGGCTAAAGCTCTCAGAAAAGGATTTTAAAGGTAGAAAATATATCAATATGCAATACAGAGTGAGACATCTTTTTGGAGATGAGGGAGTCGTTTGAAAACCGGATCACGTAAGAGAGTTCAGTTAGCATGACTCCCTTAAATATTTATTGAATACCTATTACATATACTAGAATTAAAATAAAATATGACTTTAACCAAGAAATCAGTGCAATGATTTGGCTCAATTTAAAAATTACTGCTCCTTTTATTAGTCCTGTCATGAGGGTGCCTGATAACATTTTCTGGAATCAATACATCAACAAATTAAAATCAAACTAACAAATTTTTAATTAACAAATTAAAATCAGCAAATATTTACTGAATAGCTACTATGTATAAACACAGTTGGGGTAGAGTAGGGTTAGGAGGAGATGTAAAGATGGGTGGCAGCAGGCTCCTAACCTCAAGTATCTTACAGGTTGTAAACAAATGTGTGTGTGTGTGTGTGGTGGGGTGTGTGTGGTGGGGCATCTGTAGGATGTGTGTTTTTATAATGCCATTGTCATACTAACCAGTGAAACGTATCCAACTGAGAAAGAGGTGAACAAGGGAGTAATATCAACCTTTCCTCGTAAATTACTTCTTTAAACTGCTGATAGGAGGTCCAGAGAAAGTTAAAGTCTCTTGTAAAAAACTGAGATTTGTTTAGAAGCCGTGAACAATTACAGATTTCTGGAGAGCTGTTGAAACAAAAGCCAAAGCAAGAAATAAACTATTAGGTATCAAGTGCTACTAAATTGTAAATTGTAGTGGAGGATTACTTCTTTTCTCACCACCCTCCTCCACTCACTGTCCCCACCCCCCCAAGTATGAATACAAAGACACAGAAGGAAGGTATCTGGCTGTTTACATGAAAAATGACTCTCCCCTACAATCACCTTCTGTCAATAAAATGCTTATTTTCTGACATGTCAATTAGGTGATTCATAATCCAGATGACCATCCCCTTCCATTTAGTACTGTTGGACTGGGTTAAATGTCTTAAGTGTTTACCCTTTATGACCAGTGGCTTGGATCTGTTCTCAGTCAAACTGGGCCACTCATGACATGTTTGCCTGTAGGATTTCTCTTGAGGTAAAGTAACCATTGTTATCAGATCTTAAACTGAACGGCAGATTAGGACAGTGGCTTTACCATCGGCGGTGAAGAATGCTTGTTTTACAGTACTGTGTATCCAAAATACGGAGTTTGTAGGAAGAGTTCAATACAAAATAAATAGCCTGTAATTTACAGAACTACAGTGAGGAAGGCTTCTGTGATGGAGCTTGGTACTTCAAAGGGATTGTTTGTTGTTTAAAAGCCAGTTATTAGGGAGGAATGATTTGTCTTAGCATCTTAAGCTAATTTTAAAAGATCTGAGTGATAATGAAGTAATCATTTTTTTTGAGATTGAGATGAAATTCACATAACATAAAATCCACCATTTTAAAGGATACATTTCAATGATCTCTAGAACATAAAGTAATATTTTTAAAAAGATTAGTGAATAGGACTCTAACGGGGGGAACGATAAAAATAATCATGTTGCATTTTCCATTCATTAACATAACCAATTATATCCAAACATTATTCAATAACTGCAGTATTAACATACCAGAATACTCCTTCTACAAAGCAATTGACAAATAAATAATACATTTCTATTCTACCAAAGACACGTTTTATTAAGTACTTTTACAATTCAAGTTATTAAGGCATTCTAAGCTTTAATTCTGAAGGAAGGCAGATGGGGTGCAAAATACCCACTTTTCAAATTTATTTACAAAGATGACGTTTGGAAAATTTTGAATGGAAACTTTAAAAATTGTTTTGGAAAGTAGAAAATATACTTTTTGATAGATAAAAAGAAGGTTTTGTAAAAACGTTTTTGCAAATAGGCTACATTTCAGGTAAGATTTTTTTTTTACTATTTTGGAGTGAATGTCAGAGTGCTATGTAAGAAAAATAGGCTGGACAAATACACTGATGAGAGACTTCTGGGCAAATGAATAGAAAATGGAAGATAAACATTTGTCTTGCGTGAAAGTACATCATTTTAAGCAGTGATTCTCAGCTAGAGGTGGAGGCATGTTCCCAAAGACATAAAAACAATTTCACTGAGACTTTCAAATTACAGGTCTCTGTGGCAGCCTCCCACCTGCTCCCTGCCAAAATTTTCTCTTGTCCTCCTGTTATATGGAGAAGAAAAGCCCCCTCCCCATTTGAGACCAAATAAAGGAAGATAACCACAGCTTTTTTAAAAAACAGAAACAGCTTTTAGAGGAGCAGCATTTTTTAAAAAAATTATTTATTTATTTTTGGCTGTGCCACGAGGCATGTGGGATCTTAGTTCCCCCACCAAGGATCGGGCCTGTGCCCCCTGCAGTGGAAGTGCGGAGTCTCAACCACTGGATCACCAGGGAATTCCCGACATACAGAAATAGCTTTTAATTTAAATCAGACTCAGTTAGAATTTATAATTTAGTAAAGAGTTAAGAATTATCTCTGCATTATCTGTGAAAAAAAAAATTTGCTAAGTAACTAACTACAGTAAACATATTAGAGAGAGTATTTTTTTAACCGAAGTATAGTTGATTTGATTTACAATGTTGTGTTAGTTTCTGGTGTACTGCAAAGTGAGCCATATATATATGTATATATTTTTCTTTTTATATATTCTTTTTCATATTCTCTTCCATTATGGTTTATTACAGGATATTGAATATAGTTCCTTGTGCTATACAGTAGGACCTTGTTGTTTATCCATCCTATATATACTAGCTTGTATCTGCTAACCCCAAATTCCCAGTCCATCCCTCCCCACCTCCCCTCTGCTGCTGGCAACCACAAGTCTGTTCTCTATGTCTGTGAGTCTGTTTTTGTTTCATAGGTAAGTTCATTTGTGTCATATTTTATTTTATTTTTATTATTTTTGGAAAAATATATTTATTTATTTATTTATGTTTGGCTGCGTTCGGTCTTCATTCCTGCACACGGGCTTTTTTTCTCTAGTTGCTGCGAGCGGGGGCTACTCTTCGTTGCGGTGCGTGGGCTTCTCATTGCAGTGGCTTCTCTTGTTGCGGAGCACAGGCTCTAGGTGCACGGGTTTCAGTACTTGTGGCTCACAGGCTCTAGAGTGCAGGCTCAGTAGTTGTGGCACACAGGTTTAGTTGCTCCACGGCTGTGGGATCTTCCGGAACCAGGGATCGAACCCATATCCCCAGCATTGGCAGGCTGACTCCCAACCACTACTCCATCAGGGAAGTCCCTGTGTTATACTTTAGATTCCATATATAAGTGATACCATATGGTATTTGCAGATGGCATTATTTCATTCTTTTTTTAAAGCTGAATAGTATTCCATTGTATATATGTACCACACCTTTATCCATTCATCTGTTGGTGGACACTTAGGTTGTTTCCATGTCCTGGTTATTGTAAATAGTGCTGCAATGTACATTGGGGTGCATGTGTCTTTTTGAATTATTGTTTTCTCAGGGTATACGCCCAGGAGTGGGATTGCTGGATCATGTGGCAACTCTATTTTTAGTTTTTTGAGGAACCTCCATACTGTTCTCCATAGCGGCTGCACCAATTTACATTCTCACCAACAGTGTACTATGGTTACCTTTAGAGAAAGTATTTTATTTAACCTATTCAAGAGACTCAGTCATTTACAAGCACACTGGTACTATCATTTGCATAGAAAAAAATCCTATATCATTAAAATATAACTGCTATGTATCTCTACTTGGCCATCTTTTTTATGCTACAGCTAAAGCAGTTAGGATGGGGGAGAATTTGATAAACTTGTGACATGTTGGCTTAAACAAATTGAAATTAGTTTATGCACCACAGGACATCTTAGATACTTTAATTTGCTGTTGACACTCCAAGGGGGGCTTGTCTGATGAGCAGACTTTGCCATTTCCTTGGTGTCCTAATAGTATTTTTCTTTTAACTAGTAAAGTTGTAGACCATCTTTTCATCTTTTACTTTTCTTCTGTACATTATACTTAATTCTTTATTTGGTTGTTGATCTTTTTCTCACTTTTCTTTTTTAGCAGTTTATTCTTTATCTCTTACACATGTTGCAAATACTTTCATTCTATCTGTCATTTGTCCTTTATATTAATGGTGCCTTTCTTGAAACAGAAGTTTTTATTTTTGAAAATGGCAGTCTTCCTTCTTATGGCATCTGGGCTTTGTATTTTAGAAATACCGGCTTCACCTCAAGATAGTAAAGATATTTTTCTAACAATTATATAATATTTAAAATATTTCAGTGCCAATAGAGCTTTCTGCAGTGATAGAAATGTATGGTGGTATTAGCAACAAGTGGTGATTGAACACTTGAAATGTAGATAGGAGGACTGAGCTGAAATTTATTTAATTTTAATTAATAAAAAATTAAATTTAAATAGCCACGTGTGGGTGGAGGCTACTTTGTGAACAACGCAGATCTTTATCTGAAATTTGTTTTCATGTGCACTATAGGGTAGAGAGTTTTTCCTATATAATGTTCAATTATTCTAGCACTATTTATTGAATCACTGTTATTTTTCCCCATTGATTTGAAAAGTCTCTTATATCATGTATCAAATCCCCATGTATATACAGGTCTGTTTCTGCACTTTAATTTGTTTCATTGATCCATTTGTCCATCCTTGAGCCAATACATCACGTTCTAAAGTACTCTTCATCCAGCTGGTAAGGTAGTACCTTCATCATTTTTCTTTCTTTTCTTTCTTTCTTTTTTTTTTTTTTGGCCAAATGCCACAGCTTGCAGGATCTCAGTTCCTTGACCAGGGATTGAACCCGGGCCACAGTGGTGAAAGCCCTGAATCCTAACCACTAGGCCACCAGGGAAACCCCCCACCCATTTTCTTCTTTTTCAAAAGTTATTGACATCTCTTGCGTATTGTCTTTTCAAGGCAAAGTTTAGAATTAGCTTGCCAAGTTTCCTAAAAATATTCTCTTAGAATTGAGATGGGGATTTCAATGAGTTTATAGATCTAGTTGGAAAATAATTGACATATTAATAATATTAAGCTTTCCCTCTAGCTATTCTTTTATATTTTAAGTGTATAGTTTTAATTCTATATCTATTTTTTGTTAGATTATTTGTGGATATTTTATTGTTTTGTTGTCATTGCAAATAGTCTAATTTTTTTTCGATTAAATCTTGGAGTATAAGAAAGCTATTGAGTTTTGCATCTTAATCTTGTATCTCTCTACCTTGCTGGACTTCTTAGTTTTTGTCTTTATTATCTTCGAGTTTTTAGATAATCAGTTACATCTTCAAATAGTGCCAAGGAGATCTCTTCATTTCCTAAATTTATGCTCCTTTTCTCTGTATATACATATTTATCTTACTGGTTTGGCTAGGAGATTGAGAACAATGTTGAGTAATCACAATTGTAAGTATTATTTTCTTTTTCTTTATTTTTGGAACTGCTTTAAATGTTTAATGATTATATGTGTAGTTCGCTGATTCCCCTAGTCTTCCACATGCTCATCTTGCAGTCTTTCTTATCTCAGTAAATGACACCTGAAATTTCTAATTTTTCTGTCTAAAGATCTTGGGCATTATTCTTGTCTCTCGTTTTCCTCTCAGATTTTACACTCAATCCATAGAAAATCCTGCTGTCCCTACCTTCAAAATATATGCAGAATGATTCCATTACCTCCATCACTTCTACCACTTACATGTTGATTTGAGCCGTCATCATCTCTTCCTTGGGCTATTGCATTAGCCTTCTGATCTTCTTCATTCTGCCTTTGTCTCAATACAGCATCCAGAAAAATTCTTTAAATTATAACTCAAGGGGCTTCCCTGGTGGCGCAGTGGTTGAGAGTCCGCCTGCTGATGCAGGGGACACGGGTTCGTTCCCCCGTCCGGGAGGATCCCACATGCCACGGAGCGGTTGGGCCCGTGAGCCATGCCGCTGAGCCTGCGCGTCCGGAGCCTGTGCTCCGCAACGGGAGAGGCCCCAACAGTGAGAGGCCCGCGTACCGCAAAAAAAATAAAAAAAATAAAAAAAATAAGGAGAAGATTGATAATTCACTGGTGGCAAGAATGTGAAATTCTCAAGTGCACTGAGTATAAATATAGATAGATTTTTCATGTTATGATCTTTTTTTGCTAGAGAGGAATGACTATCTCTCTCAGCACTTTTCAAATAATCCTAAAGAACTTCACTTGGCCCAAGACTGGCTGATGCCTACCCCAAACCAATTAGTTTTGGTGAGGCTGGTGGTTGGGCAGGGAGAAGAGTGCTACAACTGGCTCAGTTTGGATAGCTGCCTCCCTCTGGACCCATTGGTTATGGCTAGGGAATAGGGTCAGGTAAGACTCTGTGACCCTGAGAGTAGCCTTGGGTGCTTGGGTTATGGGAGAGGGGAGTAAGGGATTAGATCTCAGAATAGAGGTGTTGCCATACAGGCAGTGTCCCAGATGCTGACCAAATTTTACTTTACCATTCATAAAATGGGGGCAATAATAGAAGACAACAGATATGTGAATGCATGAATTAATTTCACTGTTCACCTTTCTTATATAAACATACCCATTTGGAAAGCTTTCTTGATTCCAAAGGAAATGAAGCCAGATAAGCAAGCCAACATATGTGATATATCTTGTAATCCTTAGATGATTGGGTAAACACAAAACCTGAAGTGTTAATTACTTCTAAAACCATTAGGGAAAATAGAAGCACATGTAGCAACTCTCAGAAGGGAGTTGATTGGGTCTGCAGAACAGAATTTGAAATTCTTATAAAGAGTACCTCATAAAAATGTTGCCTTGCAAGCTGAGGCATTTCAGTGGTACTGAAGTGAAGGGGAATTTCAGATTGTTCATTCATCAGGCTTCCCACTCAAACCTGTGTGGTGTATTTTGCAATTTGGCTGAAATGGCCATACTTTCTTAATAAGTACTCCTGCAAAGCAAAGCTTTACTCATGTGGAAGAAAAGGCAAAGGGGAATCACAGAACTATGTAATTTAAAGCTAGAAGAAAGGGAAGAAAGAGGACAGTTCTTTTTTAGTTAACAACTTGAATTCTGGAAGATATTTAAATACATGTAATTTTATAAATCTTAAGTACACGTTGCGAAGTAAGATACAAGTAGACCTCAGTAGGAAAAGTGAGGCAAGGGAGAATGACATTTTGCATGAAATATGATACCATAGTGTAATGAGATGCCAGAAGTTTCAGGAAATTTAACTAGCCATGTATGACCTCTTGGGAAATATGTGCTTCTGGCATTTGAATATATTGCATTAACAATTACCTGCTTTCAGGTATCTCACCTATTGTCTCACACAGACTCTTTGAAAGGTATGTCTTATTCATTTTTGTAACTGCCCTGCCCAGACCTCTGATTAGTTCCCAAATTGTAATTGGTGTTCAACCAAAGTTTGCTGAAAGACTGAATGAATAATTGGATGGAGAGGATTTGTGTAGCCCGGTCAAAATCCATCATGCCTCTGTCCCTAAATGTTCCAAACTGTTGGTGGATAAAGTAATCAAATTAGGTATGAAAGTCAACCAAAGTTTCTGAATTTAGCACAAACTTGGAGTTAGTAGGGTCCAACTTAGAACTTTCTGCATTTACTCATCAGCATGGGACTGCATGAAGACAGAGTTGTAGACACACTCCTAAGTCCCTTGAGTCTTTCTCCACAGCGTGGATAACCTCAAGTCCTGGTGTGCCTGGGACAGTCCCAGCTTACCTTCTTATCTAAGTGTCATTATTATTTGTGTCCCATTTCAAAAGTGTCTCTATTGGAAAATAAATTATATGGTCACCCTATTTATAGCATCTTTTACAACCCTATATTCCTGAATCTACATACCCTTCTAAATATTGGAGATTCTGTTACATTGGAATATTACTTTGTTCAACCAGGGTGAACTGTTTCCCTGTGCAGTTCTGCAGAAACATCTCGGAGCTGTGGGAAAGTCAAATTTTACAGCTTTGGGAGATGACATCTTTGGTTGCCTTAACATGCTAGGACGGTTTTGAATTGAACAAGACTCCAAGGGACCAAAATATCTTGGTGCAGTTTTTAACAAATCTGAGCCACTCTCTGTTTACTGCTTGACATTTGACCCATTGGAAAAAGAAGAAGTATCAGGTTTCTCTGAGGCTTTGAACATGAAATTCTTCCACACTCTGGCAAAACCCATTGCCAAGAGATTTGACATAAAAGTGACGAAGGCGATGTTGACAGTTTGGAGCTTCATATGATTTCAACTCCCAGTATCAGGTATGTGGTAAAGGTGGGTTAGAGACCTGTAATGATGACTGCTTTATGCCCTGACCTTTTGTACCTACTTATTCTCCTTCCCACTCCCACGCATTCACCCAGCCTGTCTTTACTGTCTGCTTGATAACACTCTTCCTATTAACCTGAGTCATGAATGTTGTTACAAAGTCAGATCTTTGTTCAATACACATTTATCAAATACTTGTCATGTGCTGACATTAGGAACATATAGATTTTTCAAAAAGTCCCTACCTTCTGGGAACTCATGTTCTAGAAAATGAGACTGAAACATAAGTAGATCATTAAATTGTAGTCCGATAAGGACCATATGGTGGTCTATCCAAAGGGCTATGGAAACATTGAGGCAAGAATGACTGATTAGTAGTTACATTTTTTGAGGTTTTCTGTTTTGTAGTCAAGTACAGATGGCTTGTAGGTAGTTAGGAATATGGACGTAGGACTCAAGAAAGAGACTGGCGCTAGGGCTGGAGAATTTTGCCATTGTCAAAGAGGTTGGAATTGGGGTCAACCAGAATGACACACAGTGTATCACAATGTTAAAACATCCAGTCTCTGGAGTTGGACTATTTGGAGTAAAATCCTTCTCTGGTAAGGTACTAAAAAGAGCCTTTTGCTTGTCTTTTTGAACTGTCTTAATTATGGTTTATGTGAAATCATTTTTGTGGAGGTGTATAGACTTCATGTCATATGTCAACAAATGTATACAAAACTTCCCAGAAGTTTTTCTTTCATTGGGCAAATTATTTGATTTCTATTAAGGGTGAAAATGGATTTACTCTATTATATTTCATTAATGATTCCTTAATGAGATTTTTTCCTCTATCTACCTATCTATCTATCTATCTCTAGCTATCAATCGATCTATCAATCTGAAGCAATTAAAAGTGTTATTTTCCTAAACAGAGATCATGGAGATAAAAATTCTGGTGATGAGGAAAAAAATCTGTCATATAAATGAATACATCCTGGAATTAGCTCCAAAATGTCTATCGTTCTATAAATATTCCATATTACCTCAAGGTGTGTGAGATAAAGCAATCTAGATTTTACCTTGGAAGTGACTCAGGGAGGCTAATCCAGATAGGAGTCCTCTGGCCAAAGAATGCTTATCTCTCTTACCCCTTCTTACCCTCAGGGCACAGAATAAGAATGATACTAAGTCTTATACCCAGCATCTCTCAAAGGCCTAAATCATTTGATAGCTTTCAGTCTTGTAATCACTATCAACCTCTTACGACCCCCCCTCCCCCATCAGGGATCATGAAATTTTCTGGCAGCAGAAGATTAGAGACATTACTTGATCAAAACGACATAAGAAGATATCACAAAAAAAGAAAATTACAGACCAATATCACTGATGAACATAGATGCAAAAATCCTCAACAAAATACTAGCAAACAGAATCCAACAGCACATTGAAAGGATCATACACCATGATCAAGTGGGATTTATCCCAAGGATGCAAGGATTCTTCAGTATATGCAAATCAATCAATGTGATACATGATATTAACAAGCTGAATAATAAAAAAATGTGATCATCTCAATAGATTCAGAAAAAGCTTTCAACAAAATTCAACACCTATCTATGATAAAAACTTTCCAGAAAGTGGGCATAGAGGAAACCTACCTCAACATAGAAAAGGCCATATACAACAAACCCACAGCAAACATCATTCTCAATGGTGAAAAACTGAAAGCATTTCCTCTAAGATCAGGAACAAGAAAAGGATGTCCACTCTCGCCACTATTATTCAACATAGTTTTGGAAGTCCTAGCCACAGCAGTCAGAGAAGAAAAAGAAGTAAAAAGAATACAATTGGAAAAGAAGAAGTAAAACTGTCATTGTTTGCAGATGACATGATACTATACATAGAAAATCCTAAAGATGCCACCAGAAAACTACTAGAGCTAATCAATGAATTTGGTAAAGTTGAAGGATACAAAGTTAATGCACAGAAATCTCATTCCTATATGTTAACAACAAAATATCAGAAAGAGAAATTAAGGAAACAATTCTATTCACCATTGCAAGAAAATACCTAGGAATAAACCTACCTAACACCGTGAAAGAACCGTACTCAGAAGACTACAAGACATGATGAAAGAAATCAAAGATGACACAAACATATGGAGAGATACACCATGTTCTTGGATTGGAATAATCAATATTGTGAAAATGACTATACTACCCAAAGCAATCTACAGATTCAGTGCAATCCCTATCAAATTACCATTGGCATTTTTCACAGAACTAGAACAAAATATTTTAAAATTTGACTAGAGACACAAAAGACCCTGAATAGCCAAAGCAATCTTGAGGAAGAAAACATGGAGCTGGAGGAATCAGGCTCTCTGACTTCAGACTATACTACAAAGCTACAGTAATCAAGACAGTATGGTACTGGCACAAAACCAGAAATATAGATCAATGGAACAGGATAGAAAGCCCAGAGATAAACCCACGCACCTATGGTTACCTAATCTATGACAAAGGAGGCAAGGCTATACAATGGAGAAAAGACAGTCTCTTCGATAAGTGGTGCCCAAGAAACTGGACAGCTACATGTAAAAGAATGAAATCAGAACACTCCCTAACACCATACACCAAAATAAACTCAAAATGGATTAAAGACCTAAATGTAAGACTGGACACTATAAAACTCTTAGAGGAAAACATAGGCAGAACACTCTTTGACATAAGTCACAGCAAGATCTTTTTTGAACCACCTCCTAGAGTAATGAAAATAAAAACAAAAATAAACAAGTGGGACCTAATGAAACTTAAAAGCTTTTGCACAGCGAAGGAAACCATAAACAAGATGAAAAGACAACCCTCAGAATGGGAGAAAATATTTGCAAATGAAGCAACGGACAAGGGATTAATCTCCAAAATATACAAACAGCTCATGCAGCTCAATAACAAACAATCCAATCAAAAAGTGAGCAGAAGACCTAAATAGACATTTCTCCAAAGAAGATATACAGATGGCCAAGAGGCACATGAAAATATGCTCAACATCCCTAATTATTAGAGAAATCAAAACAACAATGAGGTATCACCTCACACCGGTCAGATTGGCCATCATCAAAAAATCTACAAACAATAAATGTTGGAGAGGGTGTGGAAAAAAGGGGTTCCTCTTGTACTGTTGGTGGGAATGTAAATTGATACAGCCACTATGGAGGTTCCTTAAAAAACTAAAAATAGAATTACTGTATGACCCAGCAATCCCACTACTGGGCATATACCCTGAGAAAACCATAATTCAAAAAGACACATGCACCCCAATGTTCATTGCAGCACTATTTACAATAGCCAGGACATGGAAACAACCTAAATGTCCATCAGCAGAGGAATGGGTAAAGAAGATGTGGTATATATATATACAATGGAATATAACTCAGCCATAAAAAGGAATGAAATTGGGTCATTTGTAGAGATGTAGATGGACTTAGAGAGTGTCATATAGAGTGAAATAAGTCAGAAAGAGAAAAATAAATATCATATATTAACACATATAAGTGGAACCTAAGAAAATGGTACAGATGAACCTGTTTGCAAGGCAGAAATAGAGACACAGACATAGAGAACAAACGTATGGACACAAAGGGGTGAAAGTAGCAGTGGGATGAATTGGGAGATTGGTATTGACATGTATACACTAATATATATAAAATAGATAACTAATGAGAGCCTACACAGGGAACTCTACTTGATGCTCTGTGGTGACCTAAATGGGAAGGAAATCCAAAAAAGAGGAGATATATGTATACATAGAGCTGATTCACTTTGCTGTATGGCAGAAACTAAACACAACATTGTAAAGCAACTATACGCCAATTTAAAAAGAAATACTCACGTGATTTCAAATAATGTACACTAAATTGGAATTTTTCTTAAAACAAACAAACAAAAACCCAAAATGAAATAAGAAGGCAGTATGCAACCAGAAATAGTATACAAGACTGTCTCCAAGATCCCTCTTAAATAATGTTTTTGTTTAGGGTGTGAATGATTGAGGATAAAGGAATGATTTGCTTTAAATAGGATTAAAGGAGAAAACAATTGGGAGGAAGTATATTTTTATGTCCTGTGTAGATCCTACATGCAGAAAATAAATTTTTAAATTTGCAGACATATGTCCTATTATAGGGAAGCAAAAACATGGATGATGATGATGATAGTAATAATAATAATATTAATAGCTTGCAATTATATAGCAATTACTGTGTGCCAGGTATTAACCACTTACTTAGTTCTCACAATAACAACATTTTACGGTAGGAATATTATTATCCCCATTTTACACATGAGAAATCTGGGGCAACATATTCAAGAATGCTCTTGAAGTAAATCTGGGATTCTAATTTGATTAAAATGATTCAATATCAAGACCATGTATTTTTTTATAAGCACATGAGAAATAATAATGGGAATCATCAGGAAAATGTGATACCAAAAAGATGTCAGTTTTAAGGCAAATTATTTTAATATATACCTTTGAAATCTTTTTCATCTCTTGATATAGGGTTGTATTTGGCTGAAAAATGGCACAAAGAAACACCTTCTAATTTAGTTGTGAATCCTTTTCTGGATCACTTACTCTTGGGTTTGGCCAAACACAAGCTCTTCCTGCATCAACCTGGGATTTACTTGGGCAGGAGAGAGGAGGACCCTCAAAAAAATTCTTTAGTGGTAAACACTCCAGATACTCAAAGCTTGCTGTATTCCAAATAATATTTATCAAGGGATTGAAGAAAATATCCACTTTTAGAAGTCCTCAGAGAGTTTGAAACTTGGTAGTATATTTAAAATTGAGTCCTGGGGACTTTTTAAGCATGTTTCAACTTCTTTTTATAGTTTTGGAAGGGAAAGGGAAAGGCATGTAATACATTTTCCTTACCCTTTCAGAGAAGGATGAACAATTCTGTGCTCCTAATTTAGGCATTTTTCTGCAGTGTTGATAACTGGGTCAAGTAGGTAGGTCGGATGAATCAAGCCACAGGTTGGATGGGTGAGAGATAGTTGCCTCAGGAGGCCAACGTGCTGGGTTCCTTGTGCAGAAAGGTGAAAGTCAGAATGACGGAGCTCATGCTCTGGGGGTGACTGATGAGAGGTCAAGGTGTGTAGGAAATAGAACACCAGGGTTGAAGCCAGAAGCCCAGGGTTGGAGCACCAGCTCTGTAATACAGTGGGTGGAGTGGCTGTGAACAAATCATCTGAGGTCCTGGGGCCCCAGATTTTTCATCATGATATGGAAAGAATGTCTAGTTTACTGTAACCACAGGATTAACTGAGATGATACAAGTATTTTAAAACTATTCAATGAACAATTAATGTTTTATTGATGGTAAGAATAGTAACAGAAACTTTGTTCTGCAAATATCTACTGAGTCACTACTGCATGCAGGGCAAAGTTCTATGCACTGATGATACAATGAGTGAATGTTACTTTCCAGTGGGGAAGACAGAAAATGAATAGGTAAAGATATATATATATATTCTTTTGCTAAGTAACAAATTACCTGAGTACTTAGCAGCTTAAACCAACAACTATTTACTAGCTACCACAGCTTCTGAGGGTCAAGACTCCTAGAGTGGCTTCGCAGGTAATTCTGGCTAAGAGTTCCACATGAGGTTGAAGTCAAGTTGTTAGCTTGGTGACCGGCATTGCAAGGCTTGACTGGCTTTTTTTTTTAAACATCTTTATTGGAGTATAATTGCTTCATGATGGTGTGTTAGTTTCTGCTTTATAACAAAGTGAATCAGTTATACATATACATATGTCCCCATATCTCTTCCCTCTTGTATCTCCCTCCCTCCCACCCTCCCTATCCCACCTCTCTAGTGGGTCACAAAGCACAGAGCTGATCTCCCTGTGCTATGTGGCTGCTTCCCACTAGCTATCTATTTTACATTTGGTAGTGTATACATGTCCATGCCACTGTCTCACTTTGTCCCAGCTTACCCTTCCCCCTCCGAGTATCCTCAAGTCCATTCTCTAGTAGGCCTGCATCTTTATTCCCATCTTGCCCCTAGGTTCTTCTGACCATTTTTTTCTTTTCTTTTTTTTGTTTTTAGATTCCATATATATGTATTAGCATATGGTATTTGTTTTTCTCTTTCTGACTTACTTCACTCTGTATGACAGTCTCTAGGTCCATCCACCTCACTACAAATAACTCAGTTTCATTCCTTTTTATGGCTGAGTAATATTCCATTGTATATATGTTCCACATCTTCTTTATCCATTCATCTATTGATGGACACTTAGGTTGCTTCCATGTCCTGGCTATTGTAAATAGAGCTGCAATGAACACTGTGGTACATGACTCTTTTTGAATTATGGTTTTCTCAGGGTATATGCCCAGTAGTGGGATTGCTGGGTCGTATGGTAGTTCTATTTTTAGTTTTTTAAGGAACCTCCATACTGTTCTGCATAGTGGCTGCATCAATTTACATTCCCACCAACAGTGCAAGAGTGTTTCCTTTTCTCCACACCCTCTCCAGCATTTATTGTTTGTAGATTTTTTTGATGATCGCCGTTCTGACCGGTGTAAGATGATATCTCATTGTAGTTTTGATTTGCATTTCTCTAATGATTAATGATGTTGAGCATTCTTTCATGTGCTTGTAGGCAATCTGTATATCTTCTTTGGAGAAATGTCTATTTAGGTCTTCTGCCCATTTTTGGACTGGATTTTTTGTTATTTTGATATTGAGCTGCATGAGTTGCTTGTATGTTTTGGAGATTAATCCTTTGTCAGTTGCTTCATTTGCAAATATTTTCTCCCATTCTGAGGGTTGTCTTTTCATCTTGTTTATGGTTTCCTTTGCTGTGTAAAAGCTTTTAAGTTTCATTCGGTCCAATTTGTTTATTTTTGTTTTTATTTCCATTTCTCTAGGAGGTGGGTCAAAAAGGATCTTGTGATTTATGTCATAGAGTGTTCTGCTGATGTTTTCCTCTAAGAGTTTGATGGTGTCTGGCCTTACATTTAGGTCTTTAATCCATTTTGATTTTATTTTGGTGTATGGTGTTAGGGAGTGTTCTAATTTCATTCTTATACATGTAACTGTCCACTTTTCCCAGCACCACTTATTGAAGAGGCTGTCTTTTCTCCACTGTATATTCTTGCCTCCTTTTTCAAAGATAAGGTGACTCTATGTGTGTGGGTGTATCTCTGGGCTTTCTATCCTATTCCATTGATCTATATTTCTGTTTTTGTGCCAGTACCATACTGTCTTGATTACTGTAGCTTTGTAGTGTAGGCTTGACTGGCTTTTAAGGATCAACTTCCAAGCTCACTTATATGACTGTTGACAAGCTTTGATATTTCAGCATGTGGGACCCTCCATAGGACTGCTCACAACGTGGCACTTGGTTTCCTCCAGAGCAAGTTATCTAAGAAGGGAGAGAGGGAAAAAAGAGCAAGATGGAAGCTGCAGTGTCTTTTACATCTAGTCTCAGAAGTGACATATCATCACTTTGATATCCTACTGGTATGCAGATCAACCCTGGTCTAGTGTGGGAAGGAACTACAGAAGGATGTGAATAGCAGGAGGTGGGACTCATTGGGGGCCATCTTATAGGCTGGCTATCACAATATCATAATACGTGCAGTAAAAAGTGCTACAAAAGTAAAGTGCTCTGATAAAGAGTGGAGGGGGTGTGGGACCTAATTTAGATAGCCTTCCTAAGAAAGTGACTCCTAAACTGGGATCTTAGAGAGAGAAGGACGAGCCACAGGAAGGTCCAGGGAAGAACACTGGGGCCTGAGTAGAGGCAACAGCAGGTGCAAAAGCTCCGAGGTAAAAGAGGTTAGCATTTTCGAGGAATTGTTAGGGGGTTGGTGTGAATGAGTGATGGTGACAGGGAGAGAGTGTGGATTGAGATGCCACTGAAGGGTTAGGCAGAGGCCAGATCACATAGGCCATGGAGCCCTGGTAATAGTTTGCATTTTTTTCAAAGAGGAGCCAAAGGTGATTCAAAGGCTTTAAGTGGGACATAGGTATAACCTACATTTTAAAAAGAACTTTCCAGCCCTTTCTGGAGAGGGGATAGAGGGAGAGCAGGAGTGGAAGTAGAGAGACTAGTTTTCAAGTTATTTCAACAGTTCACAGTCCAGGTGACAGGGAATGGTGCCAGATACAAGTTGGTGACAGTGGAGGTGAAGAGAGGTGGGCAAATGAGAGCTGTACTTTGAAGGAGTGGCTTTCAAGATGTGCTGATGGATTGAAATTATTCTGTGTGTGGGTGGTGGGTAAAGACAGGATCAAGAATGATTCCCAAGTTTCTGTTGGTGTCATTTACTCAAATGGAGAACAGTGGATGGGAGAGTATGGTTGGGGTAGGGGATCAGTGAATGAGTGTTGAAGAGGGTCAAGAGCAAATTTTTGGCTGTGGTATCTTTGCAATAGCTATGAGATACAACTAACAAGAAGGCAGTGGTACCTATGAGACTGAAACTTTGAAGACAGATCTCTGGATTTGGGAATCATTAACAGAGACATGTTTTTAAAGCCATGGAATGAATGAGATCCTTTAAAGAGGAAGTAGATGGAGAGGTAAGGAGCCCAGAGAATTCTAACTTTAATTCTGGGGATAAATAGATGACTCCAGCCATCAGCACTGTCACTCCAGTCCTTCCCATGAGTGTCAAGAACATGCATCAAAGAAAGAAGGAACAAAAGAAAGAATGAGAGACCAAAAGGAAAGGAAAAGAAAGGAAGGAAAGGAAGAAAAGATGCATGGGAGGAGGAGCCATCTTTATGGAACAGATCCAAAGCAGGAGGAATTTCTGTGGACTGAGTAGAAAACACAATGAGAGTAGCCACAGGGTAAAGGAGAGAAAAGACAGTGGTCCACCACATCAAAGACTGTTGAGACACAGGAGTGTTCTTCAGACGTGTTTTGAGGAGATCATTGGTGACTTTGACAAGGCAGGTTTTGGGAGATGATGGGTAAAATCTTTGTCGAGGAACAAGTAGAAGGGAAATGGAGAAGAGGAGATAGGAGAAATAGACAACTCTTCCAGAATGTTTGCTGCAAAGGAAAACAGAGAATATGGTGGTAGATAAAGGGGAATAAAGGGGAATATGGGAATGAGGGAGGTGTGTGTGTGTATGTGTGTGTGTGTATGTGTGTGTGTGTATGTGTGTGTGTGTGTGTGTGTGTTGAAAATTAGAGAGTATTTCAATGCATGAAAGAGCAAAAGCCAGAGTGAGCAAGAGAGAAAGAACAAGAGAGGATGACATCCAGATAATATATGAGAGGCAAAATAGACGTAGACAAAATTAAACGTTAAATCCCTTTATCCCCTTCATCAATACCTCCCCCCACCCTCCCCAACCAAAGAAGATTTTAGAAGTTGACTTTTTGCTTTTTTAAGCTGTGGTGGTACTTTCTTCTTTCAGTTTGAAAGTAATTTTTTGCCTAGCAAGCTGAGTTACTCATTCTCAGTCTGACTCACACCTGGATGGGGGAGCTTGAAAAATGACCCAGCAGGGTGTGGAATAATATCTTCTACACAACACAAAGGGCTTGTGACACTCCGTGTGGTAGAGTGAAGGGACCATCTGAATAGAAAACAAATAAGATTTTCTTAGTCTAGTGCCAGCCCAACACTTGTGGGCAAAAGGCAACAGCAAGGAGGGAGAGAGAACCTGTTTAATGTACTGGAGACCCTCTATATTCCTGGCATGATGCCAGGGTCCTTGCTCCTCTGTGTGATGTGTTACATAAATGCCAGTCAACTTATGAGGAGAAGAATTAGTTTGTGTAGTAGCTTCTTCAACAAGCCAGTTTTATTATGCCTCTCCTCTCTCCTCCCCCTTTCCTTCTTTCTTTTGTTCTTTCTTTCTTTGATACATGTCCCTGGCATACATTGGAGTAACAGTGCTGACAGCTGAAGTCATCTATTTATGCCCAGAATAAGCACAGAATAGGCGAGAGATTACGCAAATTAACATGGATCGTGCATCCAAAAGTACTTTGGCCTTAATTGAGAAGAAGGGCTGTTGTCCCTAGTCTTGGCCTTTCCCTGGACTGCCTGGACCTCCCTAGGTCAGTGGGAATAGTGCTAACTTCTACAGAGGGCCGGGTATCGCGCTGGCAGGCGTTACCTCATTTGGTCCTCCTCAAAATTCTGAGGGGTAACTGATTCACTTTGTTATAAAGCAGAAACTAACACACCATTGTAAAGCAATTATACTCCAATAAAGACGTAAAAAAAAAATTCTGAGGCGTAAGTCGTACTATGCTCATGTTACTGTTGAAAAGAGTTGTCACCAAGATACGCTAAGTAAATTGGCTGAGCCTGGAGTATACTTATTTTATATAATTTATATACATATTTACATGCCTAATGTCTTTCTTGAAACATGTAAGATGGTGTTAAATGATGGTGGACAAAATAGCATTGAAAGGCAGGGTGGTCGTTGGTGATTCATCCACTCAGGACTCAAACCTAGCTATCTGTGTGTTTGAATCATGTGAGTCCTTCTCTTCTCTTATCCATCCTACTTCTCCACTCCCACCAAAACAGGCTAGTGTCAAACAGAGTTGCTCAGCCTCAGGCAAAAAAGTGATTTAGGCACAGGTTTTATTTCCCTGTGTCCCTGGCTTCTAATTTCTTCCTCTGGTGCTGTCCTTATGCTCTCCCCCATTTGTAGGTGCCTCCTAAACCTTTCCGTTTTATTAAATCCTATCCCTGAGAAAGTAACAAACTCATTCTCGGTGAGGTGCAAATTGCTTATCAGTCTTCTGTATATAGCCTCTCCTAGGGGAATTTTCTTTATTTAAGAGAGGAAGCTAGTGGGAAGCAGCCGCATAGCACAGGGAGATCAGCTCAGTGCTTTGTGACCACCTAGAGGGGTGGGATAGGGACGGTGGGAGGGAGGGAGACGCAAGAGGGAAGAGATATGAGAACATATGTATATGTATAACTGATTCCCTTTGTTATAAAGCAGAAACTAACACACCATTGTAAAGCAATTAGACTCCAATAAAGATGTTAAATAAATAAATAAATTCTAAAAAAAAGAGAGAGGAAGGAAAGACTTAAGCAAAAGGAGTGAAAAGCTCTCCTGGCAGAACTTTTGTAATCAGTGGGTAGTTGGGCAACTGAGGTGCATTTTCACTTGGGAAACTTTCTCGGGCCCTGTGAGAATCGCACCCCCGAGGTAGCTGCTATTGGAAAAGGCCAGCCTGGCCGTGGCAGGACACACCTGTTGAAGAATTTTCCCTTCATCCTCCTTTGGCTTACTCACACTCTAAGATTTTCAGGTTTATGAATATGTCCTTAGCTTTGGATGTATTTCATTTATATATGTGTTACTGATAAGCCATATGAAGAAAACTGCAGGGTCCTCTACACTGTAATTTAAGGGAACTGAACTATTTTTTGAAGATAAGATAAGATAAGGAAAGGTAAAATAACCTAAACATTTTCTAGTTTCTGGCACATAAAAAAAATTTCTGGGGTTGTATACCTTTATATAGGGGATTTGGCTACCAATGGTCAGTGTTCTTTTTAAATTCACCATTTTTGTTAGATTTTTAAAAAAGTATCACTAATATATGCTCATTGAAGGAAATCATCAAATACAGTGGCTTATATCCTACTCTCCTGAAGATATTAATTTGATGTGCACCCTTTCACAACTTTCCCTGTGTTCTTACAAACATATCTATTTTATATATGTGATCTATTATATATATATGTATGCATATAGATACATTTATATATATAAAATAAATGTTCAAATACATTTGTATATAATTAATAATTTATAGGTAATAAAATGTATACATGCATATACATATTTATATATTTATGTGTATATACATATATGCACATACATAAATGCACATAGGAAGGTTTATTTTCTAATTTCTATAGACAAAAATGGTATCATACTAAATATATTATCTATAACTTACATCTTTTCACTGACAATAGGCCCCAGACCCTCCAGGTCAATACAAATGGACTTAACCAATTTTTTTAAATACAATATTCCAGAGCATGGCAGTGTCATAATTTATTTGACCAATGCGCTATTGATGTACATTTAGTTATGTCCAGTCCCCCCTCCTCAACCCCAAGGGGTGGAGATGATCAGCTCTAAGTATTAAAAACATCCTCAAGTTGGTCAGAAAAATAAAATCCAATAGTAAATGGGCACAATTTATAGATTCACGAAGTAGGAATTGAAAATGTCCAAATCTATATAAAAAGATGCTCAGCTCTCTGGAGTCATAGATCCGCAAACGGAAACAATTCACTACATTTTCTAGTCATTAGATTAACAAAAATGAAAAACTTTGTCAACACTGTTTGGTGGCAAAAATTAGGCAAACGGATACCCCTGTGTATTGTTGGTGGGAATCTGTATTGAGCCTAGTAATGTCTTTCAAAAGCAGGACTGCTTACCTTCCCGACACTGAAATCCCATGTTTGGAATTCTAGCTGACATAATAAGAGCACCAGGAAGTACAAATATATGTTCAAAGGTGTTTACTGTCTGGCAGACCTTCATATTCAGTAACTTTATCTTACTCTGATGCTCACAAGACCCACAACTGATTTCAGAAACCTTAGAACGGTGCCAGGTTCATGCAAAGTGCTCAATAAATGTTTACTGTTATTGTTATTGGAAAACTAGAGATAAAACAAAAAGTAGAATATAAAAGACAACAGTAACAAAAGCGGGAAAAAGAAACCAGAAGAGCTAACCAACCATGAAAAGACATTGGTGAATGTTTGTGGAATATTTGTGAGCATGAATTCCATACAGATTTCCCACTCTCTGGAGAAATAAAAGCCCCAGGAAGGTGGGAGAGTCATGTGTGTGCTCTAGCTACCAGGCAGCATGCTGCGGTTATGTAGTGAATGTCGAACAAAAAGAAAACTCCTCCAAAGGATGGCTCTAATTATTTCTCAGATTGTGTATACCCGCACTTAACTCTGATTTTGTCCATAGAAAGAAATACAAGATTTAATCTCTTCCTTACTTTTCTTAAACTACTCACCCACTGATCACGTTGGAATTTCAGAGCTCTAATATTCCAACTTCCTCCTTTGAGGCTCTGGACAAATCACATAAATCCTACAGCATCATTCAGCAAAGGTAGACTGTGAAACCACTACATTCACTGAAAAGGCTGGAATGATGTACAAGATAGGTGTCAGCTTTAGAAGGTTTATCAGCCCCATCTCAGATGTGAGGGATGCAGGGCAGGAAGGTGTGCAGAGGAGGGGGTGGCAAATTATTAGAATGTAACGTGATCACGTGCTAAATGAAGGAAATGGGTTTCCTGAAGAGGAGGTGACATTTGAGTCCTGAAGGATGAGTGGACTTATTTCATCGGGGATGGGCATTTCATAGTGGGTAAGGACATATGCAATCACACGTGGGTGGGAAATAGCTCCTGGCAAAGCGATGGTTTTGGAGTGATTGGCGTAGTGCATGATGGGAAAGGAGATCTGGATGTTACTTTGCATCTAGATCACAAAAGGCCACAGTGGCTCTAACCAGAGAAAATCAATGGGGGCATAGTGGTGGAAAGGATCAAAGTTATACTTTTGTGAAGCAAAGTCCGGAGAATTTCTTGAGACTGGGTAGAGAGCCGCTGGGAGGAGGGAAGCCACGAAGGACACCACTGCAATTGTATTGTAGGGACACCATGGTGTGAAACCTGGAGCCAGACTGCTTGGGCTCAAATCCCAACCCCATCATTTATTAGCTATGTGATTTTGGGCAGGTTACTTATTTGCTCTGTGCTTCAGTTTCCCCATCTATAAATTGTAGATAATACAAATCCAATTCAGGGGATTGCTAGGAGAATTAAATGAGTTAATATTTTTTAAAGTGCTTAAAATAATGCTTGGTACATAGCATGTGTATTACTGGATAATTGTTAAGTGAAAATAAATAGATCTTAGTAAGAGCTACTGAAGGTCAAGACCAAATAGGAAGGGCTGCCTGGAATTGAGAAATATTTATTTTTGAAGTATGATGTAAATGGTTTTGGCGACCAGTTGGATGTGGGAAATGTGGTGACAGGAAGCATGAGGCTATGGTGAGCAGATAGCCTCTGAAGTAACACAGCCCTGGGACCCACGAGCACGTGATTTAACATCGCTCTAAACCTTATTTTCCCTGTCTATGAAATCAGGCTGCTGCTGCATTGAAACCTTTTATGGCTGTTTTAATGCTTAAATCAGAAAATGTGTCTAAAATCCTTAGCACATTGCCCAAAAGCTTGTAAGTTCTTAATAAATATTACTTATGTTACTCTGTGTCAAAGTTAAAAATGTAGAGAAAGGGAGAGAAAGAGAGAGAGATTGGTGGGGAGAGAGCGAGAGAGAATGACTGATGGTGTCATCTGCTAAGATGGTGTGCATGGTGTTGGAGAAATGGAGGAAAGACAGTGAATTCCATTTTGAACAAAAAAGTTTGAGATACCTGCAGGATGTTGTGTGAGATAGCTAGTTGGAGAATGGCTCTGGAGCTCCTGTGAGAGGTTTTGAAATTGTCAGTACTTAAGTCTTGGGACCTGATACAATCACTCATAGAGAGCAGAGGGAGAAAAGAACAAGACAGCATTTCTGCAGACCCCAACATTCAAGGGTTAGCAAGGGAGACCAAGCACATAATTGTATTCCAAAAACAGATACAGTGATAGATGTGTTCTGTAATACTGTGAAAGTTGGACATCTATGTATGAGAATGGTCTGTCTGAAGGGTTATTAACAGCACTTTCACATGCGTTACCTATTTTAATGCTCTTAGCAACCCTTCCTCAGTCATTAAACTGAAGCTCAGGTTTTCAAATGGCAGAGCTAAGACTTGAAAGCAGGTCTTTCTGCTCCAAATCCAATGCTCTTTCAACTGTCCCCAGCTTATACAAAAACAAAAACAAACAAAAAACACAAAACAACTCCCCAAACAAAAACAAAACAAGCCAAGTGAAATGTAGAGTTGAGCTATTCTGTTCTTGGAATTCTTGAGACTAGATGAGATTCTTTGATCCTCTACTTATCAGTCTCTTTAATTCCACCAATGACTGGAAATCTCTGATGGCAGCTGCTCCTTGGTGTGGCCCCGGAGACTTGGAAGAGCAGCCCTGGGGGGGTCAGAGAGCTGAGAAATAGGCCTCTTCCTCGGGACAGGTGAGAGAGGAAGATGGAGCACAGAGGGTCTTTCAGGAATCCCGAAGGTGGCTGGGATTTTTTTTTTTTTTTCACCCATCTTACCCCAGATGAGGGACAAATGCAGGTTTCTTCATCATTTCTATCCATTTCTCCTTCACTGGATGAGAAGACCTGGGCTTTAAAATTGAACCAGTCTGGTTTTAAATTCTAGTTCTGCCACTTGCCAGCCATGTGACTTTGAGAATGTCACTTAATTCTTAAAAGACCCAGTTTCATTTCCCAGGACATGGGTCTAGTAATATCTTCCTAGGGGAAGAATTATTTGTGTTCAGCAAATAACTGAGGCTCAGTAAAATTGTTTGAGCCTTGACTGAGATTAACACCCTTTATTGGCTGCCCATCTGGGATAAGCACTTAACTGGGCTAGAAAGCCCTGTGAGGCCTAGACCCTACCTTTCACTCCAGCCTCCTCTTGCAGCATGGACCTCCTATGCCCTCATCCCCATCCCTCCTCACCATGTACCCTCTTACCATAGGGCCTTTGCATATACTGCTCCCTCTGTCTAGAATATTCCCCCCTCACCTTCTTGGCAACTTAACTCCTACCCACCTTTGAGAACTCAGTTCATGTGTCCCTACTCCAGAGAAGCCTTCTCTGACTTCTAGACTAAGTTGACCCCTGTAGATGCCTTCTCCCTCGTTGCACTTATTCAGGTACAATTTTCCCATTGATTTTGTGGTTTTCAGTTCAGATCTGGGAAGGCCGAAATCTAGTCTGTTTTTGTTATCTTTGAATTCTTAGTCATTGGTGCACTGGCTGTCACATAGTAGATTCTCAATATTTGTTGACTGAATGCATGAGGTACTGTACACAAAATGCTAGACAATTATACATGTTCAATCAATTTTCAGTTGGTTTCACAGCTCCCAGAAGTGTGTCAGAGGCCTCTTGTGACTGCAAAGCTCTGGATTCTTCTGGAAGATAATATTGTGTTATGAAGTTATTCTGGCATTTAGGGTTTAGGCATTTAGGCATCTAGAGGAATTGTACTGAAATGAATTTTAATCTCAGCTTTGTTTACTAACTGAACAAGTTTTGTAATCTCTCTGACCTTCACTTTCCTCATCTACAGAATGGGACAGTAATCCCTTGCAGGGCTGTTGCTGATAGTCATTCAAATATTTATGGAGGACCTTCTGTGTGCCAGGCACTGTTCTGGGCACTCAAAATACAGCAGTGAACAACGCCGATAAAAACAGCTGCCCGTATTTTGGTAGGGAAGACAGAAAATAAGGCAAATTAGTAAAATATCTATGTGTTTGATGGTGATAAATGCTAAGAAGAAAAATGTAGCAGGAAGGAAGTGTGCAATTTGAGAAAGTGATATTTAAGTGAAGAAATGAAGAAAGTGAGAGAGCATTTTAGGCAGAGGGAAGATAAGTGCAAAGACCTTGAAGCAGAAGTATGCTTGGCACAATCGAGAAATAGAGAGTAGGGCCATCTAGCTGGCTGGAGAGGACTTAATATCCAGGGCAGGGGCTATGGAAATAGTAATCAATGAGGTCTGAAAGGTGACAAGGGCCAGATCATGTAGGTTTTATGGGTCACTGTGAGGTTGATTGAGGAGAGTTCTGGATAGAGGAGTCCTATGTATTTTAATGGATCACTTTGTCTGCTATGTTCAGAATGGATTGTAGGGACACAAGGGAATTGCCAGGGAGAACAGTTAGGTGAGAGATGCTGGTGGCTTGAATCAGAGCAGTAGCAGTGGAAGTGGGGAGGAGTGGTGGGATTCTGTACGTATTTTTAAGGTAGAGCTGATTTGCTAATGGCTCGGATGTGGGGAATGAAGGATGAGGGGACTCAAAGGTGAATTCTTAATAACAGGAAGAATGGAAATGCTATTTACTGAGATGGGAAGATTTAGGGAGAAGTCAGTTTTGCACATGGAGTTGGAATCAGGACTTCGTTTTTGGACATCTTAAATTTAAGATGCCAAATAGAGGTATCCAATGACAGTTGGATATATAAGTCTGGAGTTTGTGAGAGAGGTCTGGAATGGAAATAAAAGTTTGGGAATCATCTGCAGAGAGGTGGTATTTGAGACCATGAGACTGGATGAGAACAATATCCAGTCTAATGTTGATAAGTACAGATTTAAAAACAGAGAGATTAGATCCAAATACTGACATTTAGAGGTTGGGATGGTAGGCGATGCCAGCAGAGGAGTCTGGTAGGCAGGGAGGTAGGAGGAAAATCCAGTGGGTGAGTGTGGTATCCTGTAAGTCAAAAATGAGGGAAGGTGGGGGAGGGATGGATTGGGAGTTTGGGATTAGCAAATGCAAACTATTATATATAGAATGGATAAACAGCAAGTTCCTATTGTATAGCACAGAGAGCTATATTAAATATCCTATAATAAACCATAATGGAAAAGAATACGAAGAAAGAATGTATAAATATGTATAACTGAATCACTTTGCTGTACAGCAGAAATTAACACAGCATTGTAAATCAACTACACTTCAATAAAATAAATTTTAAAAAATGAAGGAAGTGTTCAAGGGGGAGGGTATGACCCATTAGAGCCAAATGCTACTGAAAAGTCAAGTAAGATGAAATCTGAGAATTAACCATTGGAATTAGCAGTGTGAAGGCTAATGGTTTTGTTGTTATATGCAGTTACGTGTGTAATAGAGGAAGAAAAAACACTGAGCCATAATGACCTTCTAAGAAGGCTGTCTTTCATTGAAGGGAAATCCCTTTGGGTCAGTTGAGTCTGGATTAGTATATGCAAGTGTGTTCCTGGAGTCTTAGGTAGTAGGATCTGAGGTGAACCAGACCCTTTTCATTATGGAGTGAAAGGGATTTGTACTGGGGATTTGGCTGGGGTGGCCTGGAAGGAAAGAGATGAGGACGAAGGATGAAAGAGTGCGGGAGGATGATGGGAGGATGATCTGAGGCTGAGTTTGTAAGGAGGACCGCCAAAAAAACCCTGATGGTCAGGAGCCTTGAGGAACTGAATGATGGTGTTTAAATTAGGTAGTGAATTGCTAGAATGAAACCATCTCATCTCTGGCTGAATCTTTTACTGTTGTGGCCTCTCCCGTTGCGGAGCACAGGCTCCGGACGCGCAGGCTCAGTGGCAATGTCTCACGGGCCCAGCCGCTCTGCGGCATGTGGGATCTTCGCGGACCGGGGCACGAACCCGCGTCCCCTGCATCGGCAGGCGGACTCTCAACCACTGCGCCACCAGGGAAGCTGTGGCTGAATCTTTGATCAAGTCTATCACACAAACCTTTTAAGAGTGTGACTTTTTTTCTTTTGGGTAGAAACTGAGGGAGGGATTGCATTTCATGCTTGAGTTAATGAGAGGTGGACCACGTGCAGGGTGGAGAAAGATGATCCGTAAACAGGTTGAGTGCAGCAAGGACAGGAATTCAGAGCTGCAGATGACAATGGGAACACCATCCTTGCCTCTGGAAATTTTCAGGTAAATTTGCAAGGAGGGATTTGGACTTCTCCAGAGTGTGGAGTGGGAGGCTTGAGGTGATCTTACCTATCTGACAATATCCAGGAACATCTGTATTTCAACTTATAAGGCACCAGGCATATAATAGAGTCTATATAAATGTTACTTCCTCTCGTCTATCTCAGCTCCTTTCTACCCAAATTTAAGCAGATTTTCCAGATATTTTATTCACTAACCACTATGGTTAACTACTCAAAATGGTGCTAGTTGCGGTAGGCACTGTACAGTAGAAGATAAGACGAGGACTTTGTTTTCCAGATGCTTGAAGTTGTGATGTGGAGGCGAAGCTAATGCAAGGCAGGAGGGATGCAAGGGCTCAGTGGCATGCTTCAGACTATCAGAGCTGTGGAGTTGCTGGCTTAGTTGATGTCCTGTCTGTTTTTAGCTTTCCAAATTTTCAAGTGCTCCCACAAGAGGGCAGTGAATTCAACTGGACAATATTCAAGTTGGATAATATTCAACTTCTCTCACAATAGGGCAATGAATTAGTCGATGGAAGTAATGCTGTAACAAGCAGCTCCCAACTTTCAGTGACTAATCTAATGAAGATTCATTTATGGCTTAAGTCCCAGTCCAATGTGGATGAGCTGGAGTTGGAGGAGTTGGGTGCTCTGCTCCATGCTGTCACTCAGGGACCCAGGCCCTTTCTTTCTAGTGGCTCCTCTGTCCTTTCAGGACTCTAGGTCCTCTGCATCTGGTTGGCAACAAATGAAGAAAGAATGTGTGAAGGGTCCCTTGATGTCAGTTATCTCCATCCAATAGTGGCACGTGCCTTCCATTCATGTGTCAATGGTGAATGCTGCTCACGTGGCATCACTTTCATACAAGGGAGGTGAAAAATATGGTTTAGCTGAGTAGCCATGAAGGGGAAGTGGATCTAGTGAACATCCAAATTTTAGATAATCTCTGCCATAGGCCAGAAAGGGGAAAATAGCATAATTATATAGAGGATTTTTTTAAACAGAGAATGTCAAAGGCTGGATGCAGAAAAAATTTTTTTCAACACATTTTACTTCATAGGAGACAAATTAAGAACACAAATGAGATGGTAAAGGCATTAAATCTACTTTATAGTTCAGTGCCTGATGTTGAAGGATCCCATCTAGCCGCTTTCATTAACATTTTAGCATTTATTTATAGACATATTTTGTGCCTGTTTAGGTGGTAAAAGCAGCCTTTTCTAAATAACTTACTGGACCAAGCACTTTTATCATTGGATGAACACTGGGGAAGCTGTAGTTCCTTAAGACAAATTTGGGAGCTTTAAGGGCATTTCCAGTATAAACTTTCTATAGGAAAATGGAACTTGAGCATGGGAAAGGATAGAGTAAGGGTAAGGGCATGTGTTTTCCCCTCCTTTTTAGGGGATAGATCAGGTATTTAATTCAACCCAAGGGATAATTTTCAAGCACAAACCCAGTGCTACTGTGGATATAAAAATGAACAATTCTTATTTCTAATCCCAATAAGAGAATGATCATTTTGAATAACGTACAAATAAGAGGCTTTAGAGTTGGCTAAAATAGCATGGTTGGCCAAACATTATCATCTTCAAGCAAAATGTAAGGCATCTTTCTACTTTCTGTGGCTGAGCCAGATTATTTGAGGAGAAGCATAAGCAGGCACTGTAATAAGATAGGTGAGCGGGAGAGGAATTTTACAGACGGTTTATAAACCACACATACAGTTTTCAAAAGAATACAGACATCTTGGGGTATATTTCTGTTGTGTATTGTTCATATGCCCCTGCTTGAAAGTGTATCACCCATACAGGCTTGAAATTTGAGATTTCTTTTAACTAACATCCTCATGAACCTTATCACCAGGTTCAGTGTGATTTTTTTTTTTCTTGATATACTCCCTCTTTAGCCTGAGGCTGCCTACAGGAGGCCATGTCCCAACGTCCCCGTAAAAATGACTTCCACATTCCACATCCCAATTACTCTGAAGGACCTGCCCAAGATGCCTATAAAACCGTACTACAGTCTACACCACCTTCTAACTAATATTCTACATGTGTTTTTGATCATTGAATCAGATTTTCAAAAGTCGGAATGGTTTTCCATGTGGAGTTTGAGTAAACATATAAACCTTTGTTATTTATATACATGGTTCAAAAAATAATAAATGAGGCCAAAGTTGGAGAAAGAGCATTGGATTTAGGGTTGGTTGGGCTCAATTCTCAGTTCAGCCACTTATTCTCAGAGTGACATTGGGAAGGTTAGCTAATCTTTTTGAGTCTCAGTTTCCTGATTTGTAGTTACCTCCAGGGTTATTGTGAGATGTACATGAGCGAATGCATGCCAAGGGGTCACATAGGGCGGTGCTTACGGTAGATGCTCAGGAGATAAACTTGCCCTTTATTAGGTACTTTTAAGTGCAAGAAAGAAACACATTCCAGTCAAACCAATATTGGGAGTACTTTTAGTTACAAGTGACAGGAAGCTTAAACCAAACTGATTTAAATAATATAAGAAATGTATTTGCTCATTTAGCTGGAAATTCCAGAAGTGGGATATCAGGCATGGTTTGATCCAAATTCAGAATGTTGCCAGGGTTGCAGGTCTGTTTTTCTGTGGCCCTCCTTCATGTTTTAGCTTTATCCTTCAGTTGGCTTCTCTCATGTCACATAGCTGCCTGCTGCCCCAGGTCATATTTTCTTCATTCACATCCAAGGGGAAAGAAAGCTTCTCTTGTCCCAGACACCACACAGCAGTTATACATTTCTCTCTGGTTGGGCCAGTTTAGGTCATGGGCCTATCACTGAACCTGTCTACCACTGTGACTAGGCAAATATGATTCCTTGATTGGCTTAGCTCAATCAGGGTTAACTTCTGAAGCTGGGAGGTGGAGTTAAAGCTTCTCAAACAACAAAACTGAGGAATTTCTTGTCTTATTAGGAATGAAGGAGAGAAATGGATATTGAGGAGACAATCATTGACAAATTCACTCCTTGAATTCCTCCTTTCTTCCCATACACACACCTTCAAAAGTTTGTGCCTGCATGAATCATACATATCTTTTCATCAAAGGGAAACCCCTCAAGCCTCGTCTTGAGCACCAAATCTAGGATGTGTGGCTGACATGTCTTCCTCTAGGTCAGTTTTTGGATGGAACTCTTCACAGTCTAGTAACTCACAGTTAAATAAAATTATCCACTCCTGTGGAAGAGCCTGCAAATAGTCCATATTACCCAATCTCCCAATCCTTCCCTTAGTTATAGAATTCCTGAATTTTAACTGGGCATATGGCTACCCAGCTAGATGCTACACTTCCCAGCCTTCTTTGCGTTGAGATGTGACCATAAATCCAAATTCTCAACAATGGAAAGTGAGCAAGTGTCATATGTGCAACTTCCCCATCACATCCTTAAAATATATTATTTGTCCTCTATTTCCTCTCAGTCTCCCTTCCTGACAGCAAGAATGCCATGTGGTGGTGAGCCACCCAGGCAGAGGAGCAAAACAACTAAGAGAGAGGTTCTCAAAGAGCATCAGCATGGCCTGGGAGTCCATTAGAAATGCATATTTGGGGTCCCACTCAGACCCACTGATTCAGAAACTATGGGACCAGAAATCTCTGCTTTAACAAGCTCTCCAGGTTATTCTGATACATAACTAGGTTTGAGAACCATGGCCAGGGGTGACTTTTTCCCCCCACGCCCCAACATTTGCTGATGTTTTTGACTGTCACAATATGGGGGCGGAGGGGATTATGCTACTGGTATATAGTGCGTAGAGGACAGGAGCACAATGGTTGTGTGTAAGGACACGTTGTACAATGCCCTAGACAGTCCTCTACAGCAAAGATTTATGTGGTCTCAAATGACAACAGTGCTGAGAGTGAGAACCACTGTTCTAGAATGGAATTATTCTGTAGTCTAATGTAATAGAAGAATTGTGGGTCCCTGTTTAACCCTGAGGAGCAGACTGCCTACTTGCCCAGGACTGCGCTCCTTCATCTACCTCTGTACTGTCCAACATGTTATCCACTTGCCCCATGTGTCTTTTGAGCACTTCAAGTTGACTAGTCTTAATTGAGATGGGTTATAAATAAGTACCAAAAAAGAACGTAAGATACTTTAATGTCTTATATTGACTACATGTTGAAATGATAATATTTTGGCTCTATTAGGCTCAATGGAAAAAATACTAATTTCACCTGTTTCTTTTTTTCAATGTGGCTGCTGGCTAATTTTAAATTACAAATGTGATTTGCATTCTATTTCTATTGGATAATGTTGCTATTTACTGGTATATGAAAGAGAAAGAAACTTCTGGGTTTTTTTGAGCCACTGTATGTTTAGGTCTTTTTGTTGTAACTACTAAGCCTACACCTCTTAATACAGCATGTTAAATATAAAATGGTGGAGGAGAACTGCAAGAAAACTTGCATTTGAAGAAGTGGACAATAAGAAAATAATACCTAGCATTTGCTGGTTCATTGCGTATATCACAACCTGCTTGACAGGGTCAGAGCCTGCCTTGGCAATGCAGTGAGTTCTTTGGTCAGCCAAATGGGCAAACCCTGGCTGTGCTCTCTGGAAGGATCTCCCTTGTTCATTGCCTTTCTTCGCTTATCTGAGATGGATATTGGTGCATACGCCGTTTCTGGGATCTGTACTTCTTTGGAGCTCATTACCTTTTGGTGCAAATTTTGGGGGCCGGTGCCTGGGAATTGCCTTACGAGTAGAGTAATCACAGGCTGTTGTCAGCCAAGTTTGTGTTTCTTAGGTTGAAACAAATTCCTTAAAAACTTAGAAGGCTTCCTGTCTATTTGCCTCCTATCAATTCCATGAGCTGGTAATCAAAGCCAGAGTTCTTGTCTAGCCATCACTGAGTCTGGGAATTTCTGTCTCTTAGCAACGGGCTTCTGTGCTCTGCCCTGCAAAGATGACCAGGGATGAGCGCTTGGCCAGAATTCAACCATCCATGACTGTCTAGGAGCCTGTGAGGCAGCCAGCCCAAGGGGGCTGCCCGCAGAGATTCTTGGTATTGCGTGGTGAACTGGCAAATTACAAGGATCCTCCCTGTGAGTCTCTGTTCAAGGTGTACAGGGAGTCAGTTGGTCAGCAGTGACAGAAACAGAGGAGGCAGAAGCCAAGAGGTGGTGGGGTCACTGCAGTGACCAAGCACTTGAATAGGAAACAGTAGCCCCCTGCTGCTGAGGGGCAACAAGGTCAACAGGCACGAGAGTTGTTTATATCTGAATAAGGCTTCCATTTCTGAATACCGTTCTGTGTGCTATAAAGCCTGGTGTTGTGGCCAGGGTGGTGGGTTTCACGATTGAGAGCAGAGAGACCTCTCTCTGTAAGAAATCACTTATAAGATCCTTTCTTGGCCTGCACAATATCACCCCAAGTTAGCATCTCAGTCATGGATCCCTGCCATGTGTCTGAAGTGCACCCTGTGCCCGATGGGTATTTGTCAGGCACTCGGGGTCCCCTCTCTTTGAAATTGACAGAATAAAACTCTCTTCTCAGATTTGTGAGTAGATTTTCCTGGCAGAATAATGAGCCCCTCTTGCCATTAATCTTAATAAGCTTTGGGGCTAACAAAATCCATGTTCCCAAGGTCAGAATGATTCTTAAGTGGACTTTGGGAAACAGTTGAACCTTTTTGTCACTCAGACTAAAGAATTAAAACACATTTCTGGAATTTTTTTCTGGGGTTACTAGGAAGCCAGAGTGAGGAGTGGCTACCTTTGTGTATTTTTCTTTACAAAAACCTTGACATCAGGAGACACAGGCCCTTCTTAGCTCTGGTTTGTATTTGTATTTCCATATATAGTGCAGGTTCTCAATGAATAGTTCTAGAAAAAAAAAAGTGGCATAATTATGGACCAAGGAAAGTAAAAATATTTTTATGAAGCAAAAAGGTTAAAACTGAAGAAACAAGAATGACACTGATATGCTACCCTGGTTCTAACTCAGGCAGCTTGTTACTGGCTTTGTGTTAGATTCTTAGACTAAATTCTTCTAATGTAAAACAGTGCATGGCAACCAAACTCCCCATTTTCTCCCAGGTAGAGTGACATAGTAGGAGATGTCACTTTGAATACTCCCCAATGAGGAAGAAAGATGACAGATTCAACTGCAGCATGATTCAAAGATGCAGGAAATGGATACGATACATGGTGTCGTTTAGGTTTAAAATAAGGGTACTTGAGTGTTCACTGTTACTTGCAATAAATATATTAGATTTAAGCCCCAGTTTGAACCTGACCATAACTGGACCCTTAACTATCTGGCTTAAATGACTGGTAACATGAGGCATTTCATAATTTCTGGTCCATTAGTTGTGATCATGTCCCAATTAACATTCCAGGACCTAGTTTTAGCCAACCTACATGGAAAATTTGAAGGAGAACATATTTGGATAGCCCGTGCCTTCAGTATGGTGTTTGACATGTTGTAGATGTTGTAGTTTGTAATGTTTTCTTGCTTTTTTGTTTTAGTTTGTTTGCAGGTTTGGACTGGTGGATGTCATCTATATTTTCCTTCTTTAATAATAACCTGGGCTGGAGAGACCTTCAAGATGGCAGAGGAGTAAGATGGAGATCATCTTTCTCCCCACAAATACATCAGAAATACATCTGCGTGTGGAATAATTCCTACAGAACACCTACTGAACACTGACAGAAGACCTCAGATTTCCCAAAAGGCAAGAAACTCCCCCATGTACCTGGGTAGTGCAAACGAAAAAAGAAAAAACAAAGACAAAAGAATAGGGACAGGACCAGCACCTCTGGGAGGGAGCTGTGGAGGAGAAAAAGTTTCCACACACTAGGAAGCCCCTTCACTGGCGGAGACTGCGGGTGGCAGACGGGGGAAACTTCGGAGCCACGGAAGCGAGCGCAGCAACAGGAGTGCAGAGGGCAAAGCGGAGAGATTCCTGCACAGAGGATTGGAGCCGACCAGCACTCACCAGCCCGAGAGGCTTGTCTGCTCACCCGCCGGGGCGGCCAGGGCTGGGAGCTGAGGCTCGGGCTTCGGAGGTCAAATCCCAGGGAGAGGACTGGGGTTGGCTGCGTGAACACAGCCTGAAGGGGGCTAGTGAGCCACAGCTAGCCAGAAAATAGTCTGGACCTGCCTAAGAGGCAAGAGACCATTGTTTCAGGGTGCGTGAGGAGAGGGGATTCAGAGCACCACCTAAACGAGCTCCAGAGATGGGCGCGAGCCATGGTTGTCAGCATGGACATCAGGGACGGACATGAGATGCTAAGGCTCCTGATGCAGCCGCCAAGAAGCCTGTGTGCAAGCACAGGTCACTATCCACACCTCCCCTCCTGGGAGCCTGTGCAGCCCGCCACGACCAGGGTCCTGTGATCCACGGACAACTTCCCTGGGAGAACGCATGGCGCGCCTCAGGCTGTTGCAACATCATGCTGGCCTCTGCCACCGCAAGCTCACCCCGCATTCGGTACCCCTCCCTCGCCCCTGCCTGAGTGAGCCAGAGCCCTCTAATAAGCTGCTCCTTTAACCCCATCCTGTCCAGGTGGGGAACAGATGCGCTCAGGTGACCTAGATGCAGAGGCCGGGCCAAATCCAAAGCTGAACCCCAGGAGCTGTACGAACAAAGAAGAGAAAGGGAAATCTCTCCCAGCAGCCTCAGGAGCAGCAGATTAAACATCCACAATCAACTTGATGTACCCTGCATCTGTGGAATACCTGAATAGACAACGAATCATCCCAAAATTAAGGTGGTGGACTTTGGGAGCAACTGTAGACTTGGGGTTTGCTTTCTGAATTGAATTTGTTTTTGGTTTTATGTTTTTCTTAGTTTACTATTTAGAATTTATTGTCACTGGTAGATTTGTTTATTGATTTGGTTGCTCTCTTACTTTTTTAAAATATATATATATACTTTTTCCTTTTTCTCTTTTTGTGAGTGGGTATGTGTATGCTTCTTTGTATGATTTTGTCTGTATAGCTTTGCTTTTACAATTTCTCCTAGGGTTCTGTCTGTCCTTTTTCCTTTTTTTTTTTTTTTTTTTTTTTGAATATAGTCTTTAGCACCTGTTATCATTGGTGGATTTGTTTTCTGGTTTGGTTGCTCTCTTCTTTCCTTCCTTACCTTTTTTTCCTTTTTAATATTTTTAATTTTTAATAATTAAAAAATTTATTTTAATAACTTTCTTTTCCTTCCTTTGCTTTTTTTCTTTCAATTTTTCTCCCTTTTCTTTTGAGCCATGTGGCTGACAGGGTATTTGTGATTTGGCCAGGTGTCAGGCCTGTGCCTCTGAGGTGGGAGAGCTGAGTTCAGGACATTGGTCCACCAGAGACTTCCCAGCTCCATGTAATATCAAATGGTGAAAACTCTCCCAGAGATCTCCATCTCAATGCTAAGACCCAGCTCCACTCAACGACCAGCAAGCTACAGTGCTAGACACCCTATGCCAATCAACTAGAAAGACAGGAACACGACCCCATCCATTAGCAGAGAGGCTGTATAAAATCATAATAAGGTTACAGACACCCCAAAACACACCACCTGCCCACCATAAAGGCAAGATCCAGCCTCATCCACTAGAACACAGGGACCAGTCCCCTCTACCAGGAAGCCTACACAACCCACTGAACAAAACTTAGCCACTGAGGCAGACACCAAAAACAATGGGAACTACAAACCTGCACCTGTGAAAAGGAGACCCCAAACACAGTAAGCTAAGCAAAATGAGAAGACAGAGAAACACACAGCAGATGAAGGAGCAAGGTAAAAACCCACCAGACCAAAAAAATGAAGGAGAAATAAGCAGTCTACTTGAAAAATAATTCAGGGTAATGATAGTAAAGATGATCTAAAATCTTGGATATAGAATGGAGAAAATACAAGAAACATTTAACAAGGACCTAGAAGAACTAAAGAGCAAACAAACAATGATGAACAACACAATAAATGAAATTAAAAATTCTCTAGAAGGAATCAATAGCAGAATAACTGTGGCAGACGATTAGATAAGTGACCTGGAAGATAATAGTGGAAATAACTACCGCAGAGCAGAATAAATAAAAAAGAATGAAAAGAATTGAGGACTGTCGTAGAAACTTCTGGGACAACATTAAAAGCACCAACGTTCAAATTATAGGGGTCCAAGAAGAAGAAGAGAAAAAGAAAGGGTCTCAGAAAATATTTGAAGAGGTTATAGTTAAAAACTTCCCTAATATGGGAAAGGAAATTGTAAATCAAGTCCAGAAAATGCAGAGAGTCCCATACAGGATAAATGCATGGAGAAACATGCCAAGACACATATTAATCAAACTATCAAAACTTAAATACAACGAAAAAATATTAAAAGACATAAGGGAAAAACAACAAATAACATACAAGGGAATCCCCATAAGGTTAACAGCTGATCTTTCAGCAGAAATTCTGCAACCAAGAGGAGAGTGGCAGGACATATTTAAAGTGATGAAAGGGAAAAACCTGCAACCAAGATTACTCTAACCAGCAAAGATCTCATTCATATTCAGCAGAGAAATTAAAATCTTTACAGACAAGAAACAGCTAAGAGAATTCAGCACCACCAAACCAGCATTACAACAAATGCTAAAGGAACTCCTCTAGGCAGGAAACACAAGAGCAGGAAAGGACCTACAAAACCAAACCCAAAACAATTAAGAAAATGGTAATAGGAACATACATATTGATAATTACCTTAAATGTAAATGGATTAAATACTCCAACCAAAAGACATAGACTGGCTCAATGGACACAAAAACAAGACCCGTATATATGCTGTCTACAAGAGACTCACTTCAGATCTAGGGACACATATAGACTGAAAGTGAGGGGGTGGAAAAAGATATTCCATGTAAATGGAAATCAAAAGAAAGATGGATAGCAATTCTCATATCAGACAAAAGAGACTTTAAAATAAAGACTATTAAAGGAGACAAGGAAGGACACTGCAAAATGATCAAGGGATCAATCCAAGAAGAAGATATAACAATTGTAAATATTTATGCACCTAACGTAGGAGCACCACAATACATAAGGCAAATGCTAACAGCCATAAAAGGGGAAATCGACAGTAACACAATCAGAGTAGGGGACTTTAACACCCGACTTTCACCAATGGACAGATCATCCAAAATGAAAATAAATAAGGAAACACAAGCTTTAAATAGTACATTAAACAAGATGGACTTAATTGATATTTATAGGACGTTCCATCCAAAAACAACAGAATACACTTTCTTCTCAAGTGCTCATGGAACATTCTCCAGGATATATCATATCTTGGGTCACAAATGAAACCTTGGTAAATTTAGGAAAATTGAAACCGTATCAAGTATCTTTTCCGACCACAACACTATGAGACTAGACATCAATTACAGGAAAAAATCTGTAAAAAATACAAACACATGGAGGCTAAAAAATACACTACTAAATAACCAAGAGATTACTGAAGAAATCAAAGAGTAAATCAAAATATACCTAGATATAAATGACAATCAAAACACGATGACCCAAAACCTATGGGATGTAGCAAAAGCAGTTCTAAGAGGGAAGTTTATAGCAATACAATCCTACCTCAAGAAACAAGAAATATCTCAAATAAACAACCTAACCTTACACCTAAAGCAATTAGAGAAAGAAGAACAAAAAACCACCAAAGTTAGCAGAAGGAAAGAAATCATAAAGATCAGATCAGAAGTAAATGAAAAAGAAACGAAGGAAACAAAAGCAAAGATCAATAAAACTAAAAGCTGTTTTTTTGAGAAGATAAACAAAATTGATCAACCAGTAGCCTGATCCATCAAGAAAAAAAGGGGGAAGACTCAAATCAATAGAATTAGAAATGAAAAAGGAGAAGTAACAACTGACACTGCAAAAATTCAAAGGATCATGAGTGATTACTACAAGCAACAGTATGCCAATAAAATGGACAACCTGGAAGAAACGCACAAATTCTTAGCAAAACACAACTGTTGGAGACTGAACCAGGAAGAAATAGAAAATGTAGACAGACCAATCACAAGCACTAAAATCGAGACTGTGAATAAAAATCTTCCAACAAACAAAAGCCCAGGACCAGATGGCTTCACAGGCGAATTCTATCAAATATTTAGAGAAGAGCTAACACCTATCCTTCTCAAACTCTTCCAAAGTATAGCAGAGGGAGGAACACTCCCAAACTCATTCTACAAGGCTACTATCACCCTGATACCAAAATCAGACAAAGATGTCATAAGGAAAGAAAACTACAGGCCAATATCAGTGACGAATATAGATGCAAAAATCCTCAACATAATACTAGCAAATAGAATCCAACAGCACATTCAAAGGATCATACACCATGATCAAGTGGGGTTTATTCCAGGAATGCAAGGATTCTTCAATATATGCAAATCATTCAATGTGATACACCATATTAACAAATTTAAGGAGAAAAACCATATGATCATCTCAATACATGCAGAAAAATCTTTTGACCAAATTCAACACCCATTTATGGTAAAAACCCTCCAGAAAGTAGGCATAGAGGGAACTTATCTCAATATAATAAAGGCGATATATGACACACCCACAGCCAACATCGTGCTCAATGATGAAAAACTGAAACCATTTCCTCTAAGATCAGGAACCAGACAAGGTTGTCCACTCTCACCACTATTATTCAACATATTTTTGGAAGTTTTAGCCATGGCAATCAGAGAAGAAAAAGAAATCCAATTCAGAACAGAAGTAATAAAGCTGTCAGTGTTTGCAGATGACATGATACTATCCATAGAGAATCCTAAAGATGCTACCAGAAAACTACTAGAGCTAATCAATGAATCTGGTAAAGTATCAGGAAACAAAATTAATGCACAGAAATCCCCTGCATTCCTATACACTCATGATGAAAAATCGGAAAGAGAAATTAAAGAAACACTCCCATTTACCAGTGCAACAAAAAGAATAAAATACCTAGGAAGAAACCTACCTAAGGAGACAAAAGACCTGTATGCAGAAAACTATAAGACACTGATGAAAGAAATTAAAGATGATACAAATGGATGGAGAGATATAACATGTTCTTGGATTGAAAGAATCAACGTTGTGAAAATGGCTCTACTACCCAAAGCAATGTACAGATTAATGCAATCCTTTTCAAACTACCAATGGCAGTTTTCACAGAACTAGAACAAAAGATTTCACAATTTGTATGGAAACACAGAAGACCCCAAATAGACAAAGCAATCATGAGAAACAAAAATGGAGCTGGAGGAATCAGGCTCCCGGACTTCAGACTATACTACAATGATACAGTTGGGCTTCCCTGGTGGCGCAGTGGTTGGGGGTCCGCCTGCCAATGCAGGGGACACGGGTTCGTGTCCCAGTCCGGGAAGATCCCACATGCTGTGGAGCGGCTAGGCCCATGAGCCATGGTCACTGAGCCTGCGTGTCCAGATCCTGTGCTACGCAGCGGGACAGGCCACAACAGTGAGAGGCCCGCGTACCGCAAAAAAAAAAAAAAAAAAAGCTACAGTAATCAAGACTGTATGGTACTGGCACAAAAACAGAAATAAAGATCAATGGAACAGGATAGAAAGCCCAGAGATAAACCCACGAACATATGGTCATCTTATCTTTGATAAAGGAGGCAGGAATGTACAGTGGAGAAAGGACAGACTCTTCAATAAGTGATGCTGGGAAAACTGGACAGCTACATGTACAAGAATGAAATTAGAACACTCTCTTATACCATACACAAAATTAAACTCACATTGGATTAAAGACCTACATGTAAGGCCAGACACTATAAAATTCTTAGAGGAAAGCATAGGCAGAACACTCTATGGCATAAATCACAGCAAGATCCTTTTTGACCCACCTCCTAGAGAAATGGAAGTAAAAACAATAATAAACAAATGGGACCTAATGAAACTTAAAAGCTTTTGCACAGCAAACGAAACCATAAACAAGAAGAAAAGACAACCCTCAGAATGGGAGAAAATATTTGCCAATGAAGCAACTGACAGAGGATTAATCTCCAAAATTTACAAGCGGCTCATGCAGCTCAATATCAAAAAAACAAACAACCCAATCCAAAAATGGGCAGAAGACCTAAATAGACATTTCTCCAAAGAAGATGTACAGATTGCTAACAAATACATGAAAGAATGCTGAACATCACTAATCATTAGAGAAATGCAAATCAAAACTTCAATGAGGTATCACGTCACAGCAGTCAGAATGGCCATCATCAAAAAATCTACAATAAATGCTGGAGAGGGTGTGGAGAAAAGGAAACGCTCTTGCACTGTTGGTGGGAATGTAAATTGATACAGTCACTATGGAGAACAGTATGGATGTTCCTTAAAAAACTAAAATTAGAATTACCATATGACCCAGCAGTCCCACTACTGGGCAACCCTAAGAAAACCATAATTCAAAAAGAATCATGTACTAAAATGTTCATTGCAGCTCTATTTACAATAGCCAGGACATGGAAGCAACCTAAGTGTCCATCAACAGATGAATGGCTAAAGATGTGGCACATATATACAATGGAATATTACTCAGCCATAAAAAGAAACGAAATTGAGTTATTTGTAGTGACGTGGATGGACCTAGAGTCTGTCATACACAGTTAAGTAAGTCAGAAAGGGAAAAACAAATACCATAAGTTAACACACATCTATGGAGTCTTAAAAAAAATGGTTCTCATGAACCTAGGGGTAGGACAGGAATAGAGACGCAGACATAGAGAATGGCTTGAGGACACGGGGATAGGGAAAGGTAAGCTGGGACAAGGTGAGAGAGTGGCATGGACATATATACACTACCAAATGTAAAATAGATAGCTAGTGGGAAGCAGCCACATAGCACAGGGAGATCAGCTTGGTGCTTTGTGACCACCTAGAGGGGGTGGATAGGGAGGATGGAAGGGAGATGCAAGAGGGAGGCGATATGGAGTTATATGTGTATGTATAGCTGATTCACTTTGTTATAAAGCAGAAACTAACACACCATTGTAAACCAATTATACTCCAATAAAGATGTTTAAAAAAAAATAACCTGTGCTGTATACATTTACTTTTCCAAAGTTGCTCTCTGTGTATAATGCAAGGAAAACTCTTCTTTAGGGTTTCTTATCTATTGATCAGTCAAAGCTGAAAGCTAGACTCTATTTCTCTGCTTCACTTCCATGCCTGAGGGAGAAGTGAGATTCTCTGTGGCTTCATCGGGAAACCCCGTGCTGCACACACCTCACTCCTCCAGTATGAATCCAGTCTACTCCTTTGGAGCCCACTGTCCCTCTCATGGAAAGCTGGTAGGTTTTCTTAAACTTGAACTCATCACAAGGCTGTGTATCTACCACTGTGTACGATAGCCAAAACACGGAAGCAACCTAAATGTCCATCAACAGAGGAATGGATAAAGAAGATGTGGTACATATATACAATGGAATATTACTCAGCCATAAAAAAGAATGAAATAATGCCATTTGCAGCAACATGGATGGACCTAGAGATTATCATACTAAGTGAAGTAAGTAAGTCAGATGGAGAAAGACAAATATTATATGATATCACTCAGATGTGGAATCTAAAAAATAGTACAAATGAACTTATTTACAGAACAGAAACAGACTGACAGACATAGAAAACAAACTTATGGTTACCAAAGGGGAAAGGGGGAGGGATTAATTAGGAGTATGGGTTTAAGAAATGCACACTATCATATTTATAATCGATAAGTAACAAGGATTTACTGTATAGCACAGGGAACTATATTCAATATCTTGTAATAAACTATAATGGAAAAGCATAGAAAAAAGAATATAAATATGTGCATATATATATAACTGAGTCACTTTGCTGTACACCTGAAACTAACACAATATTGTAAATCAACTATAATTCAATAAAAAAGGATGGGAGGGAATTCCCTGGTGGTCCAGTGGTTAAGACTCCAAGCTTCCAATGCAGGGTGTGCAGGTTTGATCCCTGGTCGGGGAACTAAGATTCCACATGCAGCGTGGTGCAGCCAAATAAATAAATAAAAAACTTAAAAAAAATTAAATAAATAAAATAAAAAGGGGGGGGGGCTATGTGTCTAAATGACTTGAAAGAGAAACATCAAAAGGATTCTAATACTCCATCCAGAATGATCATTCAGACAGGGTCAATCCAGGTGGGCTTTCCCCAGCAACAGTGATTAAAGTGGCCAAAGCTAGACTTGAGAAGAGGTAAGTATTGCCAGTGGTTGACCTGGCCTGAGAATTCATAGCCCTGCAAGGCTGTAGAAAGTGAGCCTGATGCAACTAAAAAACAATATGTTTTAAAAAAGAGTAGCTTCCTGCCTCAGTCTCTGGGTCCACTGTGAGCCATGTTCTCAGGGTGAATGCACAGCACACAGGATCTCAGGGCATAGGATCTTGGTTCTATGCCAGACTTGTCCAAAAGTACGTTCCCGAATTTCCAACTTTCACTGAATACACTCGATTGTTGCAGAATCGACTACTAGATCTCATGCCGTTCCCTGACTTCTAAACTAATTGTAGGCCTGGGTTCATCCACTGGATTATCTGTATGTTAAAAGAGAGCTAAAACCTGGAAGGTCAAGGATTTTAGGTTTACAGGGATGAGTTCAGGTGGGAGGGGTTGGTATATCTGGTCATGGAAGAATACACTAAACAGGATTAAAGTAAAATTGCACATTGGACATTTAAATGAAATGTCCAATAGCACATGTGTTCCTTTGGGTCTAAAAGGGGATGGGAGTGGGCCTGTGGTTGCTAGGATGCATCTCATCTCTGGATGTGGTTTGACAATCATGCTGGGCAGGTGGCTATGTTGTCATGCGTGCCTTGCATGTTTGTGTGGCTTCTTCATTTGTCACTGGAAAGTTTCTCTGTAGGTTAATACGTGTTTATATATATGTTTATATAACATATATATGTTTATATAACATATATAAACGTTAATACATATATATAAACATATGTCTTAATATTTATACATTATATAATTTCTAATATAAAACATATAATACATATAATAATATGTTATATTATATATAACATATATAACGTTAATACGTATATATGTTATAAAACATATAAACGTATATATGTTTATGTATACGTATTAACGTTTATATATATGTTATATAAACATATATATAAACGTATATATATACGTATAACGTATATATATAAACGTATATATAAACGTATATATTTACTGCATGCCATTTTGGAAAACAGAGAGATGAAGATCCTTGTTTGTCTGCATGAGACTTCTTTCCTGATGCCTGACCAGCTACTTACTAGCTCCAGTGGGAACAAGAGGTGGAGGAAGCGGGCACAGGGCCGCAGGCAGACATTTGCATGCCCACATGAAACCTTCCGAATGCAACTCATATTATAAACAGATCTCCAACTTCCATGCCACAGAGTCTAGATGGATGGTATGAGAAAGGAAAAAGACGCCCCCCCGCCATTTTTCCCAGCATCAGCTAGAGTCAGACGCATATCTCACTTTCATCAAAGTAGGTAACTGATACCCCTGCATTTAGACAAATGCATCTAGAGAGACAAGAACTTCCATCTACTTCTAACATAATATTAGTAATGACCATATATAATTGTCTCTGTCTTCCAAATAATGATCAGAACATCATGATGTGTGTTTTGTACACACATCCCAGAAACAGATATAGTTCCCTTTATTTGGCTCTCAAAGGATACGTAATAACCCATAAGCTGCTAACTTCTCCTCTCATCCACAGGAGATGAATGGGGAAAAAAGACTTCTGAGCTATAGGTAGAAAAAAAGAAAAGCATTCGTTTCCTTTTCTTTCTCTAGCCTCTGATGAATTAGGGTACAGATATGAGTAAACATGAACAAGAGACTACTCGTTGCTTATTCCAACATCTATTCTCCCTTCCTTCTTAGTAAAAGAACCTGATGTTTAGTGAGGCACATTGCCTCCAAGTTAAAGGGATATATTTTCAAGCCTCTTTTATAGCTAGGTACAGTCATATGATTAGTTTCTAGCCAATAACATATAAGCAAAATATTGTGTGGAACTTCTAGGAGCTCTCTTTAAAAGGGAGAGTGTGTACCTCTCTTTCCCTCCTTTTTCCATCATGCTGACTGGAACTCACATGTTATGGCTGGAGCTCCTGCAGACATTTTGGACCATGAGGACAGTGGAGAAGGGAACTTGAAGCAGCGTGGGTCCTTGTTGTAGGTCAGCTCTGATTGACACATTTCCAGTCTTCTCTTACATGAAAGAGAAATAATCTTGTGTAAGCCACTGTATGTGTGTAATTTTACACACTATTTGTGTGTAAAATCTAAGGCTGACTGTTACACTGTGAACAGGGAAAGAGTGAGTGACACGAGTTCTTGTTCTTGGGACTCAATGTCTACTTACAGCAATAACATTTTCCCGGAGCACACTTTTTTCCTGGGCAATATATAAGTTCTATGTGAGGCAGATACTCTCTCCTCACATGGGTCAAAATAGCAAATTCAAGATTGTCTGTTTGGGCTCTGTGTGGTGCTTATGGGGGTCTGGGCTTTCTGTCTCAGGCTAGGGGCACAGTCTTGTTTCCATGAGAGAAACACATGAAGGGGGTGTGGATACACTTTGGGCATTTCACAGGATGACTCCAGTACAATAGTGCTGCTGTTTTGAAATTTAGTCAGAGCTAGTGGTATGCTAGAGCTGGTTTGTGTTAGCCACGAGAGCACCTCTCCCCACCTTTATGCTCAGCGATGTCATGTTGGTAGCTTGAAATTGTCCTTGTTGGGAGTATTTACATCATGAAAATCAGCAAATGCTAAAAATCAGTAGTTGTTGTTGTTTTCAGACATCCTGCTTATCAGCAGGCCACTAGCTAACACTGGACTAGTGTTCTAAAATTCTTCCTCCTTCTTGTTGAACTATCAGAGAAGAGTCTAGGGCATAATCGTTACTTACACAGTTCAGAGTTTATGAGCTACAGAATACTTTCCTGGACGTTATATAATTTGAGCATTATGACAACCCATGAAATAGGCTGGGCAAGTTGCATCATCCCCCTTGTATAAGGGAGGGCTGAGATTTAGCGATACACACAGCGAATGAGAAGTGAAAGTAGGATCAGCAGCCAGTGCTGTTGTTTCTTATTTCTGCTCATTCCACAGGAATCAACTGGATTTCCCCAGGAACATAGGATAGGGAAGAAGATTAGGAAAATGCAGTTCTGAAGGGGAAGATGAATCAAGGAAGGTAGTAATTTTTTCACTTTCAATGTTATTTTTTCTAAAACAGGCCTACTTGAAAGATAAGGTACAAGGAATTAATGTGAGAGCTTGGAAAACTGTCCTTTTTGAGTACTAGTACTAAATGTAGTCCTTTATGAAGCTGTGGTGGGAATCTATGTGCTATCAAGGAAAGAGTATGAATTTTGGAATCAAATGCCTCATGCAGGACCTGATCTTCTCATTTTACTGCTGTGTCAACTTAGGCAAATCACTTAACTTCAGCATGCATCAGTTTTCTCTTCTGCAAAATGGGTATAATGATGACCCCTCAGGGCTTTGTGAGGATCAAATGAGATAACTATATAAAGCAAGAAGCACACAGCCTGGCACCTAGGGGATACTCATGAAATACATTATGTCCCTCTTTGCTTTTAGATTTTGAGATAATAATTATCAAAAGTAAGTCACGAGCTGTGATTCATACCTGCAGTTTTCTCAGAATAGATCAAAATATCTCTAATCTAAAACCATATATATTATAAATGTCCCAGAAGAACCTCTGGGCATCCAAAGCCAGAACTAGCATTACAGGTTAGTGGGAAATTGAGAGTTCGGAGAAGAATTTTGTGAGAAAAGACCAGCAGTTTTTAATTTCGCTCTCTGTAGTACATTCTATGCTGGCTTTTGAGACCAAACCCAAATCTGGCTGCAGCAGGCAATCATAGAGTTTTCATGTAATTTAATAATTTATCACAAAGAATATTCATTTATAAGCAATGACTTGTTTTGGAATGATAGCAGCTGTCAGTTTGGAGGCCTTGTTTCTCCCCCCTGGGACAGAAGTCTGGCTTCCCCTTTGCTAACTCACGCAGGGTCACTGGGTTTGGAATCTGAGGCTGAATGTACTTTACAATGTGTTTATGTTTTGGTATGTGCATTATTTCATTTTTTCTTTGTGGTCATGAAATCCATGTTGCCAGATGCTGAAAGCGCCTCTATAAAGCCCGCCCCTGCTCGAGGAGAGGAAATAATCAAGCTCAGAGTTGCCATTGCACCTGAAACTTGGACCAGAAGAGGTACAAACGTACCCCTCGACCATGACAGACACACAACGTCCTGATGCTCCTCTGTGTCGTCACTTAGATTTGCTTCAGCAAAAAAGAATCCTGAACCCTTTGCTTCTTGGAAACTCGGTTGCCAGAATGATTTGTACATCTGAAAGTTGTGATTATGTCTCTCCGGTGTCTTGGGAAATTCAATGTTTTGAGTTCAAGAGATCAGACTGCCTGCTGGGAATCAAGCATTCAGGGTCCCATGAAAGCACTTGATACATTGTACCACTTTTTCACAACTTTACATCTGTTTCACGGAGAGCTAAAGGTCCCTGACTTCTCTTGGAGCTCCCCAGGGTCTCTTGAGAGCTTGGAAATCTGTTGAGTAAATAAAGAGGGGATCTTGCCCATGAGCTGGAGGTCTTCTACTTCCAGCATCCATTTTCAGTGCCTGCTTGTGTCATTTTCACTGGCAAGTTAGTCTTTCAAAGTTCACTCTCAGTGGCCACTTACTAACTGTAGGCAACCAGGAGACGTGTGACATAGTCTACTGGGAGGTTGATTGAGAATTGAAATGTGTCCCTCCCACCAAAAAAAAAAAAAAAAGAAAAGAAAAGAAAAGAAAAAAATTTAAGTCCTAACTCCCAGCACCTGTGAATGTGATCTTATTTAGAATTAGAGTCTTTGAAGATGTAATCAAGTTAAGATGAGGTCATCAGAAAGGGCTTTCATCCAAGATGACTGGTGTCCTCATAAGAAGAGGGAAATTTGGACACAGGTGCACAGGGTGAATGCCAGGTGATAGCAGAGGCAGAGCTTGGAGTGATGCAGCTACAAGAAATGTCAAGGATTGATGCCCAGCATGAAAAACTAAGAAGAGGCAAGGAAAATTTATCCCTTACAGGTTTCAGAGGGAGCAGAGCACTCTGCTAACACCTTGATTTCAGATGTTTAGTCTCCAGAAAGGTGAGACAATCAAATTCTGTTCTTTTAAGCCACTCTACTTTGGGTACCAAAATCTGTGTCAGTTTTTTCCTAGGGCTGTTGTAACAGTGTATTACTGACTGGGTGGCTTAATTTTCCCTGTGTATCTTAAGGAGCAGAGAAGCCCAGTGGAATTCAGCAAATCACATTCTCCCATCCCTTTAACACAAATCCCCATCCCTGCTCCTTTTCCCCCAACATCTTACGATGTTCTTCCCAACTCTGTTGCTGACACTGATCGCCTCATGTCACCACCACTCCAGGCAGAGGTGCTCAAGCTCCTGATTTCTTGTCGACATCCATTGGCCCTCTGCCAATGAGTAGCAATCATTTAACAGGAAGAATAACTTCCCAGTTGGGTGAATTCTCCATGAAATTCCTTCCAAGGGTTATGCTGATTTAACCAGACATCTTAAGAATTTTCTCAAGAAGCACAAAAGAAGTCTCTCAAACACTGTGATGGGCTAGAGGTGGTGCTGTATTTTTATTTCTGTTTCACAAAGGAAAAGATAAGTCAAGGAAGAGTCCGCTACCCAAGTTCTCTCTCTCAGTAGTAACACTTCAATCAGGGCTGGTGTTGCCCAGATTTTGTCTCAGGAGAAGGGAATTTTCCTTGCAGTCAAGAGATCATATGTGGTTTCTAGTAAGCAGACCCTTTTAATGGTTTATTTTTTGTTAACGGAATAGATCTTCTATACTGACAAATGTACACCTTTCCTTCAAGGAACTTCAAATAAGTTGTAAATTTGTGATGATGTTAAGGCAGCTCCATTCATCCATTTCTTTCCCGTAAGTTGGGCTGCATTGAGCCCCCTTCCTTTGGTCTCTCCATATGCCATGAATGGTCTGTGAGAACCGCATGGCACAGGGAGGCATGTGGTAAGTTTCCACTCCTGTTTCTCCTTAAATAGAAACTTTCAGCTGCTTCTCCCCTTTTGAAGTTTTACTCAACTTAATTTCAAATTGTTAGCCTGCAGTAAGTAACCTGGCGCACTTTAGAATGCAGACGGATAAAATGGGGCCGAGAGAGAGAAAGAGAAAAGAGCATCTGGAAATCTGGAAGAAAGTGGTCCATCTGAGACCAGATAAACTGTTGTTGGTGTTACCAGACCTCACGGTTTATAACAGCCATGCAACACTTACGGCTAAAGACATGTGCACCCTTTACACAGGTGCACCACTCACACTCCAGGGCAGACCAGGGACACGCACTGGAGATTTGAGGCTGGGGCTGGCTGAGCCTTGTGTCTTGTGACTGTCTCCTATCAGGAGCAGGCCCAGCCACCCTAGCCTGCAGCAAGCACCATGTGTAGGGGCACAGTTGGGTTGACATCTCCAGCAGACCCATTTTAAGTAGCTGCCCAATCTATAGGTGGAGGATATCTGGGAAGGGTGACAAATGAATGCAGAAGAAACTGAGGAATTCCTGAATTCCTTCTAAGGATCGTATTCTAGGGAGTTGCAGATGGACCAGGTGCTTTCTCATTAATGATCATAGCTGGACTGGCCACCATTGATGAAAGTTTCCCATGCATCTGGCATGTATTATCTCATTTAACCCTTACAACAACCCTGTGAGATATATTTTATTATTTATGCTCCTTTTTATAGATGCAGGAACTGTCTTAGAGCTTAACACAGTGCTAGTCACATAGGTGACCCTTGATAAATACAGAATGACTAGGTGATGAGAGGTAAAAAATGTGCTTAAGTTCACATAGTTAGTAACTGACGGAGGCACATTTACATTCGCTCTGTGTGGCATTTTCAATTGTACAAACCAGTGTACTCTGGACATAATTTCAGATTGAAATAGCAGAGCTAGAACTAGGACTTGCTCACATGAGTCAGGAATCCAAGAATAGTAGCACCGATATACATTTTTTTTTTTTTTTTGGCAGAGTAAAGGAAGGAGGGTTGGAGTTGACTGAAGTGGTAGATTAGGGTAGTCAAGGTAGAGTTGTGAATAAGGCAGGAAGGTTTCAGAGGACAGACTTGAACCTGTAGAAGGGCCCATGCTGAGGTGAGGGAGGAGAGGTTTTGGAACCTTATAGGATATGAACATAAGAATGAATTAGCTGAGTAAGGACAACCCTGGACCAGCCAATGCCAAAGGATCAGTGATAACAATTTTGGTTCCTTTCATCTTTTGCTTGGAAGAAACTGCTATGTCTACATGTTAATGAATGGTTCTTCAACCCTAGGTCCTATTTTAGCATCATAAGGGCAGTCAGGGCAACAGAAGTCTGATTCCAAAGAGATTATATCACTCTGGCCGATCTGAAGATGACCACTTCAGAGTTTGGAAATTGTGTCATCGTAAGCAAACATGGCCCTCCATAAAGCAGCTGCTACTTGAGTCAATGGAAAGATTATCACGAGCAGGAAAATGTGAATCATGTGCCCGTGCCCTGCCCAGTTGCCTCCCCCATCTGAGGAACGGCCAGCACTTTGAAATACTAGGAGTGAGGAGTTTGCATGCAGAGGCCTGAGTGCCTTGCGACATGGGAATGTAGGGTTGGCCACTTCTCTAGGAAGGGAGCTTAAGTTCGGGCAAGCTTCAGGCTTGGTTGTTACTTCATTATGTAACTGCTACCCAATGGGAGGGGATGAACCCAAAGGACCACGAAACCTTTCAGATGTGGTGTCCACTGGTCAAACAAAGCTCTCTGGATTCTCCTTGAATCCCACAAGAAAAGGGAGTAGAGCTTCACAGTTAATTAATTCTCATTTATTAGTTACATCAATGTATCATCTAAACAGATAAAGGGAATGGATGCAGAACTTAGTATGGAAAAATACCGAACATCCCTAGTGGACTGTGTTCATTGCCTATACTCAGTATCCATTCTCTGCTTTATTCACAATGATATCTCAGTTTGGTTCATACGATTTAGGGGGAAGTTATCCCATTTCCATCTTCAGAAGTGAGACCCGACTAATCCTGGCCAATCAAAGGAAGCTAATCTACTTGTCAATGAGTGCTTTGTGGATTGGCATATGACCTAATTCTCGTATAGGAGAGAGTTGCTGGAGACCTCAAGGAAAGTTTTCCCTTGTCCTTAAGAGAGCGGGACAAGTCAGCTTCTTCTTTCAAGGAATATAAATAAGGGAGGATGTTTCATACCTCTTGCTGCTGGCTGACATCTCATGGCTGGAGGGGAGGTGAGATTCAGGATAAAGCTAACAGGTGGAAGAGGGCAGAGGTTCACAGAAAATGGAGCCCTGAATGTATCATGAGCAGAACCTCTCTACCTCTGGGTTTTCAGTCAACATAATTCTTTGATGTTTTAGCCAGTTGGATTTCTGCTACTAGCACCTGAAAGCCTCTGGACTGATAAACCATAAAACTGGTAATAATATGGGAGAGAGAGAAGGAAGGGGTAGTTGATGGTTAAGGTGATAGATGAGTATGAGAAGGAAGAATAAGAGACATGAAAGACAAAGGAAAATTTACATTAAATAGCTGATTGATACATTTGGGACTCTTAGTCAACCTTACCCTGTATTTTTCTTTACTAATGGTTGTAGGTGAAAAGAGGAATAGTAGATTTCAGAGTTCCTACTGTCTAGTGGATATTGCCCAAGGATTTGCCCAAATCTAAAAGTACAGCCTCTGTATCCAAGTCAGACAGCAGTAAAGAACAGAGGTGATGAGTGCGTGCGGGAGGAAGAAACAGATGAAATGGCCTGGAAAACTTGTATGATCCCTTTCCTCGTCTGGGTGCATAATATAACCTGGGTCTACAGTGTGGATTTACGTAGCTCTCTAGAGCCTGGGAATTATTAACATGCCACTGCAGAGAGCGTTCCTTTATCTTGTTGGTAGTAGGTGTTTTTGATTATAAGTAAGAGTTTGAGTAGCATTGAGTTCCCAGTGATCCATACCAATTGTCAGGTTTGATCTTTTGGTCTAGATTGTGAACATAGCATGTATTTGGGAGACACAGGCTAAAGGGTGGGATGGGGGTGGGGCTTAAGGGCCTGCAGGCTATGGCTGTGGCCTATTATAAAATGGAATAATCTCAGTACCCAGACTGAACATAGAGCCATGACACTGACATCATTAGCACTCCATCTAGGATGGATCTTAGACACAGTTGTGCCTCTGGTTCACAGAACCAGAAACTCTTTTTCTACACTAAGCAACCAATCAACCACGTGTGTGCGTGCGCGCGCGCGCACACACACACACACACACACACACACACACACACAGAGTCAGGGAGGGAGAGAGAAATAGAGAGCGGAAAATGAAATTAATGGCAGTGCTGTTCATTAAGTCTGCTTTACTATAAGATCATGCTGTGTAGGAACACTGCTTTGGCCACTAAAACTCTTGAATATCCCTTTCTGTGTGTAAGTGTGCTTTACATAATGTTCAGGGCTAAAAAAGAACAGTGGAATGGAATACCTATACGTTAACAAGTAACAAAGAGCCATACAATTCTGACCATGACGTGTACTGAGACTGTGACCAGAGCGATATCCAACTGTTGGCTGCCACAGCATGTGTGACGGATGGTGTTTACATGCAGGACACATTCCCAGGAGTGTACCCCTTGTGTCTCTCGATTCCAGGGGTCCTCGAGGTAACACGAACACTTTCTCTCCAACTCAATAAAATTTATCTGGGAATGTGGTGATTTAAAGTGACATGACCTTAGGGATAACCTCAAGGCTACTTCTAAGTTTTATTTAAAAATGAATCATTCACAGACGTCAGTACTTTAACTATTTTTAGCAACAGATCACTTGCAGTGCATCTCACAACTGATTGTGATACACGAGCATTCTACTACATCACAGTTGAGAACTGTTTCCAGAAGGAAGTTGTTTTCCTTATTTAACCCCAGCATCTGTTTATTAAGTTAGCAGATAGTGTTGCACTTGATTTCTAGCAGTCTTTTCCTTAGGAACTCTAACATGTAAGTCCAAATAGTCCACATCACTCCACAAATGTAACTTTGTGTTCAATTTTCTACATGGTACATGACTTACTAAAAAACTATGAAGAAGTAAGATAATCTATGTTTATAGGAAAAGAAAATTTCCTAAACAGAAAACAGTATTGATAGCAGTTGAAGCCATTGCCCTGCATACTGTAAGTTGCAGAATGCCGAATAACTAAGATTTCAATAGACTGTTTTTAAAGCAAGTTTTGTGTTTGATAGAGTTTAGATGTCAATGGCCTCTCTGTCTCCTGAGGAAGAGGTAGGGGAAAGCATTTACCATTTGACATGGCAACTCTTATCCAGGCTGTGGGGCAGCCTTAGGTGGTCCTGTCTTTTTCATGGCTTCCATCTGGGGAGGTTCTGGGTGGACTGGCATGATGCTGTATCCAGCACAGCTGCAATGCTGGTGATGACTCCTGTTACTGTGCTGAGAGTGGATCCACCCTGTGGTCATCTGTGTGCCCTTGCCTCATCTGGGAATAAATCTGCCTGGACAGGAGAATGCTGGGAGAACTCCCAGAACTGGAGTTCTTCCTCCTGTTTCTGAGAGCTCTTGCTTCTCATTTTTCTGCTCCTGGTTGACAGGTGGATAAAACGCAGCACAGTGGAAGTCATGAGGAATTCAGTCTAGTTCCTCACTCTCGAAGTCAGCCAGTTGGTCTGATTACAGAGAAAAGAAGCCCACCCATAGTCTGAATTAATGCCACAAGACATGTTTAATCACAGCCAATGTCCACACACACACACACACACACACACACACACACACACTCACAAATGCACACGTTTTCATTTGCACATCATAACAATAACAGCTCAATCAAGCCAGCACTGTGAATGAGAGGAGACATTTTGCCAAGCCTGCCGTGGACTGAAGCTCCTGAGGGTTTGGAATTTGGAACGTCTTTCTTCTCACCCGTGCCCTGCTCACTGCATTCCTTCAAGCCCGGGGAGTGGAGCATGTCATCACTTGGCTAAACCAGACTTCTTGATAGTCCGGGAAGAAGTGTTCGACATGGCACACCAGTGCAGAACCTGTGGGACATGACAGCCCTGAGAGGAGACTTGATGAGTTAAGTGTAAATGAATCAGAAACAGATGGATGAGATTTTTGCTAAAATGCACATGGGTTTTACAATTAAGGGAGGAGGGGTTTTGGGGAGAGAGCTCTGGCAAAAACGCCATGGCTCTGTTGGACCCTACTGAACTGTTCAATGAACCCAGAGCACACTGGGGTCAACTTTCCATCATTTATGGATAACATACAGTCCATGACCACACACAAGCCATGAAATAGAAATGGTCCTAATAAATACGGCCATGCATCAGCAAGATTTTCAGTTTGTGACAAGAATAAAGTGGCTCGTATTACGTCACATAATTGTATGACATGCATCCCACAAGCCAGCAGTTGACATGATCTTGGAACATGAAAAGGATGGAGATGTCCTCTTTACCTCACCCCCTTCGTTGGGTCCAGGCACTCACATGTCACAGTCTTTCACAGGGTTCGAAGAAGCAATGCTTTTGAATTCTAACTGGCCCTCCTTTTCTTTTTGCCATGTCTCCTTACTAATTGACAACTGACAGCAAAAATGCCCTCAACTGCAAATACCTATAAGAACATGGAGACATTCAAACAGGCTGAAGTACTTTGACTTTTATGAGTTTTAAGAAGGTTAATCAAGTCTCTGTAAAGAATTTTGTTTCATGGTGGACTCAACAGAACAATGAGCTGGGCCCTTTTGTGATTTGCTAGAGGGGGTGGCCTGGGAGCCAGGGCCCTGATGAACTGCTGGTCAAGCTGGGTGAAGCCGGGCCGCAACATCTCTCGACGGTGATGCAATCATGGCAGCACTTGGACACTATCCATTGTTTGGCCTTCAGACTAATGTCTCTGCTCCCCTGGGAGCCCTAAATAAGCCTCGTCTGAAGTTCTCACAGCTGAGTTTCTCCCTCAGGGAATTTGTTTTCTGAGGAGTTTCATCTCAAGTGGAGGCATGTTTCCCTACCTCATTTCTTGATGATGATGTTATGTAATCCAGGCTGCAGTGTGCTTTGGTTTGGTGAGGGGCAGACAGGAAGGGCTACGCAGCAGGAAAAGCAACAGAGAGAGTGGGGTTGAAACACCGAGAGGGGTGGTTCCATCCAGGTATTAGTGCCGGTGTCAGGTCCCACACAGGCTGTGAAGGGGAGTGAAATTCCCTCTCCCCCACCCACCCTTCATCCCCTCCAGAGGGGCTCTTAAGGAATGAGGAAGACAGTGGGCCTGAGGAGAGACTGAGTCTGAAAGCCTCCCTCTTAACGACAAGGCTGCTCTGGGTGGGTAGGCTTTACCTTTACCTGGGCAGGTGCTACTCTCATGGGGGTCTCCACAGAGGGCCAGGAGGAACGGGACTTTATCTTCATGCCCCCTGTCTCCTTTCCTAAAGTGCTCCCCACTTTTTTTTCCCCCAAGTCTCTTTTATGATTTTTTTTTTCTGACATCCTAGGAATTTCCTCAAAGTCTCAGGGGAAATAGATAACAAGCTCTTGGGATGGGGGCTTATATCTAATCTAGTTTTGTAAACTTTGTTCCAATACAGTACCTAGCACAGCATGAATGTTGGGAAACTTCTAAGACTATGAATCGCCCAGCACTCGAAGCTCGGCGCTTCTGCCGTGATAGGGGCATGAAACATTATGGTCTGATGTCCTTTTTTCGTCCACGGACATTTTTCTTCCATTTTTTCCTCCTCCAGGTGTGTGTTCACGTGCTCCCACTCCTGTATTGGGCAGGTTCCCCCTGCACTCCCAACAGCATTCAATAAGACAGTCACCACACTCTCACCCCCAGGAGTGCGCTCAACTTGAAACATCAGGGTTTACCTGTGCCACGTCTCATTCCCGATATTCTGGAGAAGAAAAAAGTGTCCAGTAAGTTCTGACTAATGTGGCCTAAGTGCTAATGGATTTTATAGCCATGTCTCCCAGATAACATACTTCCGTTAGAGATAACGCCCTAAGTCAAGGGGTGGCTCTGGTGGTGGGAACTCCAGGCCCTGCACTGAGGCCCTCGGGGCGAGCTTTCCAGAGCCTTCCGTTCAGCGGGGAAGTGGTATGGGGCATCAGCAGGGCATGGTCTTTTGGTCAGACAGATCTGGGTGTGTGCCCTGGCTCTCCCACATACTAGCTGTGGAAAAGTAGGCAATTTATATAAACATCCAGAGCCCATTGAACACAAACACTCATCCTTAGGCATCGTCGTCATTATTATCATCATCCTTGGGATTACCGCCGTTAGCCTAGCACAGTGCGAGGCACACAGTAGGCACACAGTAAACCCAGGTTGCTTCCCTTTTACTTCAGTTACTCTTTTGCTGCTACAATGAACTATTACTAGAATCCTGCCCTTGCCAAGCCCTGTGATTGCACCGCCGAGATCCTGCCTGCCTGCGTGGCGTAGGGTTTGTTTCCCACCGGCCTTAGAGGCCTGGGGCTCTCCATTTCTCAGGCAGGCCCCGCCTTACCTGACGATCTCTTTGCCATCTCTTCGGCTGGGGGGGCCCGGTGGCCACCCTCCAGCGAGTCCTCCTCCGCGGATGCCTGCGTTTCTGGGCTCAGTCCTCAGTCTCCAGGCTCTTGGGCGCTCTGAGGTTTTGAGCACTTTCCTCGCCCCTCCTGCCACAGCTGCGGGTCCAGCTTCCTGGGTGGAGGGGAGCATCGTACTTCCTCTTCCCAAGAGTTACGGTCCTCTGTGCCCTGGGGCGCCGGCGGGTCCTGTCCGGGAGGAGCGGGTGGGCTGGAGCAGAGGATGGAGCAAGCCTGGGGCTGGACCCGCAGCGCATCCCCTGGAGCGTGCATCTCTGCTGAGCAGCCCGCCGCCGCGCTAATAAATATCGAACCCTTCAACGGGGAAATAAATTATCCCCCCACTGCTAGGCAAAACAGTCGTGATAAATTGTCGTTTTAGCCAACAGTGTTTAAAGTAAAATCAGTAAAGTGTGAGTAATGATGGCTGAGTCAAAAGTCCTGTATTAAACACAATGGTCTGACGAGGGCGAGGGCAGCGTCCAGAGGAAAGCGAAGGCCGTTTTAACTAAAACAACTCTTGTTCGGAGTGGGAAAAAAAGGACTTGGGATTTATTACCCTATTAGTTTTTTCTGTAGGAGCAGCTCTCAGGGTGTCCCGGGCATAAAGTCAAAATCTCCATTTACCAGAGATGTTTAGAAAACATGCTCTCAGAAGTGGGAACTACCAAGTTTTCGACTGGACAACAGACATATGGTTGAATTCTTTCAGTATAGTGAGGAAATCTGAGGGTTGTGAGGGATTCTCAACTACGGTTCTTAAAGGGGCTGGCTGGGAAGGATTTTCTGGGGTGGGGAAATCTAGAGGATTTTTTGCTTAAAAAAAAAAAGGCTTAGTGATGGATTACTTACGTGAAGCTGTTTTCAATATCTATACATTATACTGTATAATGGACAGTGAAACCTCACTAATTCCAACTGGAATTCGATAAGAATCAGAATGATGGGAAGCTGAGGGATGTATTAAATGAACTGGCCCCAACGTTGTAGGACCACGGTACTAACAACAGATAGCCCTTATCATTGAGAACTTACCCCCTTCTAGGCTCTCTGTGGACCATTTTATATAAGTTAACCACTAAGTAACTTTCCTAGGGTCACATAGGTGGCAAGAGGTACCAGCTGCCACCTGTGTGGAAACACAAGCAGACCTGGGCAGAAACTCAGGTCTGCTTGTTTCCAAATCTGCATCCTTAACCCCTGTGCATGTGGCCTCTAACCTATAAATCCTATTTGATTGTATCCTGGCACATAGGATGACTCAAGATAAATACACGAGTGTGCCACAGCAGCATCACATGGGTTCACGTTCAGTGATGACAGATTTTGTTAGTAATATTCATAATTTTCACATTAACTGCTGATCCACAAGTGTGCAAGTTGCCAAGATGCTAGTTGCTTAAAATGGTTTATTTTGAAGGACACAAGGCCCTTGTTCTCTTAGTTATGTTATAGATATTATTAACTTTAATTAGTTAAGAGTTTGAGGGGGCTTAGTACACATATAGATTACAAAAGAGCATGCTTCCCTCCTCTGATCTAAAGTTAGCTCCTCCCCCTTTACTATTTAGTGCCCTCCTTCAACCTTCTCAAAGGGAACTCTACTCAGTAGACCAGCTCCTATCTCTTCTTCATCTCTGCCCTTTCTGTGATGGTCAACTGTAACTTTTTTGTCTGTCCCACATCCCTTCATTTCGGGAACAATTTTAACACCATCCCATATGAATTAGTAGGGCTGCCAATCAAAAGACCCTGTCTTCTCTGCCATGGGTATGGGCACGAGATACAGTGTGACCAATCAGAATAGCATGTGTCTATGGACACTGTGATGATCTGTAGATGATCATATGTCCCAAGCACGACCAGAGTCTTTTTTGACAGGGATTTGTATAAATGCTAGTATGAGGGAGGGGAGGGCAGAGAGAGAGAGAGAGAGAGAGAGAGAGAGAGAGAGAGAGGGAGGGAGACTCCTTTTTTCAGTCATTTGGAGTTTCAAACCCTTGCAGAACTCAAGCTGATTATGGTTCTCTGTAAATATATATGAATAGATCATAATCTTGAAGCTGAGGGCTGAGAGATGGAGAGAGGGAGCCCTGGAAATATTTTTGAACCATCTCCTCCATGCCTTACATTCAATGAGTTCTTCATTTCTGATGACCATAGGAGATCATTTAATTAGCTCTTATGCTAGATTACTATCCCTGAATACTAAAGGAATTTTCACAGGCTTCATCTCAGTGAGGTCAGATGTCCAAACCTGAATTCCTTCCATGTCCTTGAGGGTCTGTGCACATTACTCCCAGACACCAATTTCTGCAGAGCTCCAGGTTCTTGGTTTTGAGAACTGTAGCAGGGATGAATTTATTGTTCAGGTTCTTGGTTGCTAAATTTAGCAGAAGTGTATTTATTGAAAGACCTTTGGTTAATTTGCAGAATTGATCAAAAGCTAGAATGTCAAATTAAACAATGGGCAGAACCAAGGGAAACGGCAACAGAGAACAGCCAATGTCTTCCTCTAGGGGTAGTCTGGTTGGAGAGTCATCATCAGCATGTGGTTGGGCAGTTGCTGCCTCTGTAATTTCTCTGCAGTTGGATGGATAGCCTCTAATTATCTTAGCATTATTATGTCACTCTTGTCAGAATTAAAGTCCTGGAGGGCAGCATCCTGTTGTCACAGTCTAAGTCACATGCCTACTCTCATTTCTGTTAAGAAGTTTTGTGTTTATGTTCATGAGGGATATTCGTATATGATTTTCTTGTAATATCTTAATTTTTGCTATCAGGGTAATGCTGGCCTCATAAAATGAATTGGGAAATCGTCTCTCCTTTTCTATTTTTTGAAAGAGTTCATATATAACTGGTATTACTTCTTCCAAATGTGTGGTAGAATTTGCCAGTGAAGGTATCTGGGCATGGACTTTTCTTTTTGAGAAGGCTTTTAACTGAGAAATTTGATCATTTAAACAAAGAGAGGACCAGTCAGACTTTCTATTTCTTCTTGTATCAGTTTTGGTAATCAGTGTTTTTCAAGAAATTTGTCCATTTCATCTAATTTGTCAAGTTAATATTTTAAGATTATCCTTTGAATGTCTGTATGATCTCTAGTGCTGTCGCCCTTTTCCTGATCAATATGTCTAGAGGTTTTGTCAGTTATTAGTCTTTTTAGAGAACCAGCTTTTGGTTTCATTGATATATCTCTATTGTTTTTCTGTGTTCTATTTCATTAATTTCTGTTCTTATCTTTATTTTGCTTACTTTGGGCTTAATTCAGTTTTCCTTTTGTACTTTCATAAGATAGAAGTTTAGATCATTGATTTGAGTCTTTCCTTCTTTTCTTTGTTCACCCAGTTTTATTGAGATATACTTGACATATAACATTGTATAAGTTTAAACTGTACAACATAATGATTTGATATATGTATATATTGCAAAATGATGACCACAATAAGTTTAGTTAACATCCCTCACCTCATATAGTTACAGATTTTTTTCTTCTGATGAGAACTTTTAAGATCTACTCCCTTAGCAACGTTCAAATATACAGTGTGTATCATTAACTGTAGTCATGCTGGACATTACATCCCTAGAACTTATAATGGCAAGTTTTTACCTTTTGACCACCTTCATTCCGTTCCCCCATCCTCTACGACTGGCCTCTGGGAACCACCAATCTGATCTCTGTTTCTATGAGTTTGGTTTCTTTAGAGTCCTCATATAATGGTTCTCTTTAATTTTCAAACTCTTCTTCCCTGTTCTGAAATTTCACTGTGATAGGTCAATGTTTTGTCTATAAAATTTATCCTGTTCAGAACTTGATAGACTACTTCAATGTGAGAACTCTTGTTTTATTTAGTTTGGGGGAATTTTAGCAATTATTTCATAAGATAGTGCTTACTCTCTATCGCCTTATTGTCCCAGTGACACTGGAAATTCTGGATCTAGTCTTCATAGCTTAACTTTTTTTTTTTTTCCTGAAACAACTCTATTTTCTTTTCCATTATAGGCAAATCTTTAGGCCCAGTTCAGCTCACTCATTTGCTCCTCATCTGTGCCAGCAAACATTGAATTTTTATTTCAACAATTTTCTTTTCTAACATCTCCACTTAGCATTTTTATTTAAAATGATCTTTTCCTGTTTCTTATATGTAATATTTATCTTTATGACTCTGATATTATTAATTATTCTAAAATTATAAATTTTACTCTGTAATTACATTAAGCATATCTCTCCATGCCTCGATTTTCTCATCTTAAATAGGAGGAATTACAAATAGCACCATATTCATATATTTCTTGTGAGGATTAAATGAGATAGTACATGAAAAGCCCTTAGAACAGCTAGAGGTTCTCTGCCAGACAGAACATTTCCTCTCCCTACAGAAGTTTACTGAGAAAGTGGGCAGAGTAGTTGCAGTTGTGCCTTGTTCACATTGTCTTCAGGGAGAGTGAGGATTGATGAGGTTGCTGCTGGGCAGGGCACCTGGGTTTGCTGGGCACCTGTTCTGGTCTTGAGTGCTCTCTGTTACTTCTGGGCAAAACTAGCCATGTGGGTGTATTGCTCAATCCCTCTGCCCTAAACATGGCTGCTATCAGGAATCATTCATTCTTTTTTGCTACTAACTGGCCTCTGGGATTAGGGACAATATGCAGAGGTCAACTGGCCCTCTATTGTCCTGTTAGTACCCCAACTAATCCTATAATCAGTTGTCCCACCCCTTTTCCCTGATCTTGGCTTTCCCGCTCTGGGTGTGAACCATACCTTTTCCACCTCTGAGATAATCTTCTCCTGAGGATTCTTGCACATATTCTGAGTGATCTTCTCTCTGTATGATAAATCCATCTGTCTCTCAGGGTTGCCTTGCTGATAATTCTTACTTTTGAGAACAACTACATATTAAGAATATCAGTTTTTATTGTTGTGTAATAGACTACCTCAACACTTAGTAGCTTAAGAGACAGACACTTAATTAGTTCATGTGTCTGCTGTTTGGGCTGACTCAGCTGGGTGGCTGACTGAGCCTGCTCAGGCATTGGCTGGTAGCAGCCTGGTCAGCTGGGGATTGGCTGGTCTAAGGTGTTTCAGCTGAGATGGCTTGTCTCTGCTCCACGTGTTGTCCAATCATCCAGCAGACTAGGCTGGGCTTGCTCACATGGCAGCAGGAGCAGGCATTCCAAAAGCAAGAGTGAAAGCTTGTAGGTAAGGCATCTTGAGGTCCAACTGGCCAAAGCAAGTTTCAAAGCAAACCCAAATTCATGGAGTGGAGAAATAGGCTCCACCTGTTGAAAGAACTGTGGCCATTTGTATAATCTACCACTTCTTGTTATGTAAAAATTGATCTTGTCAATGGCTTTTAAGTCTCTTTAACCTGGTAGTGGTGGTGGTGGTGAGCTTTAGTAACAATTCTCCATCTAGTTTGTACATCGTTTTCCATTAAACTCTTTAATCCCATCTGCAGTTTATTTTGGCATATGCTTTAAGACATCTCCAATACATTTCCCTGTAAAATACTTCTATGTCTGAATTTCAAATACTTATTAAAAATTATTTTATGATAATTTCAGAGTGCTTACTTTATCACATATTGAGTTTTTATAGAGAGTTGGGTCTATTTCTCGACTCTTGTTTTATCAAATGGTTTTTATTTTGCTTAAGTACCCCTCTATTTTAATGATAATTTCTTTATGATAGGTTTTAATGAATAATAGAGGTAAATACCCATATTGTTCTTTTTGCAAATTTTTTGTCATTCTCACATGTTTATTTTTCCTTGTAAAATACCAGCATTTTCTCAAATTCCATACTGATACTGCATTCAATGACAAAATAACATGGGCAGGAAAATCAATTTTTGTAACTTTTTAATACTGTATACTTGGATGATAAATCTCTTTATATATTTAAAATTTAAAAATACAGTAATATTTAGATTTTAAAATAAACTCCCCAAATTTCTTTCAAGTTTATTCTTTTTTTTTTTTTAACATCTTTATTGGGGTATAATTGCTTTACAATGGTGTGTTAGTTTCTGCTTTATAACAAAGGGAATCAGTTATACATATACATATGTTCCCATATCTCTTCCTTCTTGCGTCTCCCTCCCTCCCACCGTCCCTATCCCACCCCTCCAGGCGGTCACAAAGCACCGAGCTGATCTCCCTGTGCTATGCAGCTGCTTCCCACTAGCTATCTACTTCACGTTTGGTAGTGTATATAGTTAATAGGATCTGGATCTATCTTTCTCTAAAAATGATGTATTATTTAAATAGTTATTGCCAGTAACAAAGGAGTGATATTGCGCTTTCAGAATTTATTTTGAACTTCTCTCTTTTACCTAAAGTTTTTTTTTTTTTTTTTGCAGTACGCGGGCCTCTCACTGTTGTGGCCTCTGCCACTGCGGAGCACAGGCTCCGGACGCGCAGGCTCAGCGGCCATGGCTCACGGGCCCAGCCGCTCCGCGGCATGTGGAATCCTCCCTGACCGGGGCACGAACCCGTGTCGTCTGCATCGGCAGGCGGACTCTCAACCACTGCGCCACCTGGGAAGCCCGCCTTCATTATTTTTGATTTATTTTGTTCTACTTTTGTCTAAACAATCACTCCAATTAGTTAGGTGTCTCAGCAATATCACACTCCTCTACTTTTTTCCTTATATATTTACGCTTATCAGTATTGACTCACTCCCTTTTCCTATTAACATTGCTTATTTTTAAAAAGAAAAAAGGGGAGAGTGGGCTTTACTGGATACTGAACATCATTTTCTGTATCAGCTTTCTCATTCAAGGCTTCCTTCTTGTACCCCTACTCCAGAGTTTGGTGAGATGGTTAACAGCCCATATGACCTCTACAGAGAGGGTGCTCAGGAGGTTTTGTAGAAGATTGAGCATTTGAAAATTTTGTCTTTACCTATGATTCAGAGGTTGGCTGTGTACTGCTTTCTTAGACTGATCTTTTTCTTTAAGAATTCTAAAGCTCTGACTCCTTTATCTTGGGTTAGCCGTAAAGAAACCTGAAGAAATTTTAATTGTGGCTCATTTAAAATTGTGCAATCTTTATTCTTAAAATTTAAGCATTTCTAAAATTTAAGTATTTTAGTAATTACTTGTCAGTTATTTTATGTTTGTTTAACTTGAGACAGTGATAGCTATTTTAATTCATAGCCTCCATTCTTTCAAAAATTCTAGATTTTGAAAAATCATACCTTGATTATTAATCCTAGGCTTCTTTTACAGTTTCCATGTTGAATTTATGTTCTTATTTTACATGTCTTTCATGTTTTCTGGTATTCTTCTGGACTTAGTACTCATTATATTTATTGGGCCCCTAAGAATGTATATTTTCGAAATCTTAAGTATTACTCCTGGGGGATTTATATCAGAACAGATGTTTATCTTGCTATTTTTTTTGTTCTTTTACTCTGAGTTATAAAAATTTCTTTAAGAAAGTTGTTTAATACTCTTTCCCTTCCTTTTGTTTATTTATTTTTTTGTTCCTGAGGCTGCAGAGAGTTTAAGTGCATAGGACCTGTAAGTGACCTGTGGAAAAATGACATTCTAAAATCCAGTTACTCCCTCTCAGCTATCTTCCCGTGGTACATTTCCCAGCATCCATGCCTACATCTGCATTCCTTCCGCCAGCAACATAACAGATGCAGTATTGTACCTTCATGCTCTCCATACCTTCACCTACCATGAAGACTGGATTTGCAAGTTTTTGGTACTTGTCAAGGAACTTGGAAAGAAAGGAGTTTGCCTATGGGCAGAGCCTGGCTTATTTAGAAGAGTGAGTATAGTAGACATTCTGGATGGAAACAGGTGTGTGCTTCCTATCCGTTGTGGGCACAGGACCACAATCGAGATGCGCGGGGCGGGGGCTTCTGCAGCAGTCACCACAGGCCCAGTCCTGCTTCAGCAGGAGGGCTGTGCTCCACTCCGGGAGCTTTGATCACTCTTACGGGTAAGCTCCTGGAAGGTAGACGGGCTTGGCACATCAACTAAAAGCTTCAACCCTTAGAGCTGCAGAGTGCAATAGGCTGCTTTTAAGAGGCCTCCAGAAAGGGAAGTCTCAGAGCATGGCATTGCTTGACTTGGATTCATTTGGGCCTTCTGCTGTCCCTGGAAGACCAACGTTTCTTGCCGCTTGGTGAGGCTCTGGAGAAGGCTGAAGTCTTCCGAGGTAACAAAAGTCAGCAAGGACCCTTTGGAAGGGCCAAGGCTCTATTATAATATAAAGAGATTTTATAAGAGGATTTTCCAGCAATGCTTTTCAAAGTGTGGGCCCTAGACCTGCAGTATCAGCCTTCCCTCAGAAATTGTTAGATATGCAAGTTCCCAGGTCCCACCCCAGACCTGTGGAATCTGAAACTCTGTGAGGGTGGAATCTAACCATTTTCAGTTTAACAAACCCTCCAGGTGATTCTGATGAAAGCTTCAGCTCGAGAACCACTAGATCCTAATGTATGGAGACATGAGGTTAACTGAAAAATTAGGCTGAATTTTATCAATTTCAGAACTCTACAACTATATTATTGTGGTCAAAAAATGTGGGCTTTATTTTTTTTAAGGCATTATAGCTCTGTGGATCGATTCTTATAGATGTTTTAAATGATATTTTGTCATTCAACAACTATCTTTTGAACAACTGCTGGGAGCTGGGCACTATACCAGGCACTTGACAATGAACCAGTAAGTACCCCAAACTCCCCCTCCCCAGGCTAAAGAAGTAGGGCTTTATTAGGTAGTCCAAAGTTTCATATTGGTGGACCATTGGGCCAAATTCACCCAGGAGATATGATATATTTGACCTGTAGTGTCTTTAAAAAAAAAAAAAAGCTACTGGTCAAAATGTTTCACTTAAGGATTTCCACTTTAGAAGCTGGAATTCTGGCCTCTTTAGAAAAGTGAAAAGCTCTAGGGTGCTGATACATGCCCTTTGCTGAGCACAGCCAGTGGGAACGCAGTCCTGGCTGTTTCCTACCAATATGGGCACTTGCTTTCAAGTTTGCCCAAATGTACCATTTCCTGTTGTTTCCCAAGTTCCCGTTGCCATCGATCATTGTTTTGGGGTTGGCTTTTTCGTATAGTGGAATTAAGAAGGAATGTAATATTTCTTATACTAAAAATGATCAAAAATGATAAAGTAAAAGATTTAGAGAATAGCATGTTTCAAGAAAAAATAGGAAATAGCAGATTTCTTCCTTGGCATGAAGAGTATACCTATCTTAACTTGGTTTCCATAGAAATCAGAGACTGAGGCAATAGCCTATTTCATTAATAAGTACAAATCCAGGGAAGCAGAGGCAAAGGAACCCAGAACTGTTTATTGGCCTACAAAACCAGTGAACAAACATGAGGATTTTATCAGCTGAGGATTATATCTATCTTACATATGCGAGCAAGGACCAGAACCAAAATTCTGTTTCTGGTATGATCTCCATGAGCCCCCACTCTCCTGGACCACCATGATGGCAGTTCAGGTCTTCTGGTCTTAGTATCATCTCAGGACATCTAAAAGTCCTCATGCAAAGTCTGGGCATTCCCTTTTCCCCAGTGCAATAACCTGGCAAATGGCCACAGACAACTCATGTGGAAGGATTGGAGGACTATTGACCAGTCATATTTGTGGTGGCACTGAATTGCCCCTTTTCAAGGGAACCCGGCCTGCCACCCCTCTTTAATCAATAGGCTCTGGGCCTGTGAGCTGACTGAGATGTAAAAACTGTTTTTCACTATGGTGGCTGCTGTTAACCTTCTACCTCTCATCCCTGAGCCATACCTTGGTAGTTCTCCATTTATCTTGCTTCCAGAAACACGATGATCTATTTTCTATTGCCGGATACCTGTAGGTTAAGTCATTGTGATAATTACACCCACCTTACCTCCAACATGTCAGTGCTTCTACCTGATCTCTGCTATTCTAGAATCCCATCATTCTCACTGATACTCAGCACCATTGATCGCCTACAATTAATACTGGCTTACAGAGAACATCCTGCCACGAGTTTCTCAATTATGTCAATGCCCTTCTTACCAATATATTCCTTATTGCTCTAGTGAACTGAGTATTCTCTGAGCCCTGCTAGGAACACTGTCACATAGAGAGTTACCAGGTAAATTATGTAATGTTAGCATAGTTGATGCATTCTTTTTTTTTTTTTTTTTACAGCTTTACTAAGATACAATTCACCAACAAAGTATACAATTCAATGGTTTTTAATATATTAACATACTGTATTAACCTGAATCTATTACCTTGATCAATTTTAGAACATTTCCATCGCCCCGCCAAGAAAAACCTGCATCCTTTAGCCATTACCCCCTAATCCTCTCAATACCCCTAGCCCTAGGTGATCACTAATTTTCTGTTTTTATAGATTTGCATGTTCTGTACACTTTGTATAAATGGAATGTTATAATATGTGGTTCTTTGTAACTGACTTCTTTTACTTAGCATAATGTTTCCAAGGTTCATTCATGTTGTAGAATGTATCAGTACTTCGTTTCTGAGTAATATTCCTTTGTAGGAATATACCACATTTTATTTATTCATTCTTCAGTTGATGGACGTTTGGGATGTTTCCACATTTGGCTGTTATGAATAATGATGCTATGAACATTTATGTACAAGTGTTTGTGTTTGCATATGTTTGCATTTCTCTTGGCTGTTTACCTAGGAGTGGCATTGTTGGATCTTATGGTAACTCTATGTTCCTCTAAGTGTTAGAGGGACCTTCAGACTGTTTTCCAAACTGGCAGCACCATTTTGCATCTCACTGGTGGTGTATGAGGGTTTCAGTTTCTCCATAACTGTTATTGAAACACCTGTTATTGTCTGTCTTTTTGATTATAGTCGTTCTAGTGAGTGTGAAGTGTATCTCGTTTTGGTCAAATTCTTGTCTCCATGGGCACCAACTTCCCCATCGTTTGGTTTGGGCGTGCATGGGGCATATACAGATACCAAATGGGTCCTGTGTCATCTCCTGCCTCTGCAGCAGCAAGGACATCCTAAGGCTGGAGGTGAGAGGCAGGTGACATGGGGATGAGTAAAGGTGCTGTTGGATTTGTGCTCCGGTGAAATTCATTGCTGTGGTGGCAAATGAATGGGATCCCTGCAGAGATGATCACTGATGAAGAATCTGGGGTGAAACAAATGGTCACAGATCCCAAATATAGGTGAAGCCAAGAGGAAATGAGGTGGTGAACATGAGAAGGAGATACAACACCAATATATTCAATATGCAACCAAAATGTGTCTGTCTTAAAGAATGTAATTGAGCATCCCATTATGAAGCAAACCATGATAAGTTCTATGACTGTTATGTACATGAAAAATACATGGCATAAAAAGCTTATTGAACTGAAAAAGGCCAATATTTCAACAATTGTTCCTGAATAGGAATGAACCAAGAAATGCTGCTGTAAAATGCAGGCTTTGTATTTGAGGAAAAAACCTTGCCCAGGCTCCTTCACTCATTTATATTATTTCTCTGGCCCCTTGAGGCATTCCTGTTTCAGACTCCTATGAAGAGGAATAATAATAGTGTGTGCCATTTACTGAGAGCTTATGGGTGCTTTAAGTAACTTATTTAATCTTCTTAACAGACTTAAACACTATGCATTGCTTCTGTTTTAAAACTAATGAAACTGAGGCATAGACAAATGACCTTAACTTGCCCTAATTACACAGCTAAAAATGTCAGGGCAGGAATGAAATCCAGAAACATCTGGCCACAAAACACATCTGCTAAGCAGCTACTGCATGCATTCAGGGATGGATAGCACACTGTATTAGTTAGGGTTTTCCAGAAAAACAGAACCAACGTTTATTTTTATTATAAGGGGTGGGTTCAGGTGATACAGAGGTTGGCAAATCCCAAGATCTGCAGAGTTTGTCAGCAAACTGGAGACCTAGGAGAGCTAATGGTATGGTTTCAGTCTGAAGGTTGTCAGGCTGAGACCAAGGCAGAGCAGTTGTTTCAGTTTGAGTCTGAAGGCAGGAAAAAAGCCCACTCTACCAGTCAAAGGCTATCAGGCACGAATAATTTTTTCTTACTTAGGGGAGATCAGTCTTCTTGTTTTATTTAGACCTTCAACTGATTAGATGAGGCTCACCCACTTTAGGGAGGTCAACCAGCTTTACTCAGTCTATGGATTCAGATGTCAATCTCATCCAAAAACACCTTTACAGACACACCGAGAACAATGTTTGATCAAATATCTGAGCACTTCATGGCGCAGTTGACACATAACATTAACCATTAAGCACACCTTGCCTTACTCAGTCCTCACCACTGCCTATGCTTCCTAATTTATAGCTGAGATATGGAGGGTGATAGAAATTAAATAATTCTCCCACAGTCACTCTGCTAGTCACCAGAGGAGTTGAGATTCACACTCAGCACTCCCAAAAGCCAACATAGGAGTCATTTCCCCTACATACCACACTTCTTTCAACAAGAAAATGGGACGAGTGTTCAGCATGTTTCAGGAAGATTAATTAGCAGGGAGATTTGAGCATTGTCAAAGGCAGGAGACAGCTGGGAGACTAATGTTCATTCTAGGGCCTCACTTAACACCTCTGGGTCATTAACCACGGACGGATTTCCTTGTTGAGAATTTGAAGCGTAATCCTAGATTGCAATACTATATTAACCCTCTTCTTAAATTACTCACAAATTGGATTTTAAATGATTTTCCTTGACTAGTAAATATATCCTCTATTTCTATATTCAGTTTGTTTAATTTAGCTTAGTTTTATTTATTGAATTGCTTTCACTTTTCTCTTCCAAACACTTAAGATTAAACATGTATTACTATTCACCTCTTTACAGATTGGAAGATTAACTAATTAATACTCAAATCTATATTGGCACTTACTATCGAAAAGCATTAGAACACAGTGAGTGAGTCCAGAGCTGGACTCTGGAGCCAGACTGCTTGGATTCCAATCCCAGCTCTGCCACGTACCAGCCGTGTGACTTTGGACATGTTACTTAACCTCTCTTTAGCTTAGTTTCTTCATCTGTAAGGGGGTTGTTATAAATGAGTCATTGTATAAAAAGGACTTAGGACAGTGCCTGGCACGTACTGAAGCATCCAAGGGTTAGCAATTTTTATCATCACTATATGGTAGGCACTATTCTAGGTACCATCAACCGAATAGTGACTAAAACAAATGAAGTCCTTTTGTCTTTTGCTTTTGTGAAACTCACATTCTATTGGGGAAGACAGACACCCACCCTTATTGTTTATCAAAAAAAAAAGCAGTTTTAGCTAAATATATTATTTTTACGATTGCAGAAACACACATGGCACATAAACACAAAACACACCAACCTCAGTAGTAATGAAGAAATGTAAAACAATTTAACATTTTTTGCTTATCAGTTTGGCAAAGAGGGAAAAAATAATACTGGTAAGGGGGTGGGGAAAAAGGGTTTATGGCACACTGTTGAGTGCCATGACTTTTTTATTTTTTTGCGGTACGCGGACCTCTCACCGTTGTGGCCTCTCCCGTTGCGGAGCACAGGCTCCGGACGCGCAGGCTCAGCGGCCATGGCTCACGGGCCCAGCCGCTCCGCGGCATGTGGGATCTTCCCGGACCGGGGCACGAACCCGCGTCCCCTGCATCGGCAGGCGGACTCTCAACCACTGCGCCACCAGAGACGCCCCATGACTTTTTTAGAGGGTATCCTCAATTGCCTCTATTTCCTTCATGCTTCACGCCTATTCCATCTGGAACTCCTGCCATCTCTACTTTGAAATACACATTCTGAAACCACTTGTTACCTCCCTCCCTCAGTGCAAGCCACCCTCATTTCTTGTCTGGACTATTACAACACACATCTAACTGTACCCCTGCTTCCCATCATCCAGTCTCCACCCAGCAGCCAGTGCTGTTATTAGCCGGTAACTACGATCACATCCCTCTGTTGTGCAAAAGGCTTCCTTTCACGGGTAGAGCTTTCGTGATCTGAGCTCTGCCTGCCTCCCCCATATTTCTCCTCTTACCCATTCCACTCCAGCCACTTCAGCCTTACAAGTCCTCAAACCTACCAAGCTCAGTTCACGCTGCAAGTCTCCCTATTTGTTGTCTCCACCTGGAGCAAGTTCCCCCAGGGCTGGACTCCACAAATGCTATATCCTCTGAGATACCTCCTGACCACCCTCTCTCAAATACCAGCCTGTCAATGTACACTTGCCTTCTTTATTTTTCTTCAAAGTGCTCATTGCTCTCTGAAACCACATCATGAATTTAATTTTTCATTGGTAATTGTCTGCTTCCCCCATGGATGTAAGCTGCATGTGGGCCTAGACTTTGTCTGACCGGTTCACAGCTATATCCTCAGAGCCTGGAGGTGTCTGGGATTCTGTTTTCCCTCAATAAATATTTGTTGAACAAATGAATGAGAAGCAAAACCTTAAACATATTAATATTCTTCTACTCAGGAATTCTACTTCTGGGACTTTAGAGAAGAAGACAAGGGGGTGCTAGAGGAATGTTCCTTGTAGTATCATGTTAGTTCCACAATGGAAAAAACCTCTTAGTCCAACAGGAGGGGATTGATTTATAAATACTCTATAATCATATGTTAAATACTCTGCAGCTGTTAAAATATACATGGTAAAATGTTACTTGATAACAGTATGGTGGAAATAGTCACAATATATTATTGAGTGAAAAAAGTAGGTTATAAGACACACTGTACTGTAACAGTCCATTCTTTAAAATAGTATATATTTGTTGTATATTCAGAAAAAATTTGAGAGATATGCACTTCATCAAAACTTTAATAGTGGTTATATCTGAGATATGGGATTATGGTTCATTTTAAACGTTTTTCTTTGTGTTCCTCTGTATTTTTCAAAATTTCTACAATGAAAATGGCACTTTTATAGTTTCAAAATTTAGTAAAATATATTGTTGCCCTCTTATTAAAGTGTCTATTTCTCAGAGTGATCTATGCAGGATTTACTGTATTTTTTCTAATTTCTCTTACTGAACATTGAGTGTTATTTTTGCTTTGAGGCAGGTGTTTGTGATCTTGGGATAAATCATACTGCTTAATGCCTTGGCTTCAAAGGAGACAGAGGACTCTGGTGGTCAGCACTGTCAGCCTTCTTCCCAAGTAGAGAATGCTGTGCAACCTCAAATAGGCTGTTGAACCAGCCAGCATGCTACAGAACGGTACTGTCATATTTTAAGATCTCAAGAGCTCATAGCCAGAGTTCTAGAGACTTTGGTATTGAGGTTCCCTGTCAGCCAGCTAAGACTTTGGTCGGTGTCCTGGACTGAATATCTGTGTCCCCCCAGAATTCATATGTTGAAATCCTAACCTCCAAGTGATGGTGTTGGGAAGTGATTAGGACATGAGGGTGGAGCCCTCATGAGTGGGATTCTGCTTTGATAGAAGAGGCCCCAGAGAGCTCTCTCACCCCTTCAGTCATGTGAGGACACAGCCAGAAGACAGTGTCTAAGAACCAGGTATTAAATTTGCCAGTGTCTTGATCAAGGACTTTCCACCTTCCAGGACTGTGAGGAATAAATATTTGTTGTTTAAGCTACTCAATCTGTGGCATTTTTGTTGTAGTAGCTTGAACAGACTGAGATGGTGGATTTTGGGCAAATTAATGGGTTGCTTTACATAATCCACTCTATGTCACGAGTATGAGAGTCCTCTGCGCAACAGTGAAAGAGCTGGGCAGGAAGTAGACATTTTACAAGCCAGTTAAAACTGAGTGGCGTATCATGCTTTGTAGGGAGAGAAGAGGGAAAGAAAGAAGAAGACAATGTAGGGAAGGTGGGGAAGGAGCCTCTTGTTCTCCAGAAATAAGAACATAGAGATTATTTACCTTAATCTTAAACTCATGAATTCATCCAAGCAGACTGATTAGCTTAAAATGAAACCACATTTCTCTCTTCACTTCCCCACATCCATTCTTTTTTTTTTTTTAATTTATTTTAGGCTGCATTGGGACTTCGTTGCTGCACCTGGGCTTTCTCTAGTTGTGGCGAGCGGAGGCTACTCTTCGTTGCGGTGCACGGGCTCTAGGCGCATGGGCTTCAGTAGTTGTAGCACACAGGTTCAGTAGTTGTGGGATCGCGGGATCTAGAGTGCAGGCTTAGTATTTGTGGTGCATGGGTTTAGTTGCTCCGTGGCATGTGGGATCTTCCCCGACCAGGGCTCGAACCCATGTCCCCTGCATTGGCACGCGGATTCTTAACCACTGCGCCACCAGGGTAGTCTGCCAAATCCTTTCTTATGTTAACTTCAAAGTGTTTTGGCCAGGATCCCAGTGGATTCTGTGAAGAATAGATTTTCCCTTCAGCTTAAGTTTGTTCTGTTGATACCACAGAATGATACTGCCTTGGAAGTAGATATAAACCTGGGATAGATTTGTAAAATTTGTGAAATATATGGCTGGTGTGAATAAGTGATGATGCCATTTCTTATGAGACCATCTCCTCGAGGTGGCATAGAGAAGTTTCATTTAAAAATATGTAAATGTCTACACTTTAAAAATCAATTTTATCCTCTATTATAGCATGATTTCTTGAGCATTTTTCTCTACATGGACTATAATATGAATCCTTTTCTCAAAGAAAAGATTAGTTTTATAATAGGACTTACAATTGAAATCAAAATCCTCAGTTGTATATCCAAGTTTGTAAAATGTATTATTCTGTGCATATAATGATGCAGTGAGAACCCAAGGTCCCAATTTGAATGCAGTTTATGGGAGTACTGGGGGGGCTCATTTTGGGGGCAATAACTGTCATAAAGAATCCCATTGTTGTGAAGTATAGAAATGAACAACATTCAAGTAAAAAGAAGTATACATTTCTCCTTGCTGTTCTGTTTCTAACAGAAACAAGGAAAGAACTGGAACTCTCTTTTATAATTAGTTTCATGCGAAAATGCCCATCAATTGCAAGGGGGTATTCAACATGGGTAAACAGTGGGTCACAAGTGAACTGAAAAGGGCCTTGAAGGGCATAGTGCTTAGAAATGATATGTACCCACCAGATGGAAAAGAATGATTAACTTTAGGAAATAGAAGTCTGCAGTCAATTCCATTCTCTTTCTTTAGAGATGTTCTGAGCTCATGGAAGAAAGTCTAGGAGAGAAAGAGAGCATAGATCTTCCAAGAAGGTCTGGCTCCTGGATGACATAGATGGAATCTTCTTCCTGTAGTGCCCTTGGAATACCAGGCTTCTCATGCTCAGGGGCATCAGGGTGATAGAAGCTTTCCTTGGGGGTGGAAGGCTCCCCTTGGGGCAGCTGCTACCTGAGGGCTGAATGTGCAAGGGCTCTGTTGACTCAGCATGGCCTGGCCATCCGCATTCCCTGCTAGGCAAATTTTCCTTTCAGGATTCAGTTCTCATGGCACATGAAGACCCAGAACACACACACACACACACACACACACACACACACACACACACACATACACGGCATCCCTCATTTTTCACTTCTGCAGAAGCCCTTCAGAGAACTCGGGCCTGTCTCTCGAGTCCCACCAGCAGATGTCTCTCCTGGGTCTGAAGACCAGTCGTCCCACATGCTTGTGTCTGGAACCACCTTGGGTCTTAATCCAGTTTGACCCTTTCACCAGTTCTTGGTCAGAGGGTCAGTGCTTTGCACCATGCATGCTGTTCTGCTTTTAAAGACGTTTTTTCAAATAAGACCCTGAAAATTAAGACATGTTTTGAATTTTTAAATATGTCTAACTAGAAAAGACAGTTTCCTTCATTTTCAAGTGACAACATAATGCAATCATTTCAGTAAGTTTTGCCACAAAACATTCTCAACAAAAGAACCATGAGCAGAAGACTTAGTTTCAAGAAGAATATCTGCTTTGTGACTCCAGGTACGTATAAAATGTACATTTGGTTAGGAAGTTCCTCTGCTTAAAACCTTGTCCTGCCTCCTCATTGCCCAAAGTTAACATCAGAAGTTAATTAACACTAATATTATAATGAAATTTAATAATATTTTATGTAATAATGATATAACAATATCATTATGTTATTTTTCTGGATTTTGTGGTATTTGCCACCTTTAAAAATTGTGATTTGTTAAAATTACTTTTCTCATTCTAAATATTCACTATTCTATAAATGTATTATTTTACAAATAACTACAAAATATTTCTTAAATAAAAACAATATTATTTAATATTTAACATTTAATATTATATAAAATGATAAAAACAATTGTATTTTTTTAGTGAAGTGGGATTCCCAGTTGTATTCAGGCCCCACAAAACCTGGATCCACCCATTATACCTCAGTCAGAATTCACTTAGAGTAGATCCTGTAACTATAAGCATCTGGAAAAACTAGAAGTAGGAAAAAAGACAAAAACCCAAGGGAAAGAAAGTTCCTCACTTATCTTATCTCTCAATGAGAGGAAATTGCTTTGAGTTCCTTGGGAGGATGCTTTAACCCACAGTTTGTTTCCTTTGGGGGTTCTTAGGAATTACTTTTTGAACATGACCTTCTAATCCCATGTCCAAACCATGAGCAACCCTGGGGTTTCCACCTGTGTATATTTCAGACTTACAGGTGTGTCACAGCCAAGGGACTTCCCCCTTTTCAGTGGTCCCACTTCACCATCTAGCTATCCGCATCTTCTTGAAGGAGGTTGCCTGCTGTTATCTAGTCCAAGCCAGCTTGTCTCCTCCAATTCAGTCCCTGAACCAAGTCCATGCGATGCTCAGAAAAGATAGATACCTCCACGTTGAGAGATTGACAAATCCTGGTCTACTGTGGTGGGTTCCTCTTTTTAGAAGCTTTGAAATCTTCTCATTCTATACTGAGCCCCTGTTAAATAATAGAGGAAGGAATCAGCTAAACTTATATTATTACTATTACCCAGTATCTTTTCTCCTATTTAGCCTCCCAGTCTGTGTTAAACGTTTCCCACTAGAGTAAAGCTTTAATAACCCAGAATGTTTTACCTCCCAAAATAGTAAATTCAGCACAAAGCCATAACAAAAAGGCCCTCCACCTCAAAACTTAGGAAAACTTACTTTGTGTGAGATCTGTCTTCTGAGAACATCAACTTTCCGTAAGGAATAATTTGAACGTCCGTGTCTACAATGTTTAATTAATCTGAGTATAGCCTTAGAAGTGCATGTGATTTTACTAGTCTGTCGAAATTGAGACCTGGTTGGTTGCGTCTGCCCAGTCAACCCAAGGGAATCGGCTACATAAAGTCTAGAAAATGAGAAGCTAAAGAGGTAAACTCTTCCAGAGCGTCCCCATCACTGTTTGGAGAAGATGGAGCTCTGTTTGGTCTTTGGTCATCGAAGATAGAAAGCTTGTGCTGAGTGACTGCATGGATGAGTAAATTGGACTGACTCCTTGCTTATTCCATGCTTATCAAGCCAACCTTCTGATTACAATCTTGTTTTCCCTGTAGATTTGCCTACTGAGAAAGTGTTGACTATAGAAAGCTGGCAATTAAGGTCTTGGCAGTTACACTTTTATGGTTAATTAATAAATTGGCATTCTCCCAAGCCTGAGCATCATAGGGCACATAGACCAAGTGGAATTTCTAGGATTACAGACAGATCCTGGATGGTGGATAGTGACCTCATTAGACTCTGGTTCGAGGGTGACAGGATCTGAGTGGCTACTGGGCTCTGTAGACGAACTCTTTATCTCCTTCTCCTTAAATGTAAAAGAGTTAAACATTAGTTTGTTTTAAGTCTGTTGAAATTATGGTTAGTTGGGATTCAGTTCATAAGTATAACTGTATTCATGTTCTAAATGTTCTTTATCCATTCCTTCAATTATCTGTGTAACAAATCATTATTGATGACCCCTCTGTTCGGCATTTTATTAGATACTGGGGATACAATGATGCATACAGCACCATCCCTAGAAGCTTTCACTCCAGTTGGAAAAACACATATTTTAAATAATCATAATATGTTAAGTCCTGAAACAAAGTTATAGAAAAAAAGGTATAAGATTGCTTAATTGTGCACATAGCAAAGTCAGAGAAGGCTTTCCCTAGGAGGTAACATTTGTACAGAGTTGCAAAGGTTGACCAGGAGTTTGCCAGGCAGATGGGATAATCAGAAATTTTTCTGGAAGAGTGAAGAACATCTTCAAACAAGTAGTTCAGGATGGAATGTGGGTGTGAGTGCATGTGGATTGGGGAGTAGAAAAGAGGAAGACTTATGAAGCTAGAAAAGTAGGCAGGTGTCAGGCAAAGGGCTTTGCATGTTGGGCTAAGGAATGTATATCTTTATTGTGAAATACTCGCCAGAGAATGTCATGGATTGCATAACATTTGTCGGATTATAGAGGATGGATTAGATGGGCATGGGTGGCCTGGCAGCAGGAAGACTACTTGGGAGACTGTTGAGGGCTGAGCGTTTGAATCGAGGCAGTAAATATGAACCTGGAATGTTGAAACAGATTTCAAGTAAAATTAGTGTGGGAGAAGTGTCAGTGGGCTAGGATGAGGGAGAAGTCTTGCATGAGTCCCACATTTCTGATTTGAGGTGATGGGAATGCCCTCAACCTCAACAAGGAATAAAGGAGGAAGGGCAGGGAATTTGTTATGGGGAGATGCAAGATGTGCTTGTATGTGTTGAAGTGGACCTGTCTGGGTAAAGATGTTCAGTTGGCGATTGCAAATAAGCATTTGAAGGTCAAGAGAGATATCTGGGCTGGAAATAAAAGTTTCAGAATTAAAGAATGGGTAATAAATGAAGGTGTGAGAATGGATGACATTGCCCAAGAAGATCTTGGAAGGAGAGAGGAGAATAGGACCAAAGACAGGACTCTGGAGAACTTTACCATTTAAGGAATGAGCTGAAGAGTGAGGGAAGTGGAGAACAAGGGGCCAATTAATGATCTGTTTTGAGATATTCTCATGTTAAATTTTCTTGTTGATAATTACCAGGACTATGCTTCCTTTCCTTTTTCCTTTCTCTTCCTACCCTCCCTTTCATCTCCTCCTCCACCACCACTTTTTCTTTTCCCATTTCCTCTTCTTCCTTTTCCTCCTCCTCTCCCATTCCCCCAACCTCCCCTCCCCTCCCTCTCCTCGTCCTTTTTTTCTTAATGCTTGACTATTCCAAAATAAAATCTAGGGACACTGAAGAAGCATTTTTTTTTCCTAGCAAAATTTTTTTCCCTACCCAGTCTTGGAATCTTAATACAGACAAAACATCATTTACTTACTTTGCAACTGCTACATAACAGCTATTAGTCAGAAAAACTAACATTACCGAGCATTTATTCAGTTCCATGAATTATCTCACTCGAATCTCCCCAAATCCTGTGGGAGAGGTGTTCTAAACACCCTCATTTTAAAGAGGATGAATTGAGTCTCAGACAACTTCCATGGCTTCCCAAAACCACACACCAGATGTGTAGTCAGGATTCAGACCTAAGCCTGAGTGTCTAAGGCCTGTGTCACACGTCCCTTTCCCGTTACTTGCTCCTCTTGTCAGTTACAGTGTTGTGATGTTCAGTCCCTTTGTATCCAGCCTCTCTTGGAATTCTTCAAGTCTTAACTTCTATTAGGTCAAGAGAAAAAGTCCCCTCCAGTCTTTTTCCAGTGGCTGCAATAAGGCTTGTTGGCTGCTGGGTCTGTTCTGACTTTTCCTGTCTCCTGTCCACTGAATGGTTTTGGATGCCTCTCCTGATTGTCGATTTCGCCACCAAGACATGTGACCTCACTCCTGAATAATAATAATAATAATAGCAAACATTTGTACTTATTATGTGTCAGGCATGTACTAGCTCATTTTATACAGCAGCTCTACGGATCACTGATGGGGCTTTGCTGGATTCATCACAGCTCCTTTGCCTCTGAACTTGGCCCTGGCTGACCTTCTTGGACTCTGACATGGGGTCGACTCCCTACTCTGCTAGGTCCATGGTTAAGTCCCAGCTGGTCCCCCTTCTGCTGGCAGCTAAGATTTTCTCTCAGGCTGGGCCCTCCTGCTTAACTCCCAAGCATGTGGTCTCTATTCCCTGGGACTTTTGCCCTCGACTTCTACTGCTTTTGAAAATAAACACCCCCAAACCTGCCTTAACAAGTTGCTGATAATGCTACGAACAGAGTATTAATGTGTCTCACTGTCATAAACAGAGTCCTAAACAGAGACAGCTTCTTCTGGCACAGAGTGCCTGGGAGGCAGGACTGTCCCAGTAAACTTCTCATCCCAATTTTCTGGAGACAAACATTTCTGGACTAGTCGAACTTTATTTTATTTGCTTGGTTTCTCTGGCTGTAATAAACTGGGTAGCCTCCCAGTCCTTTCATGACCTGGATGGGGTTGATAAATAAGTCCCACCTCTGAACTCCCAGGTGTCTGCCTCCGGACCTGGAGCATCCCATCTCAGAGAGAAACAGATGTGGGCTAGGGGTTGCAGACCACAGGATTAACCAACATGCTGTATCTTCCTGTAACAACAGGTTTACTCCATGGCAGAAATGAAACTGTTACCGAACCAAACTGGGGTCCGCTTGCTCTCACGCAATAAAGCAAACCTACTGACACCGGTTGTGGTGAAGGAAAATGTAGCGTCCATTGCAGGGCGCCAAGCAAGGAGTTTGCGTCTTTTAAGAACTAGCTGCCCTGGACTCCTTGCTTGGCGCCCTGCAGTGGACGCTACACTTTCCTTCACCACAACCAGTGTCAGTAGATTTGCTTTATTGCGTGAGGACAAGCGGACCCCAGTTTGGTTCGGTAACAATTTTATGGAGAACATGGGGGGAGTCCTGTTCTGGGAAGACCCCATAGAGTTCTACTTGGTTACAAAACCTGTGTATATGGAGTAAAACCCACAATTCACGTTTATTTTTAAGATTAAATGAAATTTCAGATTTCCTACTTGCTAGAGACTGGATTCCTGGGGGTCATTGTCACTCTCCTCTGAGGGCAGAGGTAGTTTGGTGGAAAACTTTGTTAGGCTCTGGCCTGGGGTGGGGGTGAGCTGAGGCTGTTCAATAACTCCTCCTTCCCTCCCTCCCACTTTCCTCTCTCCTTCCTTCTCTATCTTCCTCTGCCCTCCATCTTCTGTCTCCCTCCTTCCTTCCCTTCTTCTTTTCTCAGGCTCTAGTTCTTAGTTTCTGTCAATGAAATGCTCTCTCTAGTGGGAACAGATTGTCACTGGCATTTTCCAAGCATAAATGAGCTTTGGAATTTGTATAGCTGTCATAGACTCTTAGAATGCCATCGCCCGCTGTGACCACAAAAGTCCATCCTTTTTACATCTTAGGTGAGGAATGGAAAGTGACTCAATAGACAGAAAGAGGCAGAGCCAGACTAGACCCCAGGGCTCCAGGCTTCTGGTCCCGAGCTCTCAGTGACATAGGGAGAATTGTCAACTAGGTTTTAAACCAAGGCACCAGCTCTGATTTCATCAAGAGGTTGTGGGATTTGCAGATCATCTGTTGCTGGTACTGTTGTAAGAACAAGATTGTGGTGATGACAGGAGGTGTCTGCTCCAGATTAGTAATAGAACAGCCCTTCTGGAAATGCAGGGTTGGAGGGTGACTCTTGCCAAACTGTAGTATCCAGTGCCCAGGGATCCAAATCCAGCCAAAACCAGGGCCAGCTGCTCCAGGGGAAGAAACAATCTGTTCTTTTCCTGCCCATCCGGGGAGCTGGGCATGTCCTGAGGCAGACACTGTCAGTTAGCACAGTTGCTCTCCTGAGAGGGAAGACTCTGTGAGTGCCCTCAAATTCCTGCATCCTTTTTCTCCTTGGCAACTGGTTAAATTATTTTCCCCAAAGATGATATGGTAGATTGATAACTTAGCACTACTTTTTAAAAATTATATGGGCAAATACAGATCTCTTCCTTCAGATAAACTATTGCTACATGGACCATTGACCCAGAAGAATCCAGAAAATATAGATGGACAAGATAATTTTGTATTTTATATTTTCTTCAACAAAAATGTCTGAGAACCACTCCAAGTAAAGCTTTGTGAGAGGAGCTTGAAAGACACAAAGCAGAGCCATGATCCCTGTCCTCAAGGATCTGACTCTCTACTGGGTGATCATATTCACTTCCTATTTCTGCTTTAACAAATTCCTACAAACTTAATAGCTTAAACAGCACATTTTATCCTCTTACAGTTCTGGAAGTCAGAAGTCCAAAATGGATCTCATTGGATCAAAAAGGTTCTGGCAGGGCTGTGTTCCTTTTGGAGTCTCTAGGGCACAATCTGTTTTCCTGCTTTTTCCAGCTTCTGAAGGCCGTCCACATTCCTTGGCTTGCAGCCTCTTCCTCCATCTTCAAAGACAGCAATGCCCAGTCAAATCTTTCTCCCATTGCTATTTTTCTTGTTCTCACTCTTTTGTCTTTCTCTGCCAGTTTTATACACACTGTGGTAATTTTGGGCACATTAGGTCATCCAGGATAATCCCTTCATTTTAAAGCCAGCTGAGTAGCAAACTTAATTCTCCTTTTCTACGTAACGTAGCCTAATTATAAATTCTGGATATTAGGTTATGACATCTTTGGGCGGCCATGATTCTGCCTGCTTTGGAGATTTAGACATGTTCCTAGGTAATCGTTAAGCACTATGATTAGTGCTCTGATATGGGGGTAGAAGAGGCAATTGTGGGAGCCTATAAGAAGAGCACCAGTATGAAAGGATGATACAGTGGTGGGGCAGCAGTGAGGGAGTCTTCCTGGGAAAAGTGACATTTGAGTTCAGATTTTTAGCTTGTGTGAGAGTCTGGCCAAGAAAAGGGAAAAGACATTCTAAGAACAGGGAAAAGTGTACAAAAGAAGCATGGATATGGTGGCATGACAGGGAAAGAAACTATGGCGGGAGTGGTGGATGCTATAGGAGACTGGAAAATTCATGCACTGGAAGGTTCTGTTGGGAAATAGATGGCACTTTCAAAGAGGGTGATTGAAGAGCCCTTTAACAATATTTGAGTGAAGGAGACTTTGCAATGTTTGGGCTGGGTTAAGGGAAAGCAACAAGGAATGATAAAGTACCCCAGGATGGGCAACAACCAGAAGTATCATGAAACCTAGGTCTGGGGGCAATGGGAAGGAGTCTCTATGAGATGATGGGAGTTATGACTACAGGGGGGCCACCCTGTGGTCTTTGATAGAAAAACACAGCCATGTGAAACCACAGCCTGGCAGGGAGAGAGCCAGAGGAACACAAATTCCGATGCCTTTGCCTCCCACCTTCCAATCTGCTGCTCTTGCTTTTCATTGGTTAATCCAACCAGAAGCCAGGGGACAGGGGATCTTGGTGGACATAGTGCATGAAATTTAGCCCCGTGCAACTCAGAAGAAAGTGACTCTGGAGGGGAGACTGCAGGGACCAGACAGGAGGACCTACTGTGTTGTGAATAAAGAATCTGAATTTTATACTGAAGGTCACAGGGAGCCTAAGAAGTATTATAAGTAGGTCAGTCAATGGTTCTTTGAACCTTTCTACAGGTTTGTTTACCATCCCATTCTCCACATTACCTTCATCCTGTAGGGTAAAGATTTTAATCTAGTCTCCATCTCTTATCTTTATCCCACCTCTCAGAACCTTGACAAGCTGATTTATACACTCTGTCAGCCAAAATATTAATGGCCAACAATGCCTTAATGTGCCACCTCCTTCAGATATGTTTAACTTTATCGGAAGCCTTCGGTCCCTGGATCAGTTAGTTATTGTCATAATTATGTTGTGTTACAAACCACTTCCAAACTCTGGGGCTTCGAATAATAAGTATTTATTTAGCTCAGAAGTCTGTAGGGTGGCGATCTAGGCTGGGAAGATTTTCTGGTCTCAACTGGGCTTGCTCACATATCTGGGGGTCATGTAGCCTGTTGGCTGAGGACTCACATTTCTTGGGATTTGCTGGTGGTCAAATGGTTTTTGACGTGCTCTTCTCCCCATGTTTCACCCAGCCCTCCAGTGGGCCAACCTAGGCTGGTTCTGAGCACAGTGGTCCAGGTGCAAGAGCAGAATCAGAAATGTGCAGGCTCTTGACCAAGTTACTGCTTGTGTCACAGCTGCCATCATCCTATTCGTCAAAGTGAGTCAGTGACTAAATAGACTCCACTTCTTGATGAGAGAAACTGCAAAGTCACGTGGCAAACGACATGGGTAGAAGAACAAATAAAGAACTGGCACCAGTGATACAATCAATCTGCCAGTCATTTCTGGGTGCCTTAACTCAGGCAGCAGAGAATGATTTATTTATCAAATTATGTATTTGTTTATTATCAGAATCCCCCACTAAACTGTCAGCCCTGACAGAGCACAGCTGTACCTTCAAGTGGCTGTAACATATGTGCTCACAGCAAATTTTCATTGAAGCCAGTAGTGAATGCTGCTGGGTTCACATGGGCATTATCCAAAGAATGGTCTTTATAAACCTATGCTAGTCCACCAAGTCCCCATAAGCAGACAATTGTCCCTGAAAATAAATAAGCACAAATGTGCTTTCCTCTTACACATTTAGTTCTGCTGTGTTTCTGTTTCACTTTCTCTTTTTCAGGTTTTGATCAAGCTGGGTGAACCTAGTCAAGGAAATGCTGTCCCTCACTGGGAGCCTTTTCTCCCCTCATCACTCTCCACTAGGGCCTGGGGAGTTGACTCAGTTGTACAGTTTGGACAGATGACATCACTGAACTAAAGGGTATGATACCCCTGTTACGGACTGAATTGTGTCCCCTCTAAATTCATGGGTATTGAAATCCTAACCCCCAGTACTTCAGAATGTGACTGTATTTAAAGGTTGGGATTTAAAAGAGGTAATTAAGGTAAAATGAGTTCATGTAGGTGGGCCCTAATTAATATGACTGGTGCTCTTATAAGAAGAGGAGATTAGGACACAGACACACGTAGAGAAAAGACCATGTGAAGACACAGGAAGAAGAGGCCATCTACGAGTCAAGGAGAGAGACCTCAGAAGAAATCCTGACAACACTCGATCTCAGACTTCCAGCCTCCAGAGCTGTGAGAAAATAGATTTCTATTGTCTAAGCCACCCAGTCTAAGCTACGTCGTATAGCAGCTCTACCAAATTAATACATCCCCTTTCTTACAAGGGAACAGCTTATTTGGAGGGAGGCTTATTTGGCGGGACTCTCCCAACCCCACTCCCAATGTGAGTCAGAGGAATCCAAGTTGACTGCCTGGAAGAGGCTTGCCCAGAGAGGAAGTGCCAAGCGTTGCATGTACTGAAAATCTCATGGGACCCCTTCAGAGTGGCCCATGCAGGTTGAAGACAGATGGTGCTGGTCCTTTCATGTGGCCTTTCCAGGGCTCTGTAAGCAGTTCTAACTTGTTCTTGTAGGCTGATGCTAAATTCCATTCATTAGCAAGTTTGCCAGTGACCTAATTTTATTGGTTCCTCAGGAGCTCTTCTCTTGCTTTCAGGCCTCCGGTCATCTAAAATGTGGTGTCTTCAGCAAATTCACCCCTCTCATTATGTGTGATCCCTCTTCTAGGCCATTTAGCCCTTCTTGCAGCTCCTAATAAATAAATACTGACTCTAAGACCAAAACCCAAGAGGCCATACATTTAATTGCTTTCCATGCTGAGATAGAATCATTTATTAGCTCTGTGCAAAGCGCAGTGTTTGAAAACTCCAAACCACATGAAACGCTACAAGTTCTGAGTCAGAGCCTAAAGGAGAAACAGCCAACTCTCATCTGAACTTTGTTAGGCCTCATGACCTTTCACAAAACCTCAAAGCAAACATAATTCAGCCCCTGGATAGGCTCAAACTCTGAGCTGAGTCCTGTCGTTTGTTTGGTTTTGTAGCAGCTGCTTATATCACAAATCCACACTTCTGGTTAAAAAAAAAAAAAAAAAGATCCCTGAGATGGCTTCAAACCAGTGTGATGTTCTGTTTTATTTTTGTTTTGTAATATGTCTATTAGTTGTGAAACTCAGACTTCTTTGGAAAGCTAGCTCTACAGAACAACCTGTGGGTTTAGAATTGCCAGGTAAATCGGGACCAGGAGATTTAAATGGAATTCAGTGAGAAACCAATTATTGTGAATCTGACTGGAATAACTGGTAGAGAAGGAATAGCTGGGAGGAGGAGTAGGGAGGCCAAAAGAGAATAGTTTTGTTTTGTTTTAAAGAAGGAAGGTTTGGTGCTGAGGCACTGTCTGGACACAGTGGATGCTTGGTAAGAATTTCTTGATGACCTCTTCAACTCATGTAATCTGTAGTTTCTGCTTGTCCTGAACTTAATTCAGACAGCCCTGACAAGAACTTTGCAGCCATTTCCATATCACAGTATATCCGTCCGGCCCTGCTGGACTGTTGCCCGGCTGAGTTAGTGTGGCTTGACAGGGAGCGCTATGATGAGAAGGAGGCCAACCCAGGGCTCTTCTTGCTACAACTGGACTGAGAAAGAGGAGGAATGTGGCAGACAGGAAGGGTTTGGACTTTGAGTCAGACATGTCCACTGGGTTGGGACAGTCGGTAATAGAAATTTGGTTGTATGGACTACATCCAATTCCTGGAGGTTATGGTGGTAGCCCAGACAAAGAAAGGTGACCAGAACAAAACCAGGGACTTCCTCAGGCAAGTGGAACCACACGCCATACCGCCATCTTAGCAGTCAGCCCAGGTTGGCCTGGTAGCAGATGGCTGCCCCAACCGTGGGCTTGGAGTTTGGGGGCAGGATTCTGATCAGTGTGTGTTAAAAGTTAGTTTGTGTAGAAGGGGAGGGTGAAGGTGGTGCAAGAGTGGATTCACATGGGATTCAGGGTGTGAACTTAGTTCTAACAGGTGCCCCCCTGTTAAACTGAGTCTCAAAATCAGGTAAACTCTTGTTGACTCGTCTATGAATTAGACCAGAACTACTTAATGCACTGCTCTTTTCCCTTTCCTCTTCCTCCCCCTACTCTCCTCTGCCACAGATGTATCTGGAAAGGTCTTGGAGCAGTGGAGGACATGAAGTCGTAGAAGCAGGGGATCTAGATCAGGCGGGGACTTGTAGGTCATTGTGAGACCTTGGAAAGTAAGAAGGCCTCCAACCACTTAACTCACTGTCTGCTCTTCTCTGCTTCAGCGTCCCCCAATCCAAGCAGGACCCACAAAATGAGATTAGACACGTTTTCATATGTTTCAGGTGATATGTGAACCAAATCCAAATTATTTGCATCGGTAAACGTTTTGTAGACCATATTTTCAATGCGACCAAATTGCATTTGGTAAAGTTAATGGTTATAAGATTTTGTATCAGTCCTGCAGAAGGGAACAAAAGAGTAAATAATATTTCAATCCCACTGTTTTGGACTTCCATATTGACCTCACATATGTTTCATCTCTGTTTATGTACACAAGTATTTAAATATGAATTATACCAAAATTGATGGATTATTATTGAAAAAAATTTTAAGATCAATCTTTGTTAAATCAATCCAATTCTTTGATAACATTTCCATAAAAGAGTTAAACCATTTTTATTTTTTATTTTTGTTTGAATACAAGGATCATAATTAGAATCAATTAATTTTCTGGTTTGATTAATTTATTCTGACTTAACTTTCACCTAGCTGTATATTCTGTGATTATGAGTTTTCCTTTGCAAAAGTGATTTCTACCAAGCTTATTTCTCAGGTCAAATTTAAAAAGATTTGATTCTTACATTCACTTTTAGCTAAAAAGCATTTTAAATTGTATGCAATTTTAGATACTGTTTTTTTTTTAACATCTTTATTGGAGTATAATTGCTTTACAATGGTGTGTTAGTTTCTGCTTTATAACAAAGTGAATCAGTTATACATATACATATATCCCCATATCTCTTCCCTCTTGCGTCTCACTCCTACCCTCCCTATCCCACTCATCTAGGTGGTCACAAAGGACCGAGCTGATCTCCCTGTGCTATGCAGCTGCTTCCCACTAGCTATGTATTTTACATTTGGTAGGGTATATATGTCCATGCCACTCTCTCACTTTGTCACAGCTTACACTTCCCCCTCCCCGTGTCCTCAAGTCCATTTTCTACGTCTGCAACTTTATTCCTGTCCTGCCCTTAGGTTCTTCAAAACCATAGTTTTCTTTCTTTTTTATTTTATTTTTTTTAGATTCCATATATGTGTTAGCGTACAGTATTTGTTTATCTCTTTCTGACTTACTTCACTCTGTATGACAGACTCTATCTATCCACCTCACTACAAATAGCTCAATTTCGTTTCTTTTTATGGCTGAGTAATATTCCATTGTATATATGTGCCACACCTTCTTTATGCATTCATCTTTCGAGGGACACTTAGGTTGTTTCCATGTCCTGGCTATTGTAAATAGAGCTGCATGAACATTGTGGCATATGACTCTTTTTGAATTATGGTTTTCTCAGGGTATATGTCCAGTAGTGGGATTGCTGGGTCATATGGTAGTTCTATTTTGAGATTTTTAAGGAAACTCCATACTGTTCTCCATAGTGGCTGTATCAACTTACATTCCCACCAACAGTGCAAGAGGGTTCCCTTTTCTCCACACCTTCTCCAGCATTTATTGTTTGTAGATTTTTTGATGATGACCATTCTGACCAGTGTGAGGTGATACCTCATTGTAGTTTTGATTTGCATTTCTCTAATGATTAGTGATGTTGAGCATCCTTTCATGTGTTTGTTGGCAATGTGTATGGCTTCTTTGGAGAAATGTCTATTTAGGTCTTCTGCCCATATTTGAGTTGGATGGTTTGTTTTTCTGATATTGAGCTGCATGAGCTGCTTGTAAATTTTGGAGATTAATCCTATGTCAGTTGCTTCATTTGCAAATATTTTCTCCCATTCTGAGGGTTGTCTTTTCATCTTGTTTATGGTTTCATTTGCTGTGCAAAAGCTTTTAAGTTTCATTAGGTCCCATTTGTTTGTTTTTGTTTTTATTTGCATTTCTCTAGGAAGTGGGTCAAAAAGGATCTTGCAGTTATTTATGTCATAGAGGGTCCTGCCTATGTTTTCCTCTAAGAGTTTGATAGTGTCTGGTCTTACATTTAGGTCTTTAATCCATTTTGAGTTTATTTTTGTGTATGGTGTTAGGGAGTGTTCTAATTTCATTGTTTTACATGTACATTTCATTCTTTTACATGAGTTTTCCCAGCACCACTTATTGAAGAGGCTGTCTTTGCTCCACTGTATACTCTTGCCTCCTTTATAAAAGGTAAGGTGACCACATGTGTGTGGGTTTATCTCTGGGCTTTCTATCCTGTTCCATTGATCTATATTTCTGGTTTGTGCCAGTATCATACTGTCTTGATTACTGTAGCTTTGAAGTATATTCTGAAGTTCGGGAGCCTGATTCTTCCAGCTCCGTTTTTCTTTCTCAAGATTGTTTTGGCTATTTGGAATCTTTTGTGTTTCCATACAAATTGTGAACGTTTTCGTTCTAGTTCTGTGAAAAGTGCCATTGGTAGCTTGATAGGGATTGCACTGAATCTGTGGATTGCTTTACGTAATAGAGTCATTTTCACAATTTTGATTCTTCCAATCCAAGAACACGGTATATCTCTCCATATGTTTGTATCATCCTTAATTGCTTTCATCAGTGTCATAGTTTTCTGCCTACAGGTCTTTTGTCTCCTTAGGTAGGTTTATTCTTAGGTATTTTATTCTTTTTGTTGCAGTGGTGAATGGGAGTGTTTCCTTAATTTCTCTTTCAGATTTTTCATCATTAGTTTATAAGAATGCAAGAGATTTCTGTGCATTAATTTTGTATGCTGCTAATTTACCAAATTCATTGATTACCTCTAGTAGTTTTCTGGTAGTATCTTTAGGATTCTCTATGTATAGTATCATGTCATCTGCAAACACTGACAGCTTTACTTCTTCTTTTCCAAATTGGATTCCTTTTATTTCTTTTCCTTCTGTGATTGCTGTGGCTAAAACTTCCAAAACTATGTTGAATAATAGTGGTGAGAGTGAGCAACCTTGTCTTGTTCTGATTTTAGTGGAAATGGTTTCAGTTTTTCACCTTTGAGGACGATGTTGACTGTGTGTTTTTCATATATGGTCTTTATTATGTTGAGGAAAGTTCTCTCTATGCCTACTTTCTGGAGGGTGTTTATCATAAATCGGTGTTGAATTTTGTGAAAAGTTTTTCTGCATCTATTGAGATTATCATATGCTTTTCCTCCTTTGATTTGTTAATATGGTGTATCACATTGATCGATTTGTATATATTGAGAATCCTTGCATTCCTGGGATAAACCCCACTTGATCATGGTGTATGATCCTTCGAATGTGCTGTTGGATTCTGTTTCCTAGTATTTTGTTGTGGATGTTTGCATCTATATTTATCAGTGATATTGGCCTGTAGTTTTCTTTCCTTATGACATCTTTTTCTGGTTTTGGTATCAGGGTGATGGTGGCCTCATAGAGTGAGTTTGGGAGTGTTCCTCCCTTTTTTGGAAGAGTCTGAGAAGGATAGGTGTTAGCTCTTCTCTAAATGTTTGATAGAATTCGCCTGTGAAGCCATCTGGTCCTGGGCTTTTGTTTGTTGGAAGATTTTTAATCACAGTCTCAATAACAGTGCTTGTGATTGGTCTGTTTATATTTCTATTTCTTCCTGGTTCAGTCTTGGAAGGTTGTGCTTTTCTAAGAATTTGTGCATTTCTTCCAGGTTGTCCATGTTATTGGCATATAGTTGCTTGCCGTAATCTCTCATGATCCTACGTATTTCTGCAGTGTCAGTTGTTACTTCTCCTTTTTCATGTCTAATTCTATAGATTTGAGTCTTCTCCCTTTTTTCTTGATGAGGCTGGCTAATGTGTTTTATCAATTTTGTTTATCTTCTCAAAGAACGAGCTTTTAGTTTTATTTTTTTATTATTTTTTTTAACATCTTTATTGGAGTATAATTGCTTTACAATGGTATGTTAGTTTCAGCTTCACAACAAAATGAATCAGTTATATATTGATCTTTGCTATCCTTTCCTTCATTTCTTTTTCATTTCCCTTTTATCTGATCTTTATGATTTCTTTCATCGGGCTAACTTTGGGGTTTTTTTGTTCTTCTTTCTCTAATTGCTTTAGGTGTATGGTTAGGTTGTTTATTTGAGATGTTTCTTGTTTCTTAAGGTACGATTGTATGGCTAAAACTTCCCTCTTACAACTGCTTTTGCTGCATCCCATAGGTTTTGGATCGTCGTGTTTTTGTTGTAATTTGTCTCTAGGTATTTTTTGGTTTCCTCTTTGATTTCTTCATTGATCTCTTGGTTATTTAGTAGTGTATTGTTTAGCTTCCATGTGTTTGTATTTTTTACAGATTTTTTCCTGTAATTGATATCTAGTCTCATAGCGTCGTGGTCAGAAAAGATACTTGATACAATTTCAGTTTTCTTAAATTTACCAAGGTTTGATTTGTGACCCAAGATATGATCTATCTTGGAGTATGTGCATGAGCACTTGAGAAGAAAGTGTGTGTGTTCTGTTGTTTTTGGGTGGAATGTCCTATAAATAACAATTAAATCCACCTTGTTTAATGTATCATTTAAAGCTTGTGTTTCCTTTTTTATTTTCATTTTGGATGATCTGTCTATTGGTGAAAGTGAGATGTTAAAGTCCCCTACTATGATTGTGTTACTGTCGATTTCCCCTTTTATGGCTGTTGGCATTTGCCTTATGTATTGAGGTGCTCCTATGTTGGGTGCATAAATATTTACAATTGTTATATCTTCTTCTTGGCTTGATCCCTTGATCATTTTGTAGTGCCCTTCCTTGTCTCTTGTAGTAATCTTTATTTTAAAGTCTATTTTGTCTGATATGAGAATTGCTCCTCCAGCTTTCTTTTGATTTCCATTTGCATGGAATATCTTTTTCCATCCCCTCACTTTCAGTCTGTATGTGTCCCTAGGTCTGAAGTGGATATCGTGTAGACAGCGTATATACAGGCCTTGTTTTTGAATCCATTCAGCCAGTCAATGTGTTTTGGTTGGAGCATTTAATCCATTTACATTTAAGGTAATTATCGATATGTATGTTCCTTTTACCATTTTCTTAATTGTTTTGGGTTTGTTATTGTAGGTCTTTTCCTTCTCTTGTGTTTCCTGCCTAGAGAAGTTCCCTTAGCATTTGTTTTAAAGCTGGTTTGGTGGTGCTGAATTCTCTTAGCTTTTGCTTGTCTGTAAAGCTTTTAATTTCTGTGCTGAATATGAATGAGATTCTTGCTGGGTAGAATAAACTTGTTTGTGGGTTTTTCCCTTCATCACTTTAAATATGTCTTGCCACTCCCTTCTGCCTTGCAGAATTTCTGCTGAAAGATCAGCTGTTAACCTTATGGGGATTCCCTTATATGTTATTTGTTGTTTTTCCCTTGCTGCTTTTAATATTTTTTCTTTGTATTTAATTTTTGATAATTTGATTAATATGTGTCTTGGTGTGTTTCTCCTTGGATTTATCCTGTATGGGACTCTGCACTTCCTGGTCTTGACTGACTATTTCCTTTCCCATATTAGGGAAGTTTTCAACTATAATCTCTTCAAATATTTTCTCAGTCCCTTTCTTTTTCTGTTCTTCTTCTGAGACCCTTATAATTCGTATGTTGGTGCATTTAATCTTGTCCTGCGGTCTCTGAAACTGTCCTCTATTCTTTTCATTTTTTTTCTTTATTCTGCTCTGCAGTTGTTATTTCCACTATTTTATCTTCCATGTTACTTATCTGTTCTTCTGCCTCAGTTTTTCTGCTATTGCTTCCTTCTAGAGAATTTTTTTTCATCTTAGAGCAAATTTTATTTTATTTTCAGCTTTGAATTATAATTGACAAATAAAATTGTTTGAGTTGAAAGTGTACAACATGATGATTTGATAATTGAGAAATGATTATCAAAATCTATATATCTAATACATCCATCACCTCATGTAGTTACCTTTTCTATCCAGTAGTAAGATGTTTAAGATCTACTTTCTTAGTAAATTTCAAGGATAAAATACAATATTATTAACTATAGTCACCATATTGTACATTAGATCCTCAGGAATTTTTCATCATATAACTAAAAATTTGTACACTTTGACCAACATTTTTCCATTTCCCCCACCTCCCAAACACCTGGCAACCATTATTTACTCTCTTTCTCTATGAATTTGACTTATTTTTCTTTCAGATTCCAGATATAAGTGATACCATACTGTATTTGCCTTTGCCTGTCTGGTTTAGCATAATGCTCTCCAGGTTCATCCATGCTGTTGCAAATGGCAGGATTTCCTTCTTTTTACAGCTTAATAATAGTCTATTGTATGTATTTTATAATATACATTATATTATATATGCCACTATTTTTTTAACACCTTTATTCGAGTATAATTGCTTTACAATGGTGTGTTAGTTTCTGTTTTATAACAACGTGAATCAGTTATACATATACATGTATCTCCATATCTCTTCCCTCTTGCTTCTCCCTCCCTCCCACCCTCCCTATCCCACCTCTCTAGGTGGTCACAAAGCACCGAGCTGACCTCCCTGTGCTATGCAGCTGCTTCCCACTAGCTATCTGTTTTACATTTGGTAGTGTATATGTGTCCATGCCACTCTCTTACTTTGTCCCAGCTTACCCTTCCCCCTCCCCGTATCCTCAAGTCCATCCTCTAGTAGGTATGCATCTTTATTCCCGTCTTGCCCCTAGGTTCTTCATGACCATTTTTTGTTTGTTTGTTTTTTAGATTCCATATATATGTGTTAGCCTACGGTATTTGTTTTACTATTTCTGACTTACTTCACTCTGTATGACAGACTCTAGGTCCAACTACCTCACTACAAATAACTCGATTTCGTTTCTTTTTATGGCTGAGTAATATTCCATTGTATATATGTGCCACATCTTCTTTACCCATTCATCTGTCGATGGACACTTAGGTTGCTTCCATGTCCAGGCTATTGTAAATAGAGCTGCAATGAACATTGTGGTACATGACTCTTTTTGAATTATGGTTTTCTCAGGGTATATGCCCAGTAGTGGGATTGCTGGGTCGTATGGCAGTTCTATTTTTAGAGAATTTTAAATTTCACTTATTGTGTTGCTCATCATTTTTTGTTTACTCGTTAGTTTTCTAGGTTCTTGTTAAATGTTTCTTGTAGTTTCTCCATTCTACTTCCAAGATTTTGCATCATGTTTACCATCATTACTATGAATTCTTTTCAGGTAGACTGCCTATTTCCTCTTCATTTGTTTCGTCTGGTATGTTTTTACCTTGCTCCCTCATCTGATGTGTGTTTCTCTGTCTTCTCATTTTGCTTAACTTACTGTGTTTGGCGTTTCCTTTTCACAGGCTGCAGGTTCATAGTTCATGTTGTTTTTGGTGTCTGCCCCCAGTGGCTAAGGTTGTTTCAGTGGGTTGTGTACGTTTCCTGGTGGAGGGGACTAGTGCCTGTGTTCTGGTGGATGAGGCTGGATTTTGTCTTTCTGGTGGACAGGTCCATGTCTGGTGGTGTGTTTTGGGGTGTCTGTGGCCTTATTATGATTTTAGGCAGCCTCTCTGCTAATGGGTTGTGTTGTGTTCCTGTCTTGCTAGTTGTTTGGCATAGGGTGTCCAGCATTGTAACTTGCTGGTCGTTGAGTGGAGCTGGGTTTTGGTGTTGAGATGGAGATCTCTGGGAGATTTTCGCCGTTTGATATTTCGTGGAGCTAAGAGGTCTCTTGTGGACCAATGTCCTCAACTTGCTCTCCCACCTCAGAGGCAGAGGCCTGACACCCAGCCAGAGCACCAAGACCCTGTCAGCCACACAGCTCAGAAGAAAAGGGAGAAAAAAGGAAAGAAAGAAAAATAATAAAATAAAGTTATTAAAATAAAAAATAATTATTAAAATTAACTTTTTTTAAAATAATTAAAAAAAAGAAAGACGAGAGCAACCAAACCAAAAAACAAATCTACCAATCATAAGAAGCAATAAAAACTATGTTAAAAAACAAAAAAACAACAGAATGCTAGGACAAATGGTAAAATCAAAGCTATACAGACAAAATCACAGAGAGATGCATACATATACACACTCACAAAAAGAGAAAAAGGGGGAAAAAGAAAAATATATATCTTTGCTCCCAAAGTCCACCTCCTCAATTTGGGATGACTCGTTGTCTATTCAGGTATTCCACAGATGCAGGGTACATCAAGTTGATTGTGAATGTTTAATCCACTGCTCCTGAGGCTGCTGGGAGAGATTTCCCTTTCTCTTCTTTGTTCGCACAGCTCCTGGCGTTCAGCTTTGGATTTGGCCCCACCTCTGCGTGTAGGTCGCCTGAGGGCATCTGTTCTTCTCTCAGAGAGGACGGGGTTAAAGGAGCAGCTGCTTCGGGGGCTCTGGCTCACTCTGGCCGGAGGGAGGGTAGGGTGCGGATGCGGAGCGAGCCTGCGGCGGCAGAGGCCAGCGTGACGTTGCACCAGCCTGAGGCGCGCCGTGCGTTCTCCCAGGGAAGTTGTCCCTGGATCCCGGGACGCTGGCAGTGGCGGGCTGCACAGACTCCCCGGAAGGGGGTTGTGGATAGTGACCTGTGCTCGCACACAAGCTTCTTGGTGGCGGCAGCAGCCGCCTTAGCGTCTCATGCCCGTCTCTGGGGTCCGCGCTTTTAGCCGTGGCTCGCGCCCGTCTCTGGAGCTCCTTTAAGCAGCGCTCTTAATCCCCTCTCCTTGCGCAGCAGGAGATAAAGAGGGAAGAAAAAGTCTCTTGCCTCTTCGGCAAGTCCAGACTTTTCCCCGGACTCCCTCCCGGCTAGCCGTGGTGCACTAACCCCTGCAGGCTGTGTTCACGCCGCCAACCCCAGTCCTCTCCCTGGAATCCGACCAAAGACCAAGCCTCAGGTCCCAGCCCCGCCCGCCCCGGCGGGGGAGCAGACAAGCCTCTCCGACTGGTGAGTGCCGGTCGGCACCAATCCTCTGTGTGGGAATCTCTCCGCTTTGCCCTCCGCACCCCTGTTGCTGCACTCTCCTCCGTGGCTCCGAAGCTCCCCCCCGCCCACGCCCCATCTCCGCCAGTGAAGGGACTTTCTAGTGTGTGGAGACATTTCCTCCTTCATAGCTCCCTCCCAGAGGTGCAGGTCCCATCCCTATTCTTTTGTCTCTCTTTTTTCTTTTCCCTACCCATGTACGTGGGGAGTTTCTTGCCTTTTGGGAAGTCTGAGGTCTTCTGCCAGCATTCAGTAGGTGTTCTGTAGGAGTTGTTCCACATGTAGATGTATTTCTGATATATTTTTTGCCGGAAGGTGATCTCCACGTCTTACTCTTCCACGATCTTGAAGGTCTCCAACCGATACTGTTGATTTTTTTTAATAAAACTATTTCTACCGAGTCTGTTTCCCATTTTTAATTTTTGAGTTTTTCATGTGTAACAAATTTTACCACATACGGTTAGTTTTATTTTTTGTTGATTATATTTTCCAATAACATTTGATAAGAATTAGTTAAAGGATTGCTAGTTAAGTTTTTATTGGCACAACGGCCAAAAGCACAATCTTAGGAACTGGATGCAGGGCAAATTCTAAAGTGGGGTCAATGTCTTGCCCTTGTCTCACCCTGCCTCTTACCAGCCTGCCATGCTGTCCAAGCCCATTAAGCCTTTGCTTGCAATGAGACCTGTAAGGAAGACCCCTTATTAGCTCTTTGACACAGGTGCCTATTTCACCAATAGGGTGGGGTGGTGGGGAGCTGAGAAGGGAAGGTCTAAGAGACAAATGACTGCCTCATTATGACAAAATTCCAGAACAAAGCAAAAAATTGCATACTCCTTTGATGATAAATTTTGGTGCAAAGTTATTGTTCCCACATTCTAAAGTTGCTAATCTGCATCTCTTTAATTAATCCAAAACTTTATGAGAACTTAACAGGCTAAGAAAGACTGTTCTAAGCTCTTTAAGGAAAAGTCTAAAGTTTGCAGAATTGGAGTAAAGTGAAGGACTGGACCTAGAAGTTATCATATTGAGTGAAGTAAGTCAGTCAGAGAAAGACAAATATATGATATCACATATGTGGTGTATAAAAAAAATGATACAGATGAACTTATTTACAAAACAGAAATAGACTCACCAACAGAGAAAACAAACTTATGGTTACCAAAGGGGATAGTGGGGTGGGGTGGTGGGGTGATAAACTAGGAGTTTAGGATTAACATATACACACTACTGTATATAAAATAGGTTAACAACAAAAACCTGCTGTATAGCACAGGGAACTATTTTCAACATCTTGTAATAACCTGTAATGGAAAGAATCTGAAAAAGTATATATATATGTATATATGTATGTATATACATGCATAACTGAACAGTCTTTGCTGTATACCTGAAACTAATGCAGCATTATAAATTAACTATACTTTGATCTTAAAGAAAGGTAAAAAAAAAAAAAAAGACTGACATAAGTGCAGAACACAGAGACTGTGAATTGTATGGAAAGAACAGGAACATATGGCCAGAAGACCTGGTTTCCAGTCCCAGTGTGTCTTCTTTCTATCTTGGGGGATCTAGGGCCATTTACTTGGCCTCCTGGAGTCTCAGTTCCCTCATCTACAAAATCTTGAACATCTCATGGGGTGGTTGTGAAGTATACAAAAGCTTACTGAGTGGTGGTCATGAGCTTGGGGAATGAATCCCTTTTCTTTTCACAAGAAAGCTTCCTGTCCTGTCCTGTCCTGTCCTCTTCTCTTCCCTTCCATCCCATCCCTCTTCCTCCTCCTACTTTCCTCCTCCTTCACCTGGCCATACTTAACAGTCTTGGAGAAGGGACTGGCCACACCAGAAAGATCAACTCATGGTTTAGGGTGGGGACTTTGGGTGATATGGTATCAGTGGACCTAGAGATTGACTTTATCCATGTGGGCAATCAATCAATCAACTATGCTTATTTAATGAAGCCTCAATACAGTTCTGGACACAGAGGTTCAGCTGAGCTTCCAGGGGTGGCAACACTCAGTGAGTATTGTCACACAGCAATACTGGGACCTCCTGAGGACAATGGAAATGTCACAATTGGGACTCTCCTAGACTCTGCCATATGCAGCTCTTCTTTTGGCTGATTTTAATGTATTCTTTCCCTGTAGTAAATGCAACTGTGGATATAATAGATTTCATTGAGCTTGTGAGTCTTTTTTTTATGGTGCCCATTTTAAATACAGTTTTATTTAAGACATTGCATTTTCCATTTACAATACAGTGCTTGTAAAGTGCAATGTTATTTCCTTTCCTTGTGCACACATTCCATGTTCAAGTATCAAGAATGTCCAGTTTACTACAGCAGCTCAACTTTAAAACTGCCATGGAATTTGCTACAAATTTGGGTCCTTTAATGTTGTGTGGAACAATGCTAAACCTATGCTAGGCTGGCTTAATCAACCTCTTCAATGGTGGGCCCAGAGGAGGCACCACCAGACGGTGGAGCTCCACCACCAGGGAAGCCCCCGGGCATTCCTCCTGGCATTCCTCCTGGCATGCCTCCTGCGCTCTGGTACAGCTTGGTAATGATGGGGTTGCAGACTTTTTCCAGCTCCTTCTGCTGATGTTCAAATTCTTCCTTCTCTGCAGTCTGGTTCTTATCAAGTCAGTTGATTATTTCATTACACTTATCAAGAATCTTCTGTTTGTCCTCATCATTAATCTTGCCTTGAAGTTTCTCATCCACAACAGTAGCTTTCATGCTGAAAGCATAGGATTCAAGAGAATTCTTTGAAGACACCTTATCCCGCTGCTTCTCATCTTCAGCTTTATACTTCTCTGCTTCCTGAACCATACGTTCAATGTCTTCTTTGCTCAAACAGCCCTTGTCATTAATGATGGCAATCCTATTCTCTTTTCCTGTGTTCTTATCCACAGCAGAGACATTAAGGATGACATTGGCATCAATATCAAAAGTGACTTCAATCTGAGGAACACCACGGGCAGCAGGCGGTAAGCCTGTGAGTGTAAACTTGCCAAGCATGTTGTTATCTTTTGTCATGGCATGCTCATCTTCATAAACCTGAATGAGTACACCAGGCTGGTTGTCCGAGTAGGTTGTGAAGGTCTGCGTCTGCTTGGTGGGAATGGTGGTGTTGCGTTTGATGAGGACAGTCATGACTCCACCAGCAGTTTCAATTCCAAGGGAAAGAGGAGTGACATCCAACAGCAGCAAGTCTTGAACGTTTTCAGATTTGTCTCCAGATAGAATGGCTGCCTGGAGAGCTGCACCATAAGCAACAGCCTCATCAGGGTTGATGCTCTTATTCAGTTCTTTCCCATTGAAGAAATCCTGTAGAAGTTTCTGAATCTTGGGGATGCGGGTTGAACCACCCACCAGGACAGTATCATGGATCTGAGACTTGTCTAGCCTGGCATCCCGAAGGGCTTTCTCCACAGGGTCCAGTATGCCACGGAACAGGTCAGCATTCAGTTCTTCAAATCAGGCACAGGTAATTAAGATGTAGAAGTCGATTCCTTCAAAGAGGGAATCAATCTCAATACTAGCCTGGGTGTTGGAAGAGAGAGTGTGCTTAGCACGCTTACAAGCAGTACGAAGGCGACGGACAGCCCTCTTGTTCTCACTGATGCCCTTCTCGTGCTTGCGCTTGAATTCTGCAATAAGATGGTTGACCATCCAGTTGTCAAAGTCTTCTCCACGTAAGTGGGTATCTCCAGCTGTAGATTTGACCTCAAAGATTCCATTCTCAATAGTGAGGATTGACACATCAAAAGTGCCACCACCTAAATCAAAGATCAGCACATTTCTTTCTGCTCCAACATTTTTGTCTAAGCCATAGGCAATAGCAGCAGCAGTCGGTTCATTGATTCTAAGTACATTGAGCCCAGCAATAGTTCCAGCATCTTTGGTAGCCTGACGCTGAGAATCATTAAAGTAAGCGGGTACTGTGACAACAACATTGGTAACAGTCTTCCCAAGGTAGGCTTCTGCTATTTCCTTCATCTTTGTCAAAACCATGGATGACACCTCCTCTGGATAAAAACCTTTTGTCTCTCCCTTGTATTCTTCTTGAACCTTAGGCCTGCCTGCATCATTCACCACCATGAAGGGCCAATGCTTCATATCAGACTGGACAACAGCATCATCAAATCTTCGTCCAGTGAGGGGTTTGGCATCAAACACCGTGTTGGTGGGATTCATTGCAACTTGATTGTTTGCAACATCACCGATCAATCATTCGGTATCAGTAAAGGTGACATAGCTAGGTGTAGTTCGGTTTCCCTGATCATTGGCAATTATTTCCACCTTTCCATGCTGGAAGACACCCACACAAGAATTGGTGGTGCCAAGATCAATGCCAACTGCAGGTCCCTTAGACATGGTTGCTGGAGCACAGGCCCGGGTCCACTGGAGGAGAAAACAGCAACCTATAGAGCTGCCGTCGCGTTCAGCGAGCTATGAGTCTTTCTAGTGAATTATGGAATCTGAGGATGGTTTTGGGAAACCCTCAAACTTAGTTGTTTTCAGAAATGAGGATGATCTTCTCTCTAACTTTGTAGTTGGACCTTAACTCCTTGCCTTTGGAGTCAAAAGCCTTATTTAGCATTGGCAGTTGGGAGGAGTGTGCTCTTACCTTACAGTTTAGCTAACTCCAGGTACCATTCCCACTATTTATTACTTCTTCCTCAAAATTCTGAAAAAACCTTGTATCATCTTTGTCATCTTTCGTGATTTTGGTGATTTTGGGAATGGAAGAAAGAAAAGAAATATTTGTCAGGTACTTATTTGTTTTGAGCTGTGGGTGAAATGCCATTGAAATTGAGCAGTTTAACTTCCTTCAGGGAGATGTAAAGAAAAGTTTGCCCTTGTTACTTGTATGGTTAATTCGCTCCACAAATGCTTGTGTCCAGGCATTGTTCTAAATGCTTTATGTGTATTAACTCATTTGATATAATGACCGTTGAGTCATTATATGACTCAAAAGACTTTATTATTATTATTTCCATCATCACACAAGTGAGCAAACTGGGGCCACGGCAATGAAATAACCTGCATAAGCTCCCACAGCCAACAAATGATTGAGCCAGGCAGAAACTCAGGCTCCAGAACTGTAGCCCCTTTGTTATTGAGGCTGTGGATTAAAAATCTCGAGTCTTAGATTAAAAGACGCCAAGTCTAGTGGGGAAGACAGACTCATAAGCAAACAATAATATTATCATACAAGTTCTACAATAGAGTGCAGAAGTGGGAGGAACAAATCTGAGTTGCTTCAACTGGAAAATTGAGATAGATTTTACTTAGCCCTCTTCCTTGTGCTTCAGAACCAGTCCACCTCCACATCTGTCAATTCTACCCTCTACCTCACCCCAAATTATCTGGAAGCAGTTCTTTGTTGCGAATATCTTTTCCCAGACTGTAATTTGTCCTTTAACTTTGTCTGCGATGTCTTTTGTTAGACAGAAGTCTGAAAATTTAATTTAAAATATTTTTTATATCACCCTACTACAAGTAATAAAGACATTATATTTTCTTCCAAAAATAAAAAAAAAATTGTTCTTCACATTTAGGTGTTAGGTACACCATTTGTTAGATCTTGAATTTACTTTTGTGCACTGCATGTGCTAAGAATACCGTTTTATATTTTTTCCCCTTATAACATTGGCTCAACTCCAATGATCTGCAATCCATGTATTTATGGTCTATTTCTGGGTTTTCTATTCTGGTCCTTTGGTGTGTCCATTTCCACAGTAAAAAGCACACTTAACTCACAAACATAATTTTACAACAACAAATTTAACACAAAATTAATAAATAAATGTAATTTTATAATAATATAGATATAATAAAAATATCATAATTATAACTTTATGTTAAAGCTTTATATTAGATAGAACAAATGTTCCTATCTTGCTCTTAAAAATTATCTTGGTTATTCTGGTCCTTTTCCTTGAGAGAGGACAGCTTAAGAAATGTATCAACATATCAGAGACTCACACACATCCACACATACACAAATGTGTTGAATTTTGATCGATGTTCCATTGATTTTATAGATTAACTATTTGGGAGATTTATAATTTTACAATATTGGATCTTCCTGTCTTTGAACATGGTATTCCACTTATTTCAGGCTTCCTTAATGTTTTCCAATAGTTTTCTAATTTTCTCCATATAGTTTGTGTACACCATTTTTTCGACTTTTTTTTTCTGTAGGTAACTTATTGTTATCTTAAAGTTACCTCTGTACACCGTTTTTGACTAATGTTTACTAACAGTTAGATATTGGTATAAAGAAATGCAATTGATTTTTATATGTCATTCTATATCTAGCTCCCTTACTCAGCTCTCTGATTAAAACTGATAACTTGCTTATCAATTGCTTTGAGTTTTAAATATAAATGTTTTCTGTGAATTACGGTTATCTTATTTTTATTTTTCTAATCCCTATGCTTCTTATTTCTTTTTAGTTTCTTATTGCTTTGGTTAAGACCTCCAGTGCAAAATCAAAGAGAAGCAGAGGTAAAGGGTGCCATGATTTCCTCCTGCTGGTGTTACACCTTGTACAATCCCCTCTCCTTGAGTGTAGGTGGGACCTGGCACTTGCTTCTAGACAATAGAATCTGGTTAACTAAATTAACTTAGTTAATTATTTTAGTTAATTGATATAGTAGTTAATTTTAGTCAATTAAAAAGTTCTTGTGGAGAATTTAAAATTAAAAAATTCTCCTTGTGAGTTTGAAGACATAAGCTGCCATGTTGTTGTGAGATGGTCACATAGGAAGGAATTGCAGGTGGCCTATAGGAGTTGAGACTGTACTTAGCCAGTAAGAAAATGGAACCTCAGTCACACAACTGTTAAAATATGTAATCTCACTTCATTGTGGTGTGTAATTCTTTTTATTTATTATTGGATTCGATTTGTTAATATTTCATTGAAAAATTTTGCATCATATTTATGAGGGCTGTAGTTTTCCTTCCTTGTAATGTCTTTGTCTGGTTTTGGTATTAGGGTAATACCTGCTTCATAGAATGAGTTAGGAAGTATTCCTTCTGCTTCTATTCTCTGAAAGAGATTTAGTATAATTTCCTCCATAACTGTTTGGTAGAATTCACTAGGAAACACATCTGGGCATGGTACTTTCAGTTTGGGAAGTTTATTAATTATTGGTTCAATTTTTTTAATGGATATAGGCCTGTTCAGTCTGTTTTCCCTTGTGTGAGTTTTAGATTGGATCTTTTAAGGAATTGGTCCACTTCATCTAGGTTATCTAATTTCTGGAGATAGAGTAGTTAATAGTATTTCTTTATTATTATTTAATTTCCGTGGGATCTATAGTGATGTCTCCTCTTACATCTCTGTTATTAGTAATTTGTGTCTTCTCTCTTTTTCCTTCCTTAGTCTGGCTAGAGACTTATCAAAGAACTATTGATCTTTTCAAAGAACATTTTTTGTTTTCATTTATTGTGTCTCTACTTTTAATAATTATTAAGTAGTAGTTTCTTTCATTCTTTCTAAGTCAGTCTTGAATTTCTTTTAAAAGCCCAAACTTAGTGTGAATTTAGCACTTGTGTTTTTGTTGTCAAACATATGCAGAAGCTTGCCTGCAATTTATACTCATATAGTTCTCATGTGCACAAATGATTCAGTGGTCACATTATGTATTTAAGTACTCACCTCCTAATCCCTAAGGCACTGACTTCACTTAAAGTTGCTATAATATCTAATTAATCTTTGTAATATCCTCCATTTTGAGCTCAAATAATTTTTTTTTCTGGCTAAGAGCCAGTTTAAGAGATGTGACCAAAATGTACCTTGTCATAAGCAGGGATGTCTAAAATACATGTCATATTTTCAATAATGGACTTAGCTCACAAAATGATCATCTCTGCCACATCACTTTTTAAGACTCGAGAGAAAATATTAGGAGTATGCTGTCTGCTGTCCAGCACCTGATTATTGAACTAATAATGTTCCAAGTATGTCATTTATCACAGAAGTAATTTTTTAAAAAACTTTATATGCTACTGAGTTCCCTGAAATCTACTATATAATTGAATATCTTAATTTTTCCTCCCAGAAAGAGCCCTTAGAGATTATTTAATTCAATCCCCTCCTTTTATGTTTAAGGAAATAGTGTCAGAGGAATAAATGATGTGCTCCAGACCATAGAGCTGAAGCCTGGTTAGGTTTCCCTCGCCCTAAGCTCTGCTCATTAAGGAGCCCTGAATAAGTCTTAACTGTGACTAACCTGTCCCCATGCATGTTGCTTTACCTGAAGGAAGTGTGGGCTTTCCAGGGTTAGCTGCTGGTATGCATGCTTGTAATCAGTGCATAGGAGTAGCTGCTGCCATAGAACATGTGCCACATACAGCCTGTCCTTCTTCGTAAGAAAAGTTCTTGGAACTGAACTCCTATGTTCCAACTTGATTCTCAAATACTTGCAATTTTGCAGTACTGGTTGATAGGACCATGAACTTTGTTCCTAGAAGATTCGAGCTCTTCAAAAGGAATTTCATCCAGGCCAACATGTTCATCATATTGTCTGATGTTTTTAATAATGGGTGATAAAGACCTTTTCTAAGTGAAATCTCAGCTTGACCTGAGATTTTGGTATTGTCTGGTTTGTCTGGTTTTGGTATTAGGGTAATACCTGCTTCATAGAACCAGACAAAACCTGTCTCAATGCCCTGTCTCATTGTCATTTGAGACAATGCCCTGTCTCAAATCATATTTTATGCTGCAATGCTAATGTGGACACATGTACCACATCTGCAATTTTGCTGGATCTTATAGAGAGTCTAAAACTGATACAGCCCTGCTCATCTTCTCTTTCATTTAACAACCAGAACTGAAGAGTCTGGCAAAAGAAGAACTCCTTTAAGATTTTCCCTTGCCAGTCATCTGTGTCCTCTTGTTCTGGGTCTTGTACGTAGGAACTTTTTGGACAAAGAACCACAGACCAACAAATTTCAGAAGGCATTTTCCTGATATGATTCCTGGGCATGCTCTGATAACTTACCCCAAACACTTATTGGGCAATGGGGCTCAGCTCCTGAGTTCTAGTCCTGTAATTGACAAAGCCAAACTTCTGTTGTGTCCCACATGTTGCTGTGGCTGTCCATTTTGTGTGTGTGTGTGTGTGTGTGGTACGCGGGCCTCTCACTGTTGTGGCCTCTCACGTTGAGGAGCACAGGCTCCGAACGCGCAGGCTCAGCGGCCATGGCTCACGGGCCCAGCCGCTCAGCGGCATGCAGGATCTTCCCAGACCGGGGCACGAACCCGTGTCCCCTGCATCGGCAGGTGGACTCTCAACCACTGCGCCACCAGGGAAGCCCTGTGGCTGTCCATTTTTATAGAATAACTGCTCCTCAATGCCTAATTTCATGGTTTCCTCTGCTGTAAATAACCACAGAGGAGAAGAATCTAAAGCAAATACAGTAAGGCTGCTTGTTTTGACCAAATTGACAATTAATTAATTCCACCTGCTAGAAGTTGCAGTCAACATCTGCAGCAAGAGCAGCATCTTCTGGATGAACAGAAGAAATGAAAAAAGTGGGGAATGGGTCTGAGATCTTGGTACGTAGGCTTCATGGCTGTGTATCCAGGGACTGATATTTATTTCCAGGTGTATGTAAGAAACTCTCAGACAATAAGAGCTAAACAGCACTCGTGTATGGGAGAGTAGGAGGAAAGCTTTAATTACATCTATCTTCAAATGCAAGATGGAGATGGAAATCTCAGCACCTGGTATATTTCAGAAAGCGTGGGACGAATGGCCACCTCCATTGTGTTCACGTGTATGCCTTTCAAGAGAACCACATTTCCAGCAGGAGTTCCTGTGAACATGAAAGAATCCACAGGAGAGGATTCCTTTCCCATAGCATGTGTGCATGTGAATGACACTGAACTTGAATTGAGAATGGAGGCTGAAAAGGCAAGACAACAAGATCGAAGAGGAGCTATGCCAAAGCTGGATATGGCTGACTGTTTATGACAGTGAGATCACCACTCCCCCTCCACACTGCCTTCATTAGCCTCTACTAATTGTAGATGCATCTCCTGGGAGAAATTTCTCTTTTTTATTTATAATTCCAATTGATTGAGAGACTGAACGCATACACACATGCACACACACAGCATCTCCTCTCATTACAGAGAAGCTCATTCTCATGGCCTCCACCTTTGGGGCAGGGACGGTGATGCCTCAGCTTCCTGGTGAACCTTACTCATGCTGTGTGGTGGCCTTGTGCTCTGTCCCTGTGGAGCAGCTGCTGCGTAGCAGTGCATAATTCTTGGGGCCGTGACTTGTTTTTCTTTCATTTATTTTACTTCCTATATTCTTCCTTAAATGAAGAAAAAAATCTTGGCATATGGCCTATCTTAAAAAAAAGCTGTTCTGGTTTCCATTTCTAAGAGAATTTTGGCAGTAAAAGTCACAGTGCTGGATATTTTACTGCATGTATCAATCAAACACTGTGCATATGGAAACAGTCCTATCTAGATAAACCCTCAGAGCAATCACTGTTCACAAGAAGCCATTTTGGAAAAAGGATTTTCTAACCCCAAGTGTAGCAAAAAATAAACCTATAAGGAATGGGAAAGAGGAATGTTTCAATGACTGAGAGGAATGATACACTTTTCTAGTTCATAAAAATAAAGACGGTCACTCGGTGGCAGTCAGGTTTGATAAATCTTATTTTTAAAATCAGGAATCCACTGTTTGCAAATCCAGACACCAAATTCAAACCATTTTAATAAAAATAAAAGGGGATTTATTTTAAACATTCTTCGTTCTCTCAGGGAATTTAAGGAAGAATTGAAGACTCCAGCTATAGAAATGGCCGGGATGCAGATGGGACCCCTTTACAACTGGAACAACCTCTCATGCTGCTGCTTGGCTTTCTCCATGGGGCAGAAACAGTGGCATGAGTTTCCCTCTTCACCAATGAGAAGAGACTGATCTAACTCCTTCTGTCCCAAGTCCAAATGTGCAGTGTGGGACTTGCTGGCACAGTTTGATACGGGTGCTCACCTCAGAACAACCTGCTGTAGCAGGAGAGATGGGACACTAGATGGGCCTCATTGGGATCTGGTGCCCACCTCTGGGTCAGTTGACTCTGGGTGCAAGGTGGGGGTCATACTGCACTTACATGGAAGTTCCCTTGATAGCCCTGTGGATCCAGGAAAGACTGAGCAGAAAATACCATAGGTGTTGTGTACACAGCTCAACACTATTTGGAGAACTGCCTTTTAGTGCTTGTTTCCCTTACAACTTTGCTGATTATAGGAAAATAATGTTTCCTCAACTTAGTGTGGAATGGAACCCACATTTGTGTTTGTGCCTGGGGGATATTTTTGGCCCTAAGAGGTTAGGCTCACACTCTCCCCAGAGTGAGCTCTGATGGCATTAAATATAGGCCTTAGTAAGAACCAGATACAAATGGATGTTAGCCAACATCATGGCTTGAAGAGTATTGTGTTTCTTCTAATTAAATGTTCTTAGGCAGCAGCTGGACTGAGAAAATGCTCGAATCAAAGATCAGCATCTTAGAGTATGCTGATTTTCATTGAACTGTGAGCTGGGATTCATTGCCACACACCTCTTCCTGTCACTTGTGAGTTACTGCTCTCTGCTGTTTCCATCTTTATTAAGTGTGGTCAACATGGCACATTCTCAACACACTCCATTCCCCTTATGACTCTATGCAAACAAGGATGGGCACATTGGTATAAACATTTGAAAGCTTCTCATCCCTAACTTGAAGATTATCAGGGTGACTGGTTAATAATTCCCAATTTGCTTTATTATAGGAACATTCATTAGAATCATCGAAAGCAATGCAATATTCTAATAATGTCAGCAGGAATACTGGTCAAGGTCTTCTATTCTGTAGGAAGAATTTGCATTAACCTAATCACATATAGAATTCTTAAAGATATAGCAAGGTTGGGAAGAAATACATTGGGAATTCCCAACTACTTCTACTGCCTACATTCACAGGCAATGCAATCACACTTCTGAGGAGGAAGTGGACAATCAGAGGCACGTGAATCAACAAAGGAAAAAAGTCAACAAATACCTTGTGAAAATATTGTGTAATATAAGAAATGGTAAATTGTTCATTAAAGGTAAAAAGACAAAAATTTGTGTAAGATAAAAACAGTTAACTAAAGGGATCCAAAGTACATTTTTGAAAGCATCTGTTTTGTGTTCTCAATAAAATTCTCAAAAACGTGTCCTCTGTCAAACAAAAGAGGAAAGAAAAGATGATGAGACAATAGACTAAGATAAAAAGAGAGCTGCTTAGGCTGTAGGAAGAGATTTAAAAGGCTCAATGAGATAAAGGTAGTAAAGAAATTTAGATGCTTCATACATTTTTAACTTGATATCATAAATTTAAACAGTTGCAAAGGATCTACTTTATACTGCATTATGAACGTTGGTATTTCAAAACAAAAATATGCCATCATTATTTAAATTGTGTACAATGTACTCTAAATGGCTTAATTATTTCTATAATGACTGTTATCTGCTTTAAAAAAAACGTTGAACATGCTCATCTTTAACAGGTGAAAATTTAAAGTATTTCCTCCCATTTTCATTTCACTTTTCCTTTCTCTATAGGGTTTATATTAATATAACATAATTTACACATGGATTTTTTTAATCGAACTTCATATTTTCAACACCAGGAATATGAATATATATTTAAATGTAAACATTAAAAATTTTTCTATAACCACAGGCTCTGAAAGTTACACAAATTTTTTTCTAGTTTGAGCCGTCATTAAATTGTTGGTTTCCAACTGATCAAAATAATATAAATGTATCACACATTTTAACAGTATCATATATGAAGTATCACATATGGAGTATGATTTTATGGGAATGCAGTTCTTAAAGAGATGGTTAAGGCTATTTATCTTTTTGTCAATCCGTTCATATGATCATGGATGACTGTTGCTTATTTTTAGAATGATAAATGATTCAGTATCCATTCCATCTTTATTTGTATAGATGAAAACAAGGAGAACTCTTGTTTGCACAAATAGGAATAAAAGAATTTTTGTTGTAGCAATGTCATGTATGCTTTCAATCCCTGCTGTCTTATACACTCAAAGTCACATAGCTACCAACCATCAAAACTTATTTGAATTATCTAGGATCTGATAAATCCATAATATCTTCTCATAATTTTGTTGAAGGCAAAAAATCAGAAACCATATGACATGCAACACTATGTGCTACCCAGTAATTCGAGTGCTTTCCTTTATCAACATCTACACCAGTACCTCAAACTGTCCCTTTGTCACCCTGGAGGTTTTTATTTTATTTTTTTAACATCTTTATTGGGGTATAATTGCTTTACAATGATGTGTTAGTTTCTGCTTTATAACAAAGTGAATCAGTTATACATTTACATATGTTCCCATATCTCTTCCCTCTTGCATCTCCCTCCCTCCCACCCTCCCTATCCCACCCCTCCAGGCGGTCACAAAGCACCGAGCTGATCTCCCTGTGCCATGCGGCTGCTTCCCACTAGGTATCTACCTTACGTTTGTTAGCGCATATATGTCCATGCCTCTCTCTCGCCCTGTCACCCTGGAGGTTTTTAAACCCTAGGCCAATGAGCCTGTTTCAGTTACTATTGCTGCATAACTTCCCTCAAACTCAGAGACATAAAACAACCACTTTGTTGTGTTTACAAATTCTGTGGGTAAGGAATTTGATCAATGTGTAGTAAGGTCTTATTTCTCCTCCATGATGTCTGGGTCTTCAGATGAGAAGAACAAAAGGTTTGGATGACTCTAAGGCTTGGGACTGGAATTATCTGGAATTTCCTTGACTTCTATGTTCAGTGCTGGGCTGGATGACTAAAGGCTGAACTCCATTGAAACCATCCATCAGAGGGCTCACATGTAGCCTCTCCATGTGGCTTGGGCTACAACATCATGGCCAGAGCAGTGAGATTCTTATAGGACTAAGGACCAGGGCAAGTATTCCAGCAAACAAAACAGAAGCTTCATTGTCTTTTATGACCTAGCCCTGGAAGTCATCCTTTCTGTTGTACTCTATTGGTCAAATAGAGTCATAATCTAGCCCAGATCTAAGAGGAGGAGATAAAGACTCCACCTCTCTATGAAAGGAGTGTTGATGAACTTGTAGCCATTTTAAAAAACTGCCACAACACCTTATTAAGATTTGGATGAGTGAGAAATTTGTTTCTTTCCTAAAGTGGGAGAAAGGCAATTATGAAAAGGAAGAAAAACCTCAAGATGTCTTGACAGTATGTCTTTTCCTAGGTAGATCAGTTTTAGGAAAATTTACATGTATAAGCTGAACATCTGGAAATTGGTACTGTTAAAGCTATTCTTCCCTCATATATATTGAAAAATCTTTCCATACAAACAGGGTTATATGCACTACTGCAGTTTCGACAAAGCTGATTTGGATGTATTCTAGTATGATTTTTAAATTACACAAACATCTCACCATGAAATAAACAACAACAACAACACAAAAATTGCTTTAAAATAAAAAGAAAGAAGAAAGAAGCCTGGTATTGAATTTCTGTTTTGCAATACTAAATGCTAGAGGGCACGGGATTTCCCTGGCTACCCAGTGGTTAAGACTCCATGCTCCCAATGCAGGGGACACGGGTTTGATCCCTGGTCAGGGAACTAAGATCCCGCATGCCACATGGCATGGCCAAAAAAACAAAACTAGGGGACGGTGAAACACTAAATACAGGACTTAAAAGGAAATGGTTGAGTTTCAAGCATTCTGTACTCAGCAAATTGTGACATAAGAAAGAAATTCCAAGGTAAGAAAGAGCTCAGAAAATAAATCATTTATGTATCTTCCAGAAATAAACACCCACAAACACTAATAGAAGATGTGTTTGAGCTTATCAAGTGAGTATAAGAATAAAATCTCAAGAATGGGGATATCAGGAATGATAGCTTTGGTGGTGGCTGCATAGCTTTTGAATCTTCATGAATCCCCACATAAAAATAGAGTATGTAGATAGAAAAGCAAAATTCATGGAAATAATTTACAGAAAAACTAGGTGACAAGATATCTCCGAAAACCAAATATAAGTGAGTGGTAATAAACCATCATAGCCACAGATTGTATGTTATCTACATCTGTGCTAGAGAGCAGAGGGATCTGTGAGTGGGAGAATGAATAGCCCAAGTCATTCACAGGGAGGCTAAGTCAGTTGATTTGAGAAAGTAGATAAATTGGGAAGGTTTTTGCCACCATGGTAATGGAGGAGTGGAAGAGGCTCACTGTAAGTCTAAAGTGGGTGAAGCAGGGTATCTCATGTAACCTCAAAACAGACCCACTAGGACTCCTTTTAGGCTAGGTCTCCACACCAAGGAGAAACTGTAGGGAGGAGAAATGTAGAGGCAATAGAGCCCAGGAGTGTTTAAAAAGTGAGCCACCATATTTTAAAATACTATACAAAAACAATAGAAGAGGTTGTTTCGTGCAGCTAGAATAGCCCTCTGAACCAAGCTTCCTTCTAAAAGTTCAGAAAAACTAAATTCACATGAAAATAAGCAACAGAAAAGTACTGAGGCCAAATTCCATGCAAAGTTATTATAGGAAAAAAAAGAGATTAAAAAGTAGAATAACATCCCACAGACAAAGAAAGCATGCCAGAGAGCCATGTTCAAAAAACAGATAAAACTGTAATGGGTTCTTTCAAAACAAACCAAAAGGATTAAGAAAGTGATACTGGCATGAAAGAATAACATTAATACTAATTAGAAAACCTAAGAAATGAGATGACAGATTCACTAAAGAATTAAAAACATAGGAAAAACATTTTAGAAATGACTAAAGTAGAAGGAAAATAAGAATGAATAAACACAACAAATGTCTAAGGTGAAATAAAACATGAAAAGGAGGAACCATCAAAATCAAGAGGAGGAAAGAGACAATAAAAAGGTTGAGAGAAAATGGCAAATATTGAAGATTGGAAAAGAAGATCCAAAATGCTGATAATAGGTGTCTCTGATGAAGGGAAGGAAAGGAAGAGAAAAATAGTGAGGGCTATAATTCAAGGATATTTTGCTGAAATAAAATAATATTTTAAATAACATTTTGCAAGAGTACATTGTATACTTAAGAGGAACGACCAAGACACATTCTAGTAGAATTATTGAACATTTCAGACAAAAAAAAAAGTTCTTTCAGTATCTAGGCAAAAATAGCAAGTAACTTACAAGGGAAATGAAACTAGATTATCACTGGACTTTTTGACACTAACACTTGTGTCAGAAAAAAATGAAGTAACATATTTAAGATAGTCAAAGAAAGAAAATATGAGCCAAGAATTTTATGTCCAAGAAAATTGGCTTTCAAATATAAAGGATACAGAAACTGTTATCAATGTTCAAGAACTCAGGAAATATTGTTCCCATGAGATTTTACTAAGGAATTTACCAGTAAACAAGCGTCAGACAAGCAATATGTCTAGTGAAACCTTGATGTAAAGACTTGTGGTAAATATTAAACGTCTATTTACTTGAAGAAATAAGACTAAATGAGGTTTAAAAGGAAGAAATTATAATATGCAATAGCTAAATTAGCTGAAAATACAGATATAATCCAATCATTTAAAAAATGGAGGAGAATACATGCAAACAAAATTTTTAACTGTTTTCAGGAATTATAATTGGTGTGGTAATATTAAGTTGTTATTCTAAGACTGTTGTAAGTGAAGAGTGGATAAAGCAAATGAGTGTGCGATATTTTAATTCTATCATCACTTGTGTCTTTGAGAACTAGGATTCTCAGAGTGGAGTAAAGGAGATACAGATATTATATAGAAGAGGTTAAACTAAAGTCTTGTAGATTTAAATTTGAATTAGAAATACCAGTATGATCTTAAAAAATATTTTAATATATGTAAAATATATAGATATAATTAAATATAAAATTATTTTATGTATCATGCTAAACAGCATGAAAACTGTCAAAGATTAGTAGAATGTAAAAAAAACCAAACTTTCATAGCTAATTAGAAGAGAATCCTACTAGTCAAAATTAGAACGTTTTGAGCTTTTTTAAACCAATTTATTGAGAGATAATTAGCATAGAAAATTAAGTTTTATTAAAGACAAAAATTGTAATAGATCAAAACCCATCTAATATTTTTAAATCCATGGACTATTTTTTGACAAACCAATTGGTCACCTGCTGAGCATGACAGGGAACAAATTCATTAACTTGAAAACTGGGTGAATAAAATAAAAGAATCAAGAGTTTATCCTCTATGAACTGTTTCTCTGTATGAACTGTATTACAGAGTAATCAAATGGTGGATGAGGGGAAACACCTTCTTATAAAATTACTTCAGCTAATAAATGAAAACAAAATGTTAGAATTTAATGTTATCATACTTCAGCCTATAATGCTGATCATCAATGGCTATTATCATAAGAGGACAGAAATCAGACATTACATGCCTCCGATTTTCTTACTAATGGGATTGAATTTGTCTCTGGATCTCTGTTCACATGCAGGAGACACAAAGGATTGAAAACATGTTGAACTGCTCCATGAGTATGTGATCAGCAAAAACAGGCTATGGGAAACTCTATAGTTTAAAATCTTTGGTTCTTCAACACGTTAATTGTAAGGAAAATAAAGAATGAAAGGGGAAAATGAAGTTTAAAAAGACTTAAAAGACAGATGGTGGACAAGACCAAAGGATGCACACTTGGGTGAGAAAATCCTAAAGGCATGCAAGAAAGTGATTATAAGAAAACTCTGGATGGAGTTATTTTTGGACTGTGACTAGAATGGGACATGTGGAGAGTTTTCTGGGGTATTAGACAAGGTACTGTTTCAATATTTGAGGTTTCTTTTAAACATCTTTATAGGAGTATAATTGCTTTACAATTATTTACAATTGCAGGACAGGAATAAAGATGCAGATGTAGAGAATAGACTTGAGGACATGAGGGGGGAGGGGAGATGAAGTGAGAGAGTAGCATTGACATGTATACACTACCAAATGTAAAATAGATAGCTAGTGGGAAGCAGCTGCATAGCACAGGGAGATCAGCTCTGTGCTTTATGATGACCTAGACGGGAGGGATAGGGAGGGTGGGAGGGAGACATAAGAGGGAGGGGATATGAGGATATATGAATACATATAGCTGATTCACTTTATTATACAGCAGAAACAATCTTTGAGTCTTAAACATTGATACTTAGAGATATATAGGCTACTAGAATTTTGTACCTCTTACTCTCCCTTACCTATTTCTTTCCTCCCCCTCGCTCCATCCCCTCTGGCAATCACCTGTGCATTCTCTGTATCTATAACTCTCTTTCTGTTTTATTATGTTTGTTCATTTGTTTTGTTCCTTTAGATGACACATATAAGTGAAATCATGTGGTATTTGTCTTTGTCTGTCTGACTTATTTCACTTAGTATAGTACCCTCTAGTTCTATCCATTGCTGCAAATGGCATTATTTCATTCTTTTTCATGGTAAAGTAATATTTCATTGTATTACAGTATGTACATCTTCTTTATCCATTCATCTATTGATGGGCACTTAGGTTGCTTCCATATTTTGGCTACTGTAAATAATGCTGCAATAAACACAGGGTGTGTGTATCTTTTCTTCAGATAAATACCCAGAAGTGGAATTGCTGGATCGTAGGATAGTTTTATTTTTAATTTTTTGAGGAATGTCCATAATATTTCCCAAATTGGCTGTACCAATTTACAGTCCTGCCAAGTGCATGAGGGTTCCCTTTGCTCTACATCTTTGCCAACACTTGTTATTTATTGTCTTTTTGATAATAGCCATTCCAACAGGTGTGAGGTGATAGCTCACTGTGGTTTTGATTTGCATTTCCCTGATGATTAGTGACATTGAGCATCTTTTCATGTGCCTGTTGGCCATCTGAATGTCTTCTTTGGAAAAATATCTATTCAAATCCTCTGCCCATTTTTTAATGAGGTTGGGATTTTTTGATGTTGAGTTTTATGAATTCTTTGTATTTGGGGGGTATTAATCCTTAATCAGATATATCGTTTGCAAATATCTTCTCGCATTCAGTAAGTGGCCTTTTTGTTTTGTTGATTTTCCTTCACTGTGCAAAGGCTTTTTAGTTTGATGTCATCCCACTTGTTTAGTTTTGCTTTTGTTTTCCCTTGCCTGAGAAGACATATCCAAAAAAATATTACTAAGACTGATATCAAAGAGCTTACTATCTATGTTTTCTTCCAGAAGTTTTATGGTTTCAGGTTTTATGTTTAAGTCTTTAATCCATTTTGGATTTAATTTGTGCATGGTGTGAGAGAGTAGTCCAGTTTGATTCTTTTGCATATAGCTGTCCAGTTTTTCCAACACCATTTACTGAACAGGCTTTCATTTCCTCATTGTATATCCTTGCCTAGTTTATTGTAGATTAATTGCACATATCCATGTGTGTTCATTTCTGGGCTCTCTATTCTGTTCCATTGATCTAGGTGTCTGTTTTTGTGCCAGTACCATAATGTACAGTGTGGGGAATATAGTCAATAACTATGTAATAACTTTGTCTGATGACATATTGTAACTAAACTTATCATGGTGATTTTTTTTCTTTTTATTTTTTTTTATTGGAGTGTAGTTGCTTTACAATGTTGTGTTAATTTCTGCTGTACAGCAAAGTGAATCAGCCACATATATACATATATCCACTCTTCCTTGGATTTCCTTCCCATTTGGTCACCACAGAGCATTGAGTAGAGTTCTCTGTGCTATACAGTCTGTTCCCCTTAGTTATCTATTTTATACATAGAAGTGTATATATGTCAATCCCAATCTCCTAATCCATCTCACTCCCCTTCCCTGCCTTGGTATCCATATGTTTGTTCTCTACGTCTGCGTCTCTATTTCTGCTTTGCAAATAAGATCATCTATACCATTTTTCTAGATTCTACATATATGTGTTAATATATGATATTCCTTTTTCTCTTTCTGACTTACTTTGCTCTGTATGACAATCTCTAGGTCCATCCACATCTCTGCAAGTGACACAATTTCATTCTTTTTTATGGCTGAGTAATATTCCATTGTATATATGTACCATATCTTCTTTATCCATTCCTCTCTTGATGGACATTTAGGTTGCTTCCATGTCCTGGCTATTGTAAATAATGCTGCTATGAACATTGGAGTGGATATACTTTCTGAATTATGGTTTTCTCCAGATATGTGCCCAGGAGTGGTATTATTAGGTCATATGGTAGTTCTATTTTTAGTTTTTTAAGGAACAGCTCTTCTGTTCTCCATAGTGTCTGCATCAGTTTACATTCATACCAATGGTGTAAGAGAATTCCCTTTTCTCCACACCCTCTCCAGAATTTATTGTTTGTAGATATTTTTATGATGGCCATTCTGACCTGTGTGAGGTGATACCTCATTGTAGTTTTGATTTTCGTGTCTCTAATAATTAGTGATGTTGAGCATCTTTTCATGTGCCTCTTGGCCGTCTGCGTGTCTTCTTTGGAGAAATGTCTAGTTAGGTCTTCTGCCCACTTTTTGATGGTTTTTTTGTTTGATATTGAGCTGCCTGAGCTGTTTGTACATTTTGGAGATTAATCCCTTGTCCGTTGCTTCATTTGCAAATATTTTTTTTCCATTCTGACGGTTGTCTTTTCATCTTGTTTATAGTATCCCTTGCTGTGCAAAAGCTTTTAAGCTTCATTAGGTCCCATTTTTTTAATTTATGTTTTTATTTTCATTACGCTAGGATATGGGCCAAAAAAGATCTTGCTGTGATTTATGTCAAAGAGTGATCTTCCTATGTTTTTCTCTAATAGTTTTATAGTGTCTGGTCTTACATTTAGGTCTTTAATTCATTTTGAGTTTATTTTTGTGTATGGTGTTAGGGAGTGTTCTAACTTCATTCTTTTACATGTAGCTATCCAGTTTTCCCAGCACCACTTATTGAAGAGACTGTCTTTTCTCCATTGTATATTCTTGCCTCCTTTGTCAAAGATTAGGTGACCATAGGTGTGTGAGTTTATCTCTGGGCTTTCTATCCTGTTCCATTGATCTATATTTCTGTTTTTATGCCAGTACCATACTGTTTTAATTACTGTAGCTTTGTAGTGTCATCTAAAGTCAGGGTGCCTGATTCCTCCAGCTCCATTTTTCTTTCTCAAGATTGCTTTGGCTCTTCAGCATCTTTTGTGTTTCCATACAAATTGTACAATTTTTTGTTCTAATTCTGTGGAAAATGTCATTTGTAATTTCAGAGGGATTGCATGGAATCTGTAGATTGCTTTGGGTAGTATAGTAATTTTCACAATGTTGATTCTTCCAATCCAAGAACATGGTACATCTCTCCATATGTTTGTGTCATCTTTGATTTCTTTAATCAGTGTCTTATAGTTTTCTGAGTACAGGTCTTTTGCCTCTTTAGGTAGGTTTATTCCTAGGTATTTTATTCTTTTCTTTTTTCAGTGGTAAATGGGATTGTTTCCTTAATCTTTCTGATTGTTTGTTGTTCATGTATAGGAATGCAAGAGATTTCTGTGCACTAATTTTGTATTCTGCAACTTTACTGAATTTATTGATTAGCTCTAGTAGTTTTCTGGTGGCATCTTTAGGAGTTTCTATGTATAGTATCATGAAATCTGAAACAGTGATAATATTACTTCTTATTTTCCAATTTGGATTCCTTTTATTTCTTTTTCTTCTCTGATTGCTGTGGCTAGGACTTCCAAAACTATGTTGAATAATAGTGGCAAGAGTGGACATCCTTGCCTTGCTCCTGATCTTAGAGGAAATGTTTTCAGTTTTTCACCATTGAGAATGATAGTTGCTGTGGGTTTGTCGTATATGGCCTTTATTATGTTGAGGTAGGTTCCCTCTATGCCCATTTTCTGGAGAGTTTTTTATCATAAATTGGTGTTGAATTTTGTCAAAAGCTTTTTCTGAATCTATTGAGATGATCATATGGTTTTTATTCTTCAGTTTGTTAAGGTGGTGTATCACACTGATTGATTTGCACATATTAAAGAATCCTTGCATCTCTGGGATAAATTCCACTGGATCAGGGTGCATGATCCTATTAATGTGTTGTTGGATTTGGTTTGCCAGTATTCTCTTGAGGATTTTTGCATCTATGTTCATCAGTGATATTTGTAATTTTCTTTTTTTGTGATATCTTTGTCTGGTTTGTTATCAGGGTGATGGTGGCCTTGTGGAACGAGGTTGGGAGTGCTCCTCCCTCTGCAATTTTGTGGAAGAGTTTGAGAAGGGTAGGTGTTAACTCTTCTCTAAATATTTGATAGAATTTGCCTGTGAAGTCATCTGGTCCTGGACTTTAATTTGTTAGAAGATTTTTAGTCACAGTTTCAATTTCATTACTTGTGATTGGTCTGTTCATATTTTCTATTTCTTCCTAATTCAATCTTTGAAGTTTGTGCCTTTCTAAGAATTTGTCCATTTCTTCCAGGTTGTCCATTTTATTGGTATATAGTTGCTTGTGGTGATCATTTTGAAAGTTATAGAAATATCTGTAACAGGAACTAACATAGTGTTGTAGGTTAATTATACTTCAAATACAAGCAGACAAACTAATTGAAAAAGAGATCAGATTTATAGGTGCCAGAGGAGAGGTTGGGGAGAGAGCGAGTAGGATGAAAGCAGTCAAAAGGTACAAACTTCCATTTATAAGATAAATAAGTACTGGAGATATACAACATGATAAATACAATTAACACTGCTGTATATTATATATGAAAGATAAGAGAGTAATCCTGAATTCACAAAACAAAAAAATTTGTTGTCTCTTTCTTTAATTTTGTAACTATATGAGATGACAGATGTTCACAAAACCTATTGTGATAATCTTTAAATGATGTATGTAGGTCAAATCATTATGCTGTGCCCCTAGATAGGTAGAGAGATGGAGATAGATTGATTTATTGTAAAGAATTGGCTCATGTTCTTGTGGAAGCTTGGTGGTCTAGTCTGGGTAAGCTGGCAGGCTGGAGTCCCAGGGAAGAGCCCGTGTTGCAGTACTAGCCTGGAGGCCATCTGCTGGCCTAATTCCTTCTTGCTCAGGGAAGGGCAGTTTTGTTCTATTAAGGCCTTCAGGTGATTGGATGCGGTCCACCTGCATTATGAAGGGCAATCTGCTTTACCCTCATTGATTTAAATGTTACTCTCATTCAAAAAACACCCTCACAGAAATATCTGGAATACTGTTTGACCAAATATCTGGACACTGTGGTCCAGTTAAGTTGACACATAAAATTAACCATTACATATAACTAAAAACAAAATGATAAAGAGCCATTATACATAACTGAAGGGGAAAAATTTATCAGGCAATTATAAATGAAAATTAATTGATTTGACATTATCTATTTTAGACAAATAAAAATTAACTTCAAAAACATCAGATGGAACACAAGTCATTTTATGTTGTTGATAATCTGTAAATAAACAAGATAGATATTACAGTCATGAAGAGGTTTTGAACTTAACAATATTGAAATATAACCAAAAAACACATGTAAAAATAAATCATACAACAAAAATTTATATATATATACTATTAGAAATCACCAGAAACACAATAATAGTGAATGAGTTTAATACACACTAGTAGAAGTTGATGGATTAAGTAAACTAAAAATAAGAATAATTTTAAATATTACTAAATATCTAATTAATAAAGCAATCTTATTAATGAACTAATAATATTCTTATTATTAATATTATTAAAAGTTATCAATTTAAATTTGTGTCCTGCCGTCAAAAAATACACCTATGGGACATTTACAAAAAATGATCTCATTTCAGACCATAATGAAAATCTCAATATATACCAAATATAAATCCCAATATATACTAAATAAAAATAACTTGTGTGGGGCTTCCCTGGTGGCGCAGTGGTTAAGAGTCCGCCTGCCGATGCAGGGGACACGGGTTCGTGCCCCGGTCCAGGAAGATCCCACATGCCGCAGAGCGGCTGGGCCCCTGAGCCATGACCGCTGAGCCTGCGCGTCCGGAGCCTGTGCTCCGCAATGGGAGAGGCCACAACAACAGAGAGAAGACCGCGTGCCGCAAAAACAAAACAAAACAAAACAAACTTGTGTGGACTATATTCATTATCTACAAGGTAACAATACTGGAAACTAATGGCATAAATTTTAAACAACAAAAACAGAGGAAACTCTATACATTTGGGGGGAAAACCATTCTCCTAAAAGTCACTCTTGATGAAATAATTTGGAAATTAACAGTAATGTGAACAGTTTATAGCAAAAGTTAAAGGATTCAGCAAAAGCTGTATTCATACTCCCAGTCACATACTTATATTTTTCCTCATTCAAATAAATATTATTCAGGAGTCTTTTGGATGAAAGCAAATCCGACATGAACTAGCTGGAACTATGAGAAATATTTATTGATCCACAAATGGGAAGAATGAACCTTGCTGGGGAGGAGCCAGTTTTCCCAGGATTCTCCCTGTCCTTGTACTGTCTCTGTTTCCATCTGTGTGTCAGCTTCATTCTCTCCTACTGCACAGTGAATTTCTTCATGGAGTGGCAGATGTTGCATCAAGTTTTCACCTTTCCCATCATAGAGGAAAAGGCTCCCTCCAAGTCACTTCCTATTCTATCCCAATCTCCCCTTAAACATTTCTTTCAGCTCCAGTTTGAATAATCCTGAACAGATCTCTGACCTAGCTTGAGCCAGATTCCTGCTTTTCGGCCAATCTCAACCACTAGAGAAGTAGGTTCATTCTAGCTCCGATTCAGAACACTTCTAGAGAGGGGTAGGGGAAGATAAGAAGCTCTCACAAAGAAGGTGGATGCTTTTTCTGAAAGAAGAGAGAGCAGCCTGGCCAACAGAAGTACCATGCCCACTATAAAGAAGAGTGAAAAAATGTTCAGCTCAAGAATTTAGTAAAAGAAAAATAATTTTTAAAAGCAAAGGAAGGAAAAAGAAAAGAAATAAAAAAAGGTACAAAGGAAGTATGGGTCAAAGCATAAGAAAGTAAAAGGATAAAAAAAATATGCAGGCAATTAGTGAGCAAAAAAAGAGACATTACAATATTAATATTAAAATAGATATTAAAACATAATATTAAATTATATTATATATTAAATTATTATACTAATGTTTAAAGTTATATTAAATTAATATTATATTTAAATAGAATTTAAGGCAAAAAAAATCACCAGGGATGAAGTTATTATTTAATAATAAAAGGAATAATTTACTAGTAATATATTAAACTCAGAATCTGTATGCATCTAAATATTTAGCCTCAATAAGAAAAATAATTATAAGGAGAAATTAATCCAAAATTATAGAAGGAGATTTTAATATACTTCTCTTAAAAAATAATAAATAAAAATTTAGTAAGGATATAGAAAATTTGAAAAATATTATCATGTCACTGCCAAAGAACACATATAGAAAGCTGAGGTACACATATTATTTCAAAATGCATGTAGATGTGACCTGCATGTGACTGGAGAGGAGTGGGGCTTAGCTTTTGCAGGATGGGGGTAAGAATGAAAAGGAGAGTGGACTCACCATGCCAATAGACCAAATTAAGGAACTGGGAACAGCCACATTCTGGGAACTTGATAATATGACAGAGATGACATTAAAAGCATTGTGGACGAGGGAGTATTACATCGTAAATGGTGCTAGGAAATTTCATCTCTAAATGGGAAAAAATTGCAACCTAACCACACAGCATACACAGAAATAAATTCTACATTCACTAAACATGAGAAGTAAAGTTTACAACTTTCAGATGAAAATGTAGGAGAATATCTTTATGATGTTGAAGTAGGGTAAGATTTTGTGAATGTGACACAACAGGCACAAACCATAAAAGAAAATATTTGAAACGTTAAAAATCATACATTAAACATTCTATAAAACAAAAGAAACAATAAACAAAGTTGAAACAGATGCCACGAGCTTGAAGACATTTGTAATGCATTTTAAGGAAAAAACTGATATACAGATAGTAAAGAAACTGTATACATAACTTGGACAAAAACTTTTACGTGTGCACAGACATACACAAATATAGAAAACATTGTTTGTAGTAGCAAAATTATGTAAACAACCTAAATGTCAAACACTAGGAAAATGGATATATAAAACTTATTATATTCATATAGTAAAATATTTATTGTACAGCAGTTAAAAAGGATGAACTAAGACTATATATGTAACACACATACATCTTGAAAGCATAAACTTGAGTGAAAAATTACAATAAAAACAACATATTTAATATTATACCACTAATGTAAATACACACATAACATTACTGTCATTAAGTAGAAAACATGGACAAGAAGGACAATAATAATTTCTATGATTGTGGTTATAATTAGGTAAAGCTACAATAAAGGTTCAGCTCTATCTGTAATGCTCTATCTCCTTTAAAAAGAGATCTGGGTAAATCATGGCAAAAATAATAACATTTAAGAAATCCAGATGGTGGTTAAATGAGTTTTTGATGTATCATTCTTTGTAATTTTCTGTATTTATAAACATCTCATAGTAAATATATCTTTGAAGAAATCTGCTTAAATATTCTCAACAGAAGCGAATGTTTCAGCTATTAAGATGGGGCCACACAAACTAGTTTTCATTAACATTTGCTGACCTTAGGAACTACAGCCTTTGAGTTTGAGGGAAAGAAGATCACAATTTGAGCAGCTTACTTCCTCAGCAATGTGGTTGTTGTCATCCCCACCTGGGGAAGAGAAGCCCTACAGTGTTCAGGAACCACATGTGTCTCAACCTCTCTTAGTCTTAAAGAAGGATGTCCTATAGAGTGGGAATTCTGCTCTCTGTAGAACCAGTGATCACAAAAAACTTTAGGTTTGCATTTATTAAGAGGGCACCTGGTTTTCCAGGAAGATACCTCTAATTAACAAACCATTAGTCCAACAACAAATAATTACTGGACATCTACTTTGGTTCTGGAGACATACAATCAAACAGGGCATGTGAGGCAGAAGTATAAGGAAATACTACTTCTCTAGTGCAGTGAAATTTTTATTATTTTAACAGCTGTTACCCAAGTTTCTCTCAGAGAGTGAACTGCATTAGACAAATTACTAAGTTCCTTCAGATAGAAGATATCCTAAAAGTGAAAAACAAACAAACAAAAGCTCTTCTGCATGAGAAAATGTGAATTCCTCCTTTAAAAATGTGATGGGAGTTGGGGAGCTTGAGGTGAGTGAATCGATGGCTAAGCACAGAAGTGGGAGGAAAAGGACACCAACAAGATAACAAAAGCTTAGATACTTAAAGGGACTATAAGTAGCTCTTTGGTGTCTAAAATGAATTTTAAGGACAGATATAAATATTAGAAAATTGTCATTTCTTTCTCAGAATAGTGCAATGGAATTCTTCACTAGGATGCCAATAGATTCAGTAAGTTGCTGTAAGTACAAATGCTTTAAGGGACGGACATTTTTATAAAATTGGAGACACAGTCTGGGTTCCTGTTTGGGTTGGGGCTGTCAGGAACAAAGACAACACACACAGTAGCAGGAGGCCAGAGGTTGAGTTGGTTGTGAGCATGAAAGTCTTCATGCACAGAAATATGGGGGGAAAGGTTTTGGATTCCCATTGCCTGAAAAACTGGAGGTATGAGCCAATGTTATCTAGATGGCAAGAGGGCAGTAGAATCCAACTTGAGTGCAATAATAAAGGAATGTGACAGCTGTTTGCTGTGAGAAGAAAGTATCTAATTTCCTGTGGGAGTGATGAAGTTTCATAGGGTATGTGACAGTTGATCTGGGTATTAAAGCCTGCATACATGTGTGCTGGACTGACAAGGTGAGAAAGAGGGAACAGGATAGTCAAAATCAAAGGACAATAGTGCAGTGGTTAAAAACACAGACTCTGGGATAGATTGCTTGGTTTAAATTCCAGTTCTGCCACTTACAAGTTATATCCCCATGACTGTTACTTACTCTCTTAGTACTTCAATTGCTTTTTCAGTGAAATGGGGATAATAATAGCATCTATCCTAAAGAGTTGTTTGTGATGATTAAATGAATCACCAGCACACAGTAAACTCTCAATGTGTTGGCTGTCGTTATTATATTCAGGAAAAAATGAGTAGTTCAGCATGACCTGCATTGGGATGCCTAGTAATGAATACTGAGTACAGATTGTAGAGGCCTTATCCACCAGACTAATTTAAGACCGTCTTCTGTTGGTGATGTGCAGCACCACAGCTTTTAAAGTATGGTCAGAGGTGTGCTTCAGAAAGATGTCTGCGGTGGGGTTGGTAGATGCAAACTATTACATTTATAATGGATAAACAAGAAGGTTCTAATATATAGCACCAGGGAACTATATTCAATACCCTGTGATAAAACATAACGGAAACTAATACAAAAAAAGAATGTCTCTATGCGTATAACTGAGTCACTTTGCTGTACAGCAGAGATTGGCACAACATTGTGAATCAACTATACTTCAAAAAAAAAACAGGGTAGAAAGATGTCTGTGGCAGTTCCATGGACAAGGATTGGAAGTGAGAGTGAAGGCAAAGAGAGTAGTTGGGAGGTTTCTGCATTGATTACTGCAATGCAAGAGACAAGTTCCTCACCTAGGGCAGTGCTGGAGCAGGTGAAAGGAACTGGGCTTACATTAGAGTTGTCAATTTCCCCTAGATCCTCATCCCAGCCTCAGAATTCACAATGCTCTAGACCAGAACTTGACAGCAGAAATATAATGCAAGCTACAAATGCAAGCCACATATGTAATTTCAAATTTTCTAATGGCCACATTAAAAAAAGTAAAAAGAAGTAGGTGACATAACTTTTAATAATATATTTTATTTAACTCAATATATCAAAAATATTATTATTTTGGGACTTCCCTGGTAGTCCAGTGGGTAGGACTCTGTGCTCCCAATGCAGGGGGCCTGGGTTTGATCCCTGGTCCAGGAACTAGATCACGCATGTGTGCAGCAACTAAGAATCCTGCATGCCACAACTATGAACCCACATGCCGCAACAAAGATCACGCGTGCAGTAACAAAGATCCCGCATGACGAAACTAAGACCTGGTGCAGCCAAAATAAATAAATATTTTTAAAAAAGATCTTTAAAAAATTATTTTAACCTGTAATTAAGATGAAAATTTATTAGTGAGATATTTTACATTCTTTTCATAAGCTTTAAAAATCTGGTGTGCATTTTGTATTTACAACACATATCAGTTCAGACTTGTCATATTTCAAGTGCTCAATAGCCATGTATGATGAGTAGCTATCAGGCTAAAGAAGAGTAAATCCTTCTGCCATCCCTATTGTCTTTCAGATTAGAAACTCTCCAGAAGGTTCTAGAAAATCTGTCAACTTCTTGTTCTGCCCAGAGATGCAAGGAGATAGTTAATCATTTATAGGATCCTTTAGACTGGCACTGGAGATAGGCACATCGGGCTAAATCTGTGTGCTGAAAATCTTTATTATTTCCCAGTGGTCTGCTGTTCTGAAGACAATAGCTATAATTTTAAAGAATTTGTCTTATTTCCTACGAACCGCAGGGCTTGCCTATATTATATCCTAACTCTACAATTAGAGTTAGCCTCACTTAGAGGCTCTAGGGTTGCCTTATAAAGATAAAATTAGCTTTCATGTGGATGAAAAAAATGACCTGAAATGCTTGGATGAGCAAGAGTAGTTGTGAGATTTGTTTTTATATTGAACCATTTATTTATTAAAAATATTGAGTTCCTACTATGCATCAGGCTTGGATTTGGGGGCACAGTGCTGAAGCTGAGACATGATTCCTTCTCTCGTGGAGCTTCTGCCATGTAGGTAAAAGTTGCAACCATTTGCGCTTGAGCCACCTGGTCCTGGAGGCAGGGGCATGGACTGCACGGTTCCGGAAGGGTTCTTTACAGCTGGTTGTTCTCGATGTCTCCCCTAGTCTGGGGGACTTGTTTGAGTTGCTAAGGTGACAGAGTTGTGGCAAACAAAGACCCTGCCCAGTTGAGGTGGGTCGTCCTCTCCAAGGTGGGTTGAATGGTGGCTTCCCAAAACATATGTCCTTATCCAAACCCCTAGAACCTGTGAAGGTGACCTTATTTGGAAAGAAGATTTTTGCAGATGTAATTAAGTTAAGGATCTCAAGATAATATTATCCTGGATTATCTGGCTGGGCCCTAAATCCCATGACAAGCATCCTTCTAAGGAACAGAAGACGTAAAGACACAGACAACAAGAAGTCACATGAAGACACAGGCAGAGACTGGAGTGATGTCGCTACAAGCCAAGGAATGTCAAGGGTTGCTGGTACCCACTGGAACCTAGGAGAGAGGCATGAATGGGTTTTTCCCTCAGAGCATTCATAAGGAGCCAGCCCTGTGCCAGCACCTTCAGTTTAGACTTCCAGCCTTCAAAACTGTGAGAGAACACATTTCTTTTGTTTGAAACCACCCAGTTTGTAGTAATTTCTTACGGCAGCCACAGGGAATGAATACATCCCCCTTTCCTTTAGATTTGGAGCTTTGTGGAAGGGAGCTGCCTTCATCATCTTTGTCAAACATTTATTAATCTCTCACTGGGTTCCTGGTATTAATCGTGGTACTTAGATAAATTCACCAACAACGCTAAGGATCCCAGTTCATAAGTCGGTCAGCCTTCTTTTACTTAAACAAAAACACCTCTCAGTTTTCTCCCAATCTGCTAACTTTTTCTTGTCAAAAAAGGGATCCTCACATTCATAAACTGTGGGAAGCTCTGGTCAATGAGACGAAATACAAATGCCAATACCATAGCATATACCACCCTTCATGGGGGAGGGTATCCTAATTTTCCTCTCTCATATGGTCTACTTATGAAGTATATTCTCTCTTGCTTAGTGTGTATTTTCAGTAACATGGATTTTGATTATTATAAAATCTTTGGTATTATTTCCTTCCCTTTGCTTGCTGATTTGTATCTCATCCCACATTTCCAAACAGAAAGTGGTAAAATTAGTGTAGTTGTAAAAAAATTAGTTTTAATTTAAACCCTCGTTTGATGTAATATTGTAATTAGTTTTTGAGTTCTATTAACTGTCTTTTAACAGTCTTATATCAGGAAATAAAATACTAATATGGGAAATGAAAGAAAAAAATTTGGCTCCAGGAGAAATCTTTGCTTCGGTCCAAATGGACTTGAACCCACCTCACCATTCAAGCCCATCTGCCTTGACTCTGTTCTCTGCCTACTCATCCTGTCCGTCCCATGTCCAACATTATTTTTTCTGAACAGTCTCTGATTTACCCTGAGCTCCAAAGAATTTGATTCAACACCTGCTTACGGTCTTTATCTCTCTGTAGTTCAGTGTGTTCACTTACATGTTCTTTTTTCCTTCTGGACTGTGAACTCTTCAAGGACAGGACCTGGGCTCCCTCATCTTTGTGTCCCCAGAGCCCTCAGTAATATTTATAGAATCACCAAAGGATGAAGTAAGTGATCCTCAAATGTGAACTTATATAAAGTAGAACTGGAACAAAGTGGTGTAAAAAAGAGTGACGTGTTTGTCGGGTCATTTCATTAAATGCAAATGCAGGAAGCACCTATTAGTTAATGCTTTAAGTGTTAAATCAGAAAATTAAAGTGCTACACAATTTCCCCGTAGATTTGGAGACTGCGAAAGTTGCTGGACTGATGGCAAGGCCCAGAGTGGCGCCCCTCGCACGCTGGGAGCGCCCCTCCTCCAGTCACCTTCCCTGGCACATTCCTTCCCCACCCTCTACCAGGGCCCACCCGTGCTGCCAGCTTGAGCAGACGTCACCACTGCTGGATTTGAGCCCCACGCTGCTTTCATCTTCTTCCTGGACGGGGATGAGATCCTCTCGTCTCATCAGTCATCTGCTCCCTGTCAACAGCTTGCTGCTAGAAGCCCCGTGTGCCTCAGGTGGCTGCGGGGAGAAGCCCCAGAGGGCCCGAGGCCGTTTGGAGTAAGCAGAAGGCCCCACAGCCAGCAGGTGCCCAGCAGCCCCAGAGGAAAGGAAACAACCTAGACGCCTTCCCCTAAGAGGTGGTTTTACCAGAAGAAGGATGAATAGGCCGGAAACCATCCCGCCAGCAAACCTCCTCTTGTCAGCTCCAAGCTGGACAAAACAAATGCCCTTTATCTGCAAGTGAGATTGGCTTCCGCAGGCCGATACATCATGCAAAGACAGAGCAACTCCCTCCCAAGGAGCATCATCTTCTCCCTTCTTGCAGTGCCCTGGTCCGCTGGCGGCCTTTCTGCTGGCGGCCAAACAAGTTCAAAAGGGCAGAGGGATAAGGCAGACACTGCCTCTCTTCCCCAACTGGTCCAGCCTGGGCTTGGTCTGGGAGCCCAGTCTGGAGCTTGGGGGGCAACGGCTTCAGCCTCTCTCTGGCATTGCTCGCCAAGACCCAGCAGCTACAGCCCAGTAGGCTGGGAGTGGCTGGCTTCCAAGTGCCTTATTTCTCTCCACTCATCCCACCTAGATTGCTCAGAAGGAGCTGGAATTCCAGTCTGCTTAGTGTTTGGATGGCCTTTCATCTCTGGTGGGAGGATCAGGGGAAATGACGATCAAACGCTCAGCCTTGGCGATTCAGCAGAATTGATCATGGGCTTTACCCAGCATTGCTGGGGTCCCAATGCATGACGACAGATTGGTCAGAAGAAGGTTACTTTTGAGTTAAGGGTCCCAATTGAGGGGAAAAAAGGGGACATGATATTTTGAGTTTCCTCTTGATTCTAACCACTTCTTCAGTACTTAATTCTTAGCAGGTCTGTCCATGATTTAGGGCATGGCAAAAGAGACTGAGAGCAATGGGAAGGAAAGGGTGACAAGGGAGATGAGAAGAGAGCAAAGGCAGGTAGAAAGGTGAGGGGGAAGGCAAGGGTTGAGGTCATTTGGACAGAAAGCAGGGGAGCAGAAGATACTGTAAGGATAGAAGCCCTGTCCTGCTGAACCCACTTTTCATCCTTTTCTCAAATCCTATTTCTTTCTATCTCAAACACTGCACTGGTTTTGGAAATGCAAACTTGCAACTGTTACATGAGCAGCTAACCTTTATTCTTGAATGTAGAGTCTTGTGTAAAACTCTGGAGGAAGGAGCTTGACTCATAGGACTTGGATCAGTCATCTCCCTTTTGGGAGAGACCATGAGACAGAGTGGAAAGAGCAAAGAGTGTTCTAGACTCAGCTCTTCCCTTAACAAGCTGTGTGACATTGTGCAAGTCACTTAACCTCTCTGGAGTTCATTGTCTTGAACTGCAAGATGGCACATCGGATTCTAAGATTTTTTTTTTCTAGCTTTAAAACTGCACAAAATCTGACCCAATCTTTTTTTTTTTTTTTTTTTTTTTGCCGTACGCAGGCCTCTCACTGTTGTGGCCTCTCCCATTGCGGAGCACAGGCTCTGGACGCGCAGGCCCAGTGGCCATGGCTCAGGGGCGCAGCCACTCCGCGGCATGTGGGATCTTCCCGGACCGGGGTATGAACCCATGTCCCCTGCATCGGCAGGCGGACTCTCAACCACTGCGCCACCAGGGAAGGCCTGACCCAATCTTTTATCTGCTTAAAAATTCTACAGTGCTTTGCCCACTGCCCTCACTTAGCATAGCATGGTAGATCCCCATCGACCTCTCCAGCTGTGTCTTTTCCCTCTCCTTTCTTTATTTTCAATATCCACGCCATCCTGAAGTAATCACAGTCACTCTCTCTCTTGATTCTGGTCTCTGAACATGCCATTCCATCTCCTTAGAATGCCTACTCTCTCCCCTCCCCGCCCCTGAGCTCTTAGTTTTCCTTTAGGTCTCTGCATCTTCTGGGAAGTCTTCTCTGACCTTGCCCTCCCTTCAGCCAAATTAGGCTTCCCATCTATTCTTAAAGCCGCTGTGTTTATCCACATGCCACTTTCTAGAGGATAATTGCTCTTCCTATCAATCTGCCTTGTAGACCTTGATCTTATTGAAGGCATGAGCCATCTTTTGTATTTACGCCCAGTTCGGAGATGTAACACAGTGAATGCAGTAGTGAATCATTGACGCTGACCTTAGAGCTTTTGTCTATATCTTTAAAAAATTTTTTCTTAGAAATACATAGATGAAATATTTTCTTTAGTAAGAGGAGGCAGAAGGCAACAGGACTGGCAGAAAATGAGCAATAAAGCAAGTGTATTTGGACCCCAAAGTCCTCTGGATTCTGTTAAAGAACAGTATATACTTTCGGACTTAAGGATGTGATGTGGCTTGTTTCAAAGACTTGGAAAGCATGGGGCTGACCTCAGCAGTGCTGGCCCCTTGGGGGAAAACACAATGATGTTAATTGAAGCTAAAAAGTGGAGGGGCATTTAGAGACATGAGCAAGAGAACCTATCTAGGTACATTTTCTTAATCCCTTTTATCCTTTTTCAGTGACTTTGTTACTCATGCCCTCACTCACCCTCATTCTTAACTACAGAAGCGTAAGGTCGGACCTTCATCTGAATCACAGCCTTCCCACATTATCCCAGCAACAGTGAGAAACCACGCTTTGGTGTAACCTGGGGGCGATTCCAAAACATTGCAGGAGAGTCAAAAGGGCACATGAATGTCATTACTTACTGAGCAAATGGGAGGCAGAAACTTCGGAAACACATGCTCATTAAAGAAAAAGTGAAAAATGGAGAAACAGAGCAAGAAAAGAAAAGAATTGACCCAAAGTCCACACGCCCCTCCCCAAAGACAATTACCAAAGAGCTTCGTAGGTTTTATTAACTTCTTTTTCTTCATGCACTTTTTACCCCCTTTGCTTTATTTTAACATTAACAAATTAACTAATACTGTATATGCGATTTTCAAAACTTTTTAACTTAAGTTGTAAAAGAAAAATCTTCTTATTTTATGTGTACTTTAAGTAAACCTTTTGGGTTACTTTTTACTGTTTCAATGTTTCTATTTTTTTAAAGTACTAAATAGTTATGTATCCACAGTAAACAGTAGAGACTGAGCAAAAGTAAAGAAAAATTCAAGTTGTCATCAAATAAAATTCACAATAAACTTCATAAGGAGTAAGTGAACATTATATAAGAAGCTCCTTTTCTAGAACAAACAAGCATTTCTAGAGTGAATCTGGGTAAGCCATGGGCTTGTGAAATGGGAGGAAAAAGAAAAATTTGTGGTTCCTGGCTTGTCTCTCCCCCAAAGAAGGGAGGAACCAACTGCTGTTCTTTTCTCTCTTTGATCAGGCCAAGTAGCCCCCAAGGATCCAAATCACTGTTGTTTTCCAACCTCTGAGAGTTAGCGAGATGGTCAAAGAGGCCCTGGGCCAGCAGGCGGTACATTCTCTCCTGCTGGGGACACCAGGAGGCAGAGTTGCCTCAGCCCTTCTGGAGCAGAGACCTGTCTCTCTCTTCTCTTCTGCCAGGAGCTGTCTGCTCTCTTCAGCTGGGATGACGGAGGCTCCCAAACACTGCCACAGAAGAGGCTGAGGGACACACGAGGGAAGGAACTTCTGCTTGCTCAAAGGAATTTCTCTCATAGCTCCCTGAGATGCCATGAAAACAAACTTCGTTCAGGTAAACACCTCTGAAAGGATTAACAGGTGCACAATAGCTATTCCCTAACACAGAAGCCATTCTAGATGTGCATGGGAAATGTAAGACTGTCAATGATAGAGAGTTTAGTTAAACAATAGGCAAAGCCTTTAAGATATGATTTTGAAGAAAGTGGAAACTTTTAGTTAGTACATAACTTCATCTAAAACCCCTTTTCCTGTTGACTCTAGCTATTGAGTAACAAAGCTGGTAAAAGTTTTTTTTTCTTTTTGGTGGTGTTTTGTTTTCTTTCGAAATGTAAACCTTATTTCATATCCCTATTTAGTTCTAGTTGATCTACCTGAGAAAGAGTGAGGAAAAAGAAGAATTATAAATAGCTAATATCAGCACTTACCAAAATAACGCTGTCAAGTGACTAGGTATCCAGACAGGACACATAGCTGGAGAAAATCCTGCTCTTTTGTATTAAAGGATTCTAATAGATAGAAACAACTTCATTAAGAGGAGATAAGACTGGAATAAAAGTTCAAGAACCGTTTTTCTCAATATAATATTTTTTAAAATGCAATGGTATAGAGATGTACAGTTACATAAAAATAATACAAGTAATTAAATTACAGGTGCTTGAGTGACTTCTAAGTATTTCAGGTATCATTATCAAGTATTCTCCTAGTAGGGCAAAGGAAAGAGGGATTTTGTAGAGGGCTATGGAAAGAAGGGAAGGATTGCGATGTAATTTTGGGACAAAAAGATTCTTGGATGACAGCTGGTCATATTTGCAACCCCAAATTCCTGTTACATCTCCAGTCCTCTTATGAGTTCCAAACGGTACTTTATTCAGCAAACAGTTATTGAGTACCTGTGTCCATCAGATTTGACTGCTTTCTGGACATCACCCACTCCCTGTGCCCACCTGTATGTCCAAAGACATTGTTCACTTCAGAGAGGGGGAAAGAGACATGCCTGGAGACAGACAAGAAGATAAAGCCTTGACCACTCAACATCTTCCACTCAGGAATGATCCAAGGACGTTTAGGGCTAGGGATGTGTACCTTGTTGCTATCGTTCATAGTCATATAATCCCCTTCCATTGCCTGAAACCTTCAGCCAAGTCCCCTCACACATATTGGTAGTACTCTGGAGAGTAAAAAGGCATTGCAGTGCTGAGTAGGGCAACATGAAATGAAGAAAGCTAGTACACAAGAAATATGAAAAGCAGAATGGAGTTTAAGAATACAACAATTAAGTAGACTCTTGGAGATAAAGGCAATTAGGAGAAATTTAAGTGCTCAGTCACACGTCATACCTCAACTATCCCTGCGGAGAAATATAGGTTTTCCCCACTATACTGAGTATGATGTTTGAGACAATTTTAACTAAACCTTAAAAGACTCAGTGAGTAGTTTGATATGTAATAACCCAAAACTGGAAACAGCCTAAAAGGATTCATCAGTGGGTGAATGGATAAACAGACTGAAGTACACGCATACAATGGAATACTACTCAGCAATAAAAAGAAATGAACCATTGATAGATTCCACAACTTGGATGGACATCAAGGACATTAGGCTAAGTGAAAAAGCTAATCTCAGAAGGTTACACACTGTATAATTTCATTTATATAAACTTTCAAAGTAATAAAATTCTGGGGATGGAGAACAGATCAGTGGATGCCAGGGGTTAGGGGCTAGGGCAAGAGGGGTATGACATTTAAGTGGTAATGTGAGGGAGTTTCCTTGTGGTGATGCAACAGTTCTGCATGCTGACTGTGGTGATGGTTACATGAATCTACATGTCATAAAATTTAATAGAACTATATATATATAATACATATAAAAACTGTTGATATCTGAATGCGATCTATACTTGGTTAACAGTATTCTAGACACACTAATTTCCTGGTTTTGAAAATAAGATATTTCATTTGAGACAGTGGAATGAAGAGCACACAGAAACTCTCCTATTTTTACAACTTCTTGTGAGTCTTAAACTATTTCCAGGGGCTTCCCTGGTGGCGCAGTGGTTGAGAGTCCGCCTGCTGATGCAGGGGACACGGGTTCATGCCCCGGTCCGGGAAGATCCCACATGCCGCAGAGCAGCTGGGCCCGTGAGCCATGGTCGCTGAGCCTGCGCGTCCGGAGCCTGTGCTCCGCAATGGGAGAGGCCACAACAGTGAGAGGCCCGCATAACGCAAAAAAACAAAACAAAACAAAACAAAACAAAAAACCTATTTCCAAATAAAAATGTATATACAGTCAATTCTCATCATTTGCAGTCGCTATATTCTTCAAATTTTCTGTGAACACTGAATTAATAAGTACTGACCCATTCATTGCTCCTAGGGGAAAATACAAGGTTAGGTACCTGCAAGCCTCTGGTCATAACATTTCAACAAGTGATAAATACGTAAGCTTGTTTCACGTGTGTTTCTGTTTAAAGATGTTTACCAGATATTAAACAGATTTAATATCTGTTGTTGATTCATTGACGTTGAATTCCCAGCCACCAAGACTATAACTCATTCCTGAACAAAGCTTATCTAACAAACATATTTTCTCCCTAAGGCACATCACAGCCTTCTTGCGTTTAGGAACATTAGACAGGACTCCAGCATTATGCCTGAGGCCATTTTAAACAGTGAAATCACCAAAAAAAGTGCAGAAGCTTGAAAAACCATCATTATAGAGATGGTAAAAAGGACACTTGTTTACAGTATGACAATATGAGAACTGAAACAAGAGAGCAGTGCATTGCCTTGTCTGATCTCAATTGGGAAAGTGTGTGTAGAGCCACTCGAATATTTGCTGCTCTGCCCATGTCCACAAATGACTACAAAAGAGCCATGAGTGTTGATTTTGAGATTACAAATAAATTTTAGTGAGCAGGTGAATCAGCAAATATGAATTCTGAGAATAATTAGGATTGATTGTATATGTCTATATTTGTATATGCACACACACATACACATATAGGCACATACACACGTATATAGATACATAAACACATACATACATATACACATACATATATAGGTATATATATATGTATACACATATGATCATATTTTCTTTGTAGTTTAGAGACTTGCAGCTTTTCTAAATTCTAGGATTTTTTTGGTCTCACATTAACTGCTATGTCTACACTGGCCTCTGTCAGAATTATTTAGAAGGCTGTGTTGGCTTTCCATCTATCAGCCTCTCCTTTTTAAATCTCCCTTTCTTTCCCCAACTCATAGTTAAACATTTGAACTTAGGTGACCAATGACCCTAAACTTCAGCTTCCCCTTCCATGACTCACACTAGCTCTTTCAAAAACAGCTAATGACGCCCTTCCCATTGAGGTATAAATGACTGATAAAGGTCAGTGAGGGCCCCTTTTTAGGGACCAATTTCCTTTTTCACTTAGACAAGAGAAACCAAGTTCAAGTAGAATATAATTTTAGGCATTGAGCCCCTGGATGGAGGATCTGCACACACAAACATTCCTCACCCAATGTAAGTATATATAGGTAAGATGGAGATCACGGGAAAGCACTCTAGGTATTCTTGAAGTCATACTTCCCAGTTAGTTGCCTGTTTGAAAAACCCACTCTAATAATATTAAATCAAGGGACTCTGTTAATAAGGCAAGTTTTCTGAAAAGTAATAGCTGTTCTCCCCTTCACTGGAACCGTGTGACTTTCACTGCTAGGAAGGTGGGCTTTTAAAGGTCCCAAGAGGAATCCCATTCCTCCCTAATATTAGGAATTACCAGAGTTCTTTCCTGCCCATACTGGGAATGGTCTTTTAGTGACTGTAAGCCTGAAGCTCTTTTTTTTTTTTTTAGAATTGGGGGTGGCTTCCTAGAGAAGGTGATGATTGAGGTGAGGTCTTTATTTATTTATTTATTTATTTATGGCTGTGTTGGGTCTTCGTTTCTGTGCGAGGGCCCTCTCCAGTTGCAGCGAGCGGGGGCCACTCTTCATCACGGTGCGCGGGCCTGTCACTGTCGCGACCTCTCTTGTTGCAGAGCACAGGCTCCAGACGCGCAGGCTCAGCAGCTGTGGCGCACGGGCCCAGTTGCTCTGCGGCATGTGGGATCTTCCCAGACCAGGGCTCAAACCCATGTCCCCTGCATTGGCAGGCAGATTCTCAACCACTGCGCCACCAGGGAAGCCCCTGAAGCTCTTTTTGACTACATGGAATGGCCCTTCGCATACTTGGTACCTATAACCATTATATTCTCCATTATGAGTAAATTGCTTTTCTTCACTTTGGTTTCTCTATAATCCCTTGTAGGCATATGCTAGATCTGGAACACTTATACAGAGCCTCTGGTTAGTGTATTTCTGAGAAGTTAGATAAGGCCAAGCTTTAGTTAAGCTCCACATAGTTGAGTGACATAGAGCTGTTTTTGGCTAACGGCCCTTTAATTTTCCAAGTGCTCAAATGGAATCATTTAAAATATAAAATGTATGAACATCTTTCCTCTGAACTAAATGGTCCTCTTTTTCTTGGCTTAATTTCCAGACATAAAAATTAAGACTCTTTCACCAGTACCAGCGATCAGTAATGCTGTACATGTTGCCAGACTTACAGATTAGATAAGCATTTTGGTTTCCAGTAGTGTTTTCATGGAATTATCTCCATTCAGGTCAAATTCTATTTTAAGAACTCCAGCTGATTCAACAGGCCACAATTTGTACTTTTGGTCTCAAAGTAAATACATGATTTAAGTCAAGCCGAGAGAACTGCAGTTTTATTTGAGCCCTGACCCACGTAATTTTAATACCCATTAGCCTTCACTATGGGATGAAATTGGATGGATCAGATGCTTTGTAGGTTCGTGCAAACAGTGGGGAAAGCATTCAAGTCATTTCCCTTCCAAAGCAAGCTGTGTGAGTCTATTGGTCTAAGCAGGAATTGCCAGTTATGCTTTGTTCCTCCCTCCACCACTTCCTTCCACTTTGTATTGTGGGGCCGGAAGTGCAGAGAGACAAAGTAAGAGGTTAGAAATGGGCATACGATTGCTTTAGGGGGTCTAGATTCAGATTCAAACCTGAAGTCAAGATTTATTCAGCGACGCGGGAAGGCAGGTTGCCAAGCCGTAGGGCTTTACACCCTGGCATAGACATGGATCCCATCATCACTTCCCACAGCCATTTCTCCTGGGACATGGAGCAGAGAGGGTGAAACAGAGAGAGGTAGGAACTGGGTTATTATCAGGGATAAAAGTTCAGACCTCAGGGTAAGCTAGGAATCTAGAAGTTGATTTGCAAGCAGGTAGAAAAGATGTGTTCACACAAGGGAGTAAAAGACCCTTGAAGTCAGGAGTGAAATCAGATCAAAGCCCGAGGAGCCCAGGCAGCCATTAAGGCAGCAATGGGGACTAAAGCACAGGGCACCTTGGCAACATTGCTGCCCTTGTCTAAGATGAAGCCCTCAAGCATGTCTGCTGTAACCTGAGATGCCATAAATAGAGTGGCCAGTCATTCAGGAGTCAATGCTTCAAAAAGACCATTAATGATAAAATCATCAATATTATAGCTCCTTTTTTTTTTAACATCTTTACTGTACTATAATTGCTTTACAATGGTGTGTTAGTTTCTGCTGTATAACAAAGTGAATCAGCTATACATACACATATATCCCCATATCCCCTCCCTCTTGCATCTCCCTCCCGCCCTCTCTATCCCACCCCTCTAGGTGGTCACAAAGCACGGAGCTGATCTCCCTGTGTTATGTGGCTGCTTCCCACTAGCTATCTATTTTACATTTGGTAGTGTATATATGTCCATGCCACTCTCACTTCGTCCCAGCTTACCCTTCCCCCTCCCCGTGTCCTCAAGTCCATCCTCTACCTCTGTGTCTTTATTCCTGTCCTGCCCCTAGGTTCTTCAGAACCTTTTTTTTTAGGTTCCATATATATGTGCTATCATAGCTCCTTTTTATTGAACGCTAACAATGCGCTATGTACTACTTCAGACAATTTACATACACTGGGTCTTGCACAATCTTCACATCTCTTCTGTTGTACAAATGAAGAAAAGCTCAGAGAACTTCAGGAATTTACACTCGTTCAAGAAGCTTGTGAATGATAAGGTTAGAATCTGAAACCATGTCAGTCTGATTTGGAAGTCCAAGGAGAGATCAGAGCCTAATGATTTTATGCGACCCTCAGTGTGTGTTTGTGTGTCTTTGACTCTCTGTTTCTGCATTTCATATCTAAATATGTAGACAGCATGGCTATATGTTCCTAGTTTCTCTTCTCCTTCCACTGAGGAAAAACAAATGTAAAAACCCTTTTGATGTGGCAGTGCTGAGTCTGTCTGTTCTTAACACACTTAATAACAATGTTGATTATGTCCTTTTTTTATAGCACACGTATGCTTTTAACACGTTGGGCATTCAGTTCTTTTGAGAACAACTTTATGGCACTAATAAGTTGGAAATTGACCACTATCTGCAGGGGTGGAAGGGAGCCCACTTCCTTGATTACTTTAGTCTTAGATTGTGTTTTATATATCTTGTCATGTGGAACTAATAGCACTATCGATTTCGAAAAAACATCTCCTAATGGAATCTGGGGTTCTGAGTCTTTGAGCGTTCTATTATTGCCTTATGAAACTATTAAGGCAAGATGTATGTTTTATTCATCTCTCAGCTCCCTGCAGTTCTTAACATAGTGATCTGAATATCATCAGTATTAAAAAAAATTTTTAATGACCAAATGAATGAATGACTGTAATGTGTAGAGGTTCAGATTATACCCATGTAACCTCTGATTACATGTACTGATATTTGGCTGGGGACATTGCTAGGCCACTAATCACTAGAGTTGATTTGATGATAATGGTAATTTACATTTATTTAATGCTTGCCATGTGCCAGGCATATGAGGAAATAGACCTGGAGGGGTTCAGTAATTTGTACACTGGGGAATAGGCAGTGTGCCCTGGATTTGAGCCCACTAATGGGGCTCTAAAGTCCACATTCTTTCCTAACGCTACCTTAATCATGAAAGAGGGTCAGTGAAGTGGGGTTTTGCAGACCCTACCTAAGGCACTCGCTCGGCAGTTCAGTTTCTCAACAGATGCTTTCAATATGATGCGAGAGACAATGTAGAAACAACTAATGGCCAACTGGGTTGTCTCCTACAATTTTTAAGGTGAAATTAAATGGAAGTGAAGTTGGACCAAAACCAAAAAAATTTTGCTTTCCATAAATTGTCCCTACCTGATTGGGATAAGTCAGGGATCTGGAATGGGTGTTGACTCAGTTTATCAGTCCATAAAATTTAGGGTGTGACCATGGAGTACCAAGTCTAGGACTAGGAGATAATAGAGAATCCAGAAGAAAGAGAAGATACAAATGCCTGCTTATGTAGTTTTTAATCTATTTGTGTAAAAGAATTTAAGAGTAAAAGGAAAAGAATAGGGACATATAAGAATCATCACACAGAGGAGAGCAAATTCTTACAGTTTATACAGAACAAGTATAATGTTCATACTTAAGAACATTCAGGTAGGATGGCTTAGTGGGAATCCTACACATAACCTAGGGAATCTGTTTTTATTTTGTTCTTCCATTGATTCTGGGTAGATTTTTTACTTTGAAAGGCACCCAGAGATCATCCTTTAGGAATGTTTTCTTTTACTTATATATAAATACAGTGATACTGTCATACACTTTTCCCTGACTATGAGATCTTCCAACATTCATGCACTGGGCGGCTACTATATGTGACAGGTACTTTGCACAAATAAAACAAGATGACTCCCACCCTTAGAAATTGGAAATTTACCGTGAAACTAATTTTTTAATCTGTGGATGGTAGAATTATGTATAAGATTTATTTTCTCAATTATATTATGCTATTGTTATTAAAATTTCTACAATTAATACATATTAATTTTATGACCAGAACACAAAAATTAAAATAAAGTAGGTTCCACAAATTCAGATTTATGACACATGCAAAAAGAAGGTAAGTCATAGTAATAGCAATTTTGAGAGCTTCCTATGTAACAGGTACTATGCTAAGCATTTTATGTGAATTCCTTTCTTTAATCCTCACAATGCTCTTATTATGTTAGTACTATTCTTATCCCCATTTTACAGATAGTGGTGCTGAGGCTAAAAGAAGAGGAAATCCCAGATTACACAGCTGTAAATAGTAAAGGCATAACTCTGCCCTACTAAAAAGCTTACGATTACACTAATCTGATAAGTAAAAGCAAAGTGAAGGTCAAATAGTCCATGTTTCCTGATCCTGAGAACTCTTTTCACCGTGTAGTGTTATATCTATGTGCAGCAGAGAGGCTTTACGGCTCTGGGTGTATTTGATGGTATATACTGTAATTTTTGGAAGATTTTCTGTTTCCTTCTGATAGAGGGCAACTGGTGGCCATGAACCATATCCTCTTCAGTGTTTTTAAAAATTCCTTCTCCCGTTTGTGGTATTCTTTCCTTCAGGTTGGCTGTCTGGGCAACGCTTGGAAAATACTGTTGATGGCTTGGCATGGTGAAAATGTCGTCACAAATGTCTCCTGTTTTGTTGAAGGAGGCTGCAGATTTTGATATGATTCTTAGCTGGGCTCATTTTCTTGGCTTCACTGTAGGACTTCAAATAATATTGTTTTTCATAATAATATTTATTAAACATCTACATGGTTTCCAGCGCTGAAGGAAAGATCTCAAAAGGGGAAATGCACCGCATACAGAGTGTTTAGGCAGCCACGACGGGTCATACAGTAACTCTCAGGACTGCTGTGAGCCTGGGTGGTGTGTGGATGGTAAAGTGCTTTAAGCTTCTCTGAGGAAAACGACTGTGTCAATTCCACTGGGATTTGGTTTTCTTTTCGGTGACTGGGTGACCCATGTGTTAAACTGCACATTTTCTACTTCTTCAGAATTTTTTTTTTTTAAGAAAAAAACTCTATCTGGAATCAAGAGAATTACTCACTGATTTGGTGAGATTATTTACATCTGCAAATCTAGCTTAATAGTTAATAGTAACCACTGAATTTCCCTTTGTTTGTCTATTTTTAAAGTAATTATATATTAAGCACTCTCTTCATGCAAGGTATGATGCTAGGTGCTCCAGATAATACAAAGATGACTGAGATGTGATCCCTAACACATATAAATATTTAAAATCCTTAACAAATACAGATATTTAAAACCCCTAACAATACAAATACAGATAACTAGAAAACAAAGCAGTAAGAGATAAGTAACATACAAAAGGTTTAGGAACATGGCGCATGGAATGCTTCTGCTCAGGAGGTCAACAGTAATGGCTGTCAAAGTTGTTGAGCACTTGTAATATGCCAAGACACCAGGATAAGAGCTTTATATGAGTCATTTTATACACTTTTCAAACAAACCTGAATCCCCCATGCATCATACTCCTCTCTGCCTGAGATTCTAACCAGAAGAGAAATAAAGAAAAAGATAGAGTAACAAACTATGACCTTTATTACCGATAAAGGCTATGTTGGTCACTGTAGCTTGGTACGATAGCCAAATAGTATTTCTAATTTCCTATCCAGATCTTGGAAAAACTCATCTGAGGGAATGTTTGAGTCTGCAGAGCAAACACTTTCAACCAGGCCACCACTTCCCACTGAAGCAAGTGGAGAGAAGGAGAAAGAGAGAAAATTCCCTGTGTGCAGGATCTTTGGTAGACTAGCTCCATGTGGTCTAGAATTGTGGAACAATAGCTGTGGCTAGTGACTAGGCATTACAGACCAGGTGTCCCATTCCATCTCTGTGCGGGGGAGGTGGGGGAGGCCTGGGACGTTCAGAGAAACCTCTTCTCATAGAAAGGAGATGTGGGGAATGGGCTTCTCCCTCCAAGGATTCCCAGGTTTTCCTATTCTTGACCCTCTGGGTTTACCCAACAAGTGAGTGGTCAACTAGGGGTGTCGCTTTCCCTCTGGGGGAGGAGGTGGGCATTTATCAAGGTAGTCCTTCTTCTACCTGTGTGAGACCACTCCCTTTCTCTGAAGGATCTCTAGGGAACAGTGTAGATTTTGTTCCAGAAAGCTCTGAAATGGGTCAGAACAGAGCATTATTTAAATGCACTACCATGCAACATTGTAACCAAGACTTATAACACATTACCTATTCCCATTCCAAATTATTTCTAGCATGTGTAAAGTACAGGCAATTGGAGATGGTGCTTTAGGATTAAAATGGAACATTAAGATTGTCCAATACTAGAATGCATAAATATACATTAATAATAAATGCCAATTAATAGGAGGATCCCAAATTTGAAAATGAAAAGCTCTCTTATTATCAATTGTCCTTGGAGTAATTAAATCTCCCAAGTTAATTCTTCTTGCAAGTTAAAGACTCAAAACATTCAAGTCCAAAGAAATTAAGAACAAAATCAAATTACCTTGCCCTGGTGGGCGCAAAGAAATTTAAGTCCAAAATTTACCCGCTGCCCAGTTTCTTTTTTTAAAAAAAATAAATTTATTTATTTATGGTTGCATTGGGTCTTTGTTGCTGTGCGCAGGCTTTCTCTAGTTGTGGTGAACGGGCTTCTCATTGTGGTGGCTTCTCTTGTTGCGTAGCATGGGCTCTAGGTGTGCAGGCTTCAGTAGTTGTGGCACGTGGGCTCAGTAGTTGTGGCTCGTGGGCTCTAGAGCACAGGTTCAGTAGTTGTGGCTCAGGGGCTTAGTTGCTCCACGGCCTGTGGGATCTTCCCGAACCAGGGCTCGAACCCGTGTCCCCTGAATTGGCAGGCAGATTCTTAACCACTGTGCCACCAGGGAAGCCCCTACCCCCGCCCAGTTTCTTATTCTGCTCTCAACTGAGGGGTTCTCATTTGCAGGGTGGGTAGCTGGGATTCTTCCAGCGATGCTGCCTGGACTGGGTTGTGTTTCTCTGGAGTGGAGTTCCTTCAGGACCTCTGATGTCCCTAAATTGCTTTCCTTTGAAAAGAATTCAAGGTCAGGCAAGTTTATGACCACTGAGGCCTCCTACCCACCCTATTCAGGAAACAAACTAATTCCCAGCTAGTGCCTAGTACTAATGGCAATTTGAGGGAAGAAATGTTTTCAGTTTCTGCAGAGGCAGTTATCAGTCACCCAGAATCCATGATCTGTCAACTCACAAGCGGGAAATCTCTCCTAAGACAGCATTCTGCCATGACTGGGCATGGGATGAGAGGTCACTGATCCTTCTCTTGGAGAGTAGCCTTTGAGATTTTGCTGATTCTTTGCAAAGTTTTGAGGTTTTCAATGGAGTCAGCCTCAGTCACCAGATCTTTTTTGAGGTATGTTTTGGTACTGTTGTTTTAACCAATATTCCAGATTTCTTGTTTTGCAGCTTCCCTGTGAGTCCCAGTTTCTACACTCTGGACTGGCACAGAGGTGGGCTCTTCATGGTGACACGGCACCCACCTCTCTTGCGAGCCACACTGGCAGCCCACTGCCGCTATGGGATGATTTAGTTCTGTAACACGTGCCTCTACCCTAAGAAGGGGGGAAGGGGGGAAAGGAGGGAAGGGGGGAAAGGGCCTCCTTCATGCTCACATTGATTCAGCTGCAGAATTGCCCGTAGCAGATTGGTGAACTGGAACTATTGTGGTTGCTTCTGAAGATTGTGTCCCTGAGAACTTGGTGACTCCCAGTACTTCTGCCATTTGCTTCTCAGGGCACAGTCCTTCTTCTGCTTTTCTATTTTAAAACTCATTTTTTTAATGGAAAAATTCAAACATATATAAAAGTAGACATTAGAATAATGAATTCCTCGTGTACACATTACATTTTCAAAAATTATTAACTCAGGTATGACTTTGTTTTCCTCAGCTTTTGAATATTTCAGGCCTTGAGGAGACTTCCTTTCCACTGCATCTTTCTCTGTAACACAGACATGAATATGCCTTCATTGTTCTCTCCTCCTTTGACAAAGCTCATTTGAGCTTCCAGCAACTGAAGCTTATTCTTCTCTAATACCTACAGGGCAAGAGCTGTTGGCTGGGAGAAAACATTTTTTTCCCTTACTTTCTCTTTGCTTTGAATCCCACACTTTTGTTTGCCTGCTATGTTCTTTTAGATTTTGTTAGAGTCTCCAGTAGTAAAAGCTATGGCATGGATCAATTTGAAGCAACCACTATTCAAAAAAAAACCTTTTGGTACATTCAACAAATATATTTTAAGAATCTAATAAACCAGACGTTTTTCTTTGCCCTGACTCATTAGTGGAGCAAAGAGGCAAATACCCCTGCCCTCAAAGAGTATATATGCTACTGGAGGGAGACGGACAAGAAACACACATTGGTAAAATATATGTATATCAGATGATGAAAAGTGCCGTGAAGAAAAATAAAAGCAGAGGGATATAGAGGAGGTGCCTGGGGGTTGGGGTGGGATTGCTGTAGTTTATTTTATTTTTAAAATAATTTTATTATTATTATTTATTGGAGTATAATTGCTTTACAATGTTATGTTAGTTTCTGCTGTACAACGATGTGAATCAGCTACATGTATACATATATTACCTCCCTCTTGGACCTCCCTCCCATCCTCCCCCCCCCACAATCCTGACCATCTAGATAATCACAGAGCACCAAGGTGAGCTCCCTGTGCTATACTGTAGGTTCCCACTAGCTATCTATTTCACACATGGTAGTGTATTTATGTCAAACCTAACCTCCCAATTCATCCCACCCTCCCCTTCCCCCGCTGTGTCCACACATCCATTCTCTACATCTGCGTCTCTATTCCTGCCCTGGAAATAGGTTCATCTGTACTATTTTTCTATATTACACATATATGCATTAATATACGATATTAGTTTTTCTCTTTCTGACTTACTTCACTCTATATGACAGACTCTAGGTCCATCCACATCTCTGCAAATGACCCAATTTCATTCCTTTTTATGACTGAGTAATATTCCATTGTACGTATGTACCACATCTTCTTAATCCATTCATCTGTCGATGGACATTTAGGTTGTTTCCATGACCTAGCTATTGTAAATAGTGCTGCAGTGAACACTGGGGTACATGTGTCCTTTTTTTTTATTTAATTAATTTATTTTTATACAGCAGGTTCTTATTAGTTATCTATTTTTTTAAAACATCTTTATTGGAGTATAATTGCTTTACAATGGTGCATTGGTTTCTGCTTTATAACAAAGTGAATCAGTTATACATATACATATGTCCCCATATCTCTTCCCTCTTGCATCTCCCTCCCTCCCACCCTCCCTATCCCACCCATCTAGGTAGTCACATCTTTTTGAATTATGGTTTTTTCAGGGTATATGCCCAGTAGTGGGAATACTAGGTCATATGGTAGTTCTATTTTTAGTTTTTTAAGGAACTTCCATATCGTTCTCCACAGGGGCTGTATCAATTTACATTCCCACCAACAGTGTAAGAGGGTTCCCTTTTCTCCACACCCTCTCCAGCATTTATTGTTTGTAGAGTTTTTGATGATGGCCATTCTGACTGGTGTGAGATGATACCTCACAGTAGTTTTGATGTGCATTTCTCTAATAATTAGTGATGTTGAACAACTTTTCATGGGCCTCTTGCCCATCTGTATGTCTTTGGAGAAATGTCTATTTAGGTTTTCTGCCCACTTTTTTTTAAACATCTTTATTGGAGTGTAATTGCTTTACAATGGTGTGTTAGTTTCTGCTTTTTAACAAAGTGAGTCAGATATACATATACATATATCCCCATATCTCCTCCCTCTTGCATCTCCCTCCCACCCTCCCTATCCTACCCCTCTAGGTGGTCACAGAGCACCAAGCTGATCTCCCTGTGCTATTTTTCTGCCCACTTTTTGATTGGGTTATTGTTTTTTTTTTTTTTTTTTGATATTGAGCTGCATGAGCTGTTTGTATACTTTGGAGATTAATCCTTTTTCTGTTGCTTAATTTGCAAGTACATTCTCCCATTCTGAGGGTTGTTTTTCATCTTGTTTATGGTTTCCTTTGCTGTGCAAAAGTTTTTAAGTTTAATTAGGTTCATTTATCAATTTTTGTTTTTATTACTCTAGGAGGTGGGTCAAAAAAGATCTTGCTGTGATTTATTCAAAGAATATTCTTCCTATGTTTTCTTCTAAGAGTTTTATAGAATCCAGTCTTATATTTAGATCTTTAAGCTATTTTGAGTTTATTTTTGTGTGTGGCATTAGGGACTGTTCTAATTTCAGTCTTTTACATGTAGCTGTCCAGTTTTCCCAGCACCACTTATTGAAGAGACTGTCTTTTCTCCATTGTATATTCTTGCCTCCTTTGTCATAGATTAGGTGACCACAGGTGCATGGGTGTATTTCCGGGCTTTCTATCCTGTTCCATTGATCTATATTTCTGTTTTCATTCCAGTACCATACTGTCTTGATTACTGTAGCTTTGTAGTATAGCCTGAACTCAGGAAGCCTGATTCCTTCAGCTCCATTGTTCTTCCTCAAGATTGCTTTGGCTATTTGGGGTCTTTTGTGTTCACATACAAATTGTAAAAATTTTTGTTCTAGTTCTGTGAAAAATGCCATTGGTAATTTGATAGGGATTGCACTGAATCTGTAGATTGCTTTGGGCAGTATAGCCATTTTCACAGTATTGATTCTTCCTATCCAAGACCATGGTATATCTCTTCATTTGTTTGTGTCATCTTTGATTTCTTTCATCAGTATCTTATAGTTTTCTGAGCACAGGTCTTTTGCCTCTTTAGACAGGTTTATTCCTAGGTATTTTATTCTTTTTGTTGCAGTGGTAAATGGGATTGTTTCCTTAATCTCTCTTTCTGATCGTTCATCATTAGTGTATAGGAATGCAAGAGATTTCTGTGCATTAATTTTGTATTCTGCAACTTTACCAAATTCATTGATTAGCTCTAGTAGTTTTCTGGTGGCGTCTTTAGGAGTTTCTGTGTATAGTTATCATGTCATCTGCAAACAGTGACAGTTTTACTTCTTCTTTTCCAATTTAGATACTTTGATTTATTTTTCTTCTGATTGCTGTGGATAGGACTTCCAAAACTATGTTGAATAATAGTGATAAGAGTGGATATCCTTGTCTTGTTCCTGATCTTAGAGGAAATGTTTTCATTTTTTCACCATTGAGAATGATGTTTGCTGTGGGTTTGTCATATATGGCCTTTATTATGTTGAGGTAGGTTCCCTCTATGCCCACTATCTGGAGAGCTTTTATCATAAATGGGTGTTGAAATTTATCAGAAGCTTTTTCTGAATCTATTGTGATGATCGTATGGTTTTTATCCTTTAATTTCTTAATATGGAGTGTCACATTGATTGATTTGCATATATTAAAGAATTCTTACATCCTTGGGATAAATTCCACTTGATCATGCGGTATGATCCTTTTAATGTGTTGTTGGATTCTGTTTGCTAGTATTTTGTTGATGATTTTTGCATCTATGTTCATCAGTGATATTGATCTATAATTTTCTTTTTTGTGTGATATATTTGTTTATGGTATCAGAGTGATTGTGGCCTCATAAAATGAGTTAGGGAGTGTTCCTACCTCTGCAATTTTGTGGAAGAGTTTGAGAAGGCTAGGTGTTAGCTCTTCTCTAAATGTTTGATAGAATTTCCTTGTACAGCCATCTGGTCCTGGACATCTGTTTGTTGGAGGATTTTTAATTACAGTTTCAGTTTCATTACTTGTGATTAGTCTGTTTATATTTTCTATTTCTTCCTGATTCAATCTTGGAAGGTTTTACCATTCCAAGAAATTGTCCATTTCTTCCAGGTTGTCCATTTTATTGGCATATAGTTGCTTGTAGTAGTCTCTTATGATCCTTTGTATTTCTGCAGTGTCAGTTGTAATTTCTCCTTTTCCACTTTTAATTTTATTGATTTGAGTCCTCTCTCCCTTTTTTTGTGATGAATATGGTTAAAGGTTTATCAATTTTGTTTATCTTCTCAAAGAAACAGCATTTAGTTTTATTGATATTTGCTATTATTTCTTTGTTTCTATTTCATTTATTTCTGCTCTGACCTTTATGATTTCTTTCATTCTACTAACTTAGGGTTTTGTTTGTTCTTCTTTCTCTAGTTGCTTTAGGTGTAAGTTTAGGTTGTTTATTTGAGATTTTTCATGTTTCTTGAGGTAGGGTTTTATTGCTATAAACTTCCCTCTTAGAACTGCTTTTGCTGCATACCATAGGTTTTGAGTTGTCATGTTTTCATTGTTATTTCTTTCTATGCAGTTTTTTATTTCCTTTTTGAGTTCTTCAGTGATCTCTTAGTTATTTAGCAGCGCACTGTTCAGCCTCCATGTGTTTGTATTTTTTATAGTTTTTTTCCCTGTAATTGATTTCTAATCTCATAGTGTTGTGGTCAGAAAATATGCTTGCTATGATTTCAATTTTCTTAAATTTTCCGAGGCTTGATTTGTGACCCAAGATGTGACATATCTTGAAGAATGTTCCTTGTGCACTTGAGAAAAAAGTGTATTCTGCCGCTTTTGTGTGGAATGTCCTATAAATATCAATTAACTCTATCTGGTCTATTGTGTCATTTAAAGCTTGTGTTTCCTTATTTATTTTCTGGCTGTATGATCTGTCCATTGGTGTAAGTGGGGTGTTAAAGTCCCCCAGTATTATTGTGTTACTGTCGATTTCCCTTTTCATGGCTGTTAGCATTTGCCTTATGTATTGAGGTGCTCCTATGTTAGGTGCATAAATATTTACAATTGTTATATATTCTGCTTGGGTTGATCCTTGATCATTATGTACTGTTCTTCCTTATCTCTTGTAATGGTCTTTATTTTAAAGTCTATTTTCTCTGATATGAGTATTGTTATTCTAGCTTTCTTTGGATTTCCATTTTCATGGAATATCTTTTTCCATCCCTCACTTTCAGTCTGTGTGTGTCCCTAGGTCTGAAGTGGGTCTCTTGTAGACAACATATATATGGGTCTGTTTTTGTATCCATTCAGCCAGTCTGTGCCTTTTGGTTGGAGCATTTAATCCATTTACATTCAAGGTAGTTATCTATATGTACATTCCTATTACAATTTTCTTAAATTTGTTTAAGTTAGATTTAAAAAAATATTTATTACTTATGTATTTTATTTATTTTTGGCTGCATTGGGTCTCAGTTGCGGTGCACAGGATCTTTGTTGAGGCATGCAGGACCCTTCCTTGCAGTGTGCAGGCTCTTCATTGTGGTGTGCAGGCTTCTCTCTAGCTGTGGTGCTTGTTCCACGGTGCATGCGCTCTGTAGTTGTGGTGCGTGGGTTCCAGAGCACACGGGCTCTGTAGTTTGTGGCACACAGGCTCTCTAGTTCAGGCGCACATGCTCAATAGTTGTGGCATGTGGGTTTAGTTGCCCCGCGGCATGTGGGATATTAGTTCCCTGAACAGGGATGAAACCCGCCTCCCCTGAATTGTATGGTGGATTCTTTACCACTGGACAACCAGGGTAATTGTTCTTAATTGTCTTGGGTTTGTTTTTGTGGGTCTTTTTCTTCTCTTGTGTTTCCCGCCTAGAGAAATTCCCTTATCATTTGTTGTAAAGCTGATTTGGTGGTGCTGAATTCTCTTAGCTATTGCTTGTCTGTAAAGCTTTTGATTTCTCTGTCAAATCTGAATGAGATCCTTACTGGGTAGAATAATCTTGGTTGTAAGTTTTTCCCTTTCATCACTTTAAATATATCCTGCCACTCCCTTCTGCCCTGCAGTGTTTCTGTTGAAAAATCGGCTGATAACCTTATGGGGATTCCCTTGTATGTTATTGGTTGCTTTTCCCTTGCTGCTTTTAATATTTTTCTTTGAATTTAATTTTTGATAATTTGATTAATATGTGTCTTGGTGTGTTTCTCATAGGGTTTATCCTGTATGGGACTCTCTGTGCTTCCTGGACTTGGGTGGCTATTTCCTTTCCCATGTTAGGGAAGTTTTTGACTATAATTTCTTCAAATATTTTTTCAGGGCCTTTCTCTTTCTCTTCTTCTTCTGGGACCCCTATAATTCAAATGCTGGTACATTTAATCTTGTCCCAGAGGTCTCTGAGACTGTCCTCAATTCTTTCCACACTTTTTTCTTTATTCTGCTCCTTGGCAATTATTTCCACCATTCTATTTTCCAGCTCACTTATTCATTCTTCTGCCTCATTTATTCTGCTATTGATTCCTTCTAGAGTATTTTTCACTTCAGTTATTGTGTTGTTCATCACTGTTTGTTTGTTCTTTAGTTCTAGGTCTTTGTTAAACATTTCTTTTACTTTCTCAATCGTGCCTCCATTCTATTTCCAAGATATTGGATCATCTTCACTATCATTACCCTGAATTATTTTTCAGGTAGATTGCCTATTTCCTCTTCATTTATTTGGTCTTATCTGTTTTTACCTTGCTCCTTCATCTGTAACATATTATTTTTGTTGTCTCATTTTTTTTTTGATGGGTGGGGCTGTGTTCCTGTCTTACTGGTTGTTTGGCCTGAGGCGTCCAGCACTGGAGTTTGCAGGCAGTTGGGTTGAGCCAGGTCTTGGTGCTGAGATGAGGTCTTCCAGGAGACCTCACTTCAATTAATTTTCCTTGGGGTCTGAGGTTCTCTCTTAGTCCAGTGGTTTGGACTCAGCACTCCCACCACAGGAGCTCAGGCCCAGCCCCTGGCCTGGGAGCCAATATCCTGTAAGCCACGTGGTGTGGACAAAAAAAAAAGAAAAAGAAAAGGCAGAACAATAGCGAAGAATAAAAAATAAAATTAAAATAATAAAAAATTTATTAGAAAAATTAAAAATATAAATGAAACAATAACAAAGTAAAACAGAACCACAACAGCAAAAAAAACCCCAAAAACAAAAAACTAACAGGGAACTTCCCTGGTGGTGCAGTGGTTAAGAATCCACCTGCCAATGCAGGGGACACAGGTTCAATCCCTGGTCCAGGAAGATCCCACATGCCTTGGAGCAATAAGCCCATGCACCACAACTACTGAGCTTGTGCTCTAGAGCTCATGCACCACAACTACTGAAGCCTGTGCGCTCTAGGGCCTCTGCCACAACTACTGAGCCCGAATGCTGCAACTACTGAAGCCCACTCGCCTAGAGCCTGTGCTATGCAACAAGAGAAGCCACTGCAATGAGAAGCCCCTGCACTGCAACGAAGAGTAGCCCCCACTCACTGCAACTAGAGAAAGCCCACACGCAGCAACGAAGACCCAATGCAGCCAAAAGTAAAAAAAAAAAAAACCCAAAAAACAAACAAACAAAAAACTGGAACAGGCTTTGGCTGTGGGGAGTGGGGCCTCGGCTCAGGGCCCGTGTAGCTGTAAAAGGCCCTGGGGGGGTGGGGGGTGGGGCAGGGCCTAGGCTTGGTGCAGCTGGAGGGGACCTCGGAGTATGGAGAGTCAGGCCTGGGACCTCATCAGGCTCCACTGGGTCCAAGTGGGTGGGGGAAATGCTGGCCCATTTCCTTCTGATTCTCTGATCCCTCGAGTGTCTCGCCCTGTCCCCGTTGATCCCCTTGTGTGAATGGGCCTCTCCGGGCATGGGAACCCTTTCCCTCCCCAGCCACACCACAGGGACACCGATCCCATCCGGTCTCCACTTCTCCCCCCTTCTTCCCTCCACGCCCTGCCTGGTCGCTCGGGGTTTCCCCTTAGGTGTCCAAGGACCCCACCAGTGCCTGGTAGGTGCTCTAGTTGTGAGGAGATGCAAACTCTGTGTCCTCCTACTCCACGATCTTGACTCTGCCCTGGGGTTGCCATAGTTTAAAATAGGGTAGTCTGGGCATGCCTGGCTGAGAAGGAAACATCTGAGTAGAGGCTTTAAGGGGAGGTAAAGCGTGATCCATGCACATATCTGGGGAAGAGTGTTCTAGATAGATGGCACAGCAAGAGCAGAAACAGAGAGTGTGCTGGAATTCGAGGAGGTTGATGTGCCAAGAGTGGCTTGTGCAAGGGAAGTAAGAGGAGACAGGCAGACAGGGCAGGGGATGGGACAGATCTAGGGGGCTGTAGGCTGACCTGAGGGCTTGGCTTTTTCTCTAAGTGACGTGAAAGTTTGGGGAGGGCTCTAAGCAGAGCAGTGACAGGAGACACTCTCCCCACCATTAGATAAACACTGAACACAGGCTTGGTTTTGCTCTATCATTATTCTGCCTGGTTCCCCTTTACTATGGCTTATCACTTAGATGAGTGTCTTAGAGTCCAATTCCATGAATTCTAGGGCAGGTTCTCTTTAGAGTTTAGGCAATACCTTCTCTCTACTTACAATGGTTGTACACCTCAAAACTCACAAATCATACTTTGTGTATTCTCTGATTGTCCTGGCCTTCCCTTCTCAGATCTGTCTAGATTTTCTGTAACCACTAACACAGCACTGCTGGCCTTCCCAGGGCAATTCTCTGATTGCTTTCACCATGGATTTGTTACTCATGGCTTAGACTTTCAATGGTTACCTGGATTCGGTCCCTCTCTGGACAAATCATGTCAGATTCTGCCCCTGAGATATTGCATCTCTTCTTCTGTGAGACTTCTTTGGGTTCCAGTAACTTTTCCTCATACAGTTATAATTAAGCCATGTCTTTTTTTTTTTCCTAATGCTCTATTTCAGAGCAGTTTGATCTATTTTTCCTTTTATTTTTGTATCTCTTCTGGCCTTCAGGATCTCATTTCATGTTTCATATCCATCTATACTATATCCTAAGATCTTAACTTTTTTCTTAAAGAAACATCTCTTGTTCTTCAATGAAATCAGCTGGTCTTCCTAGGTTTGCTTTCATTCTCAGAGCCCAGAAGTACCCTCTGGGGCTGGGACCTGGATTACAGTGTCTCCAAGCAGCTTTCTGGAATGTATCCAATTTCCAGCACCAGCTCTAGGATGCTAGGCAGTTATTATTGTGGATCAGCACACCTCAGAAAACCTGAACTTTTCACTCTAGAACAAGGTTGCTCATTGTCACCTCATTAAAATAATGAAATTAACAGAACTATGATCTCTGAGGTTCAACACAGATCTATGTAGGCATTTCTTTCTTGATCACATCGAGGTTGAAATTTAAGGAGGCTAGTGGGGGAAGAAAAGAAGATTTTGCTAGATATAATCTCCTTTAAGAGCAATGAAGCAATATCTTACTGTCCCGAGCTGCCAAAATTCATTTTTATGGAATCAAATCCATGAAGAATTGGCTACGGTACATGTAATATTGTGAATGTTAGAATTTGCACTTTGTTTCTCTAGTTATTCAGGCTGTGTGAAAAAAACGCCTGTTGCCAGCCCACTCCCCCTGGCTACTCAGAGAGTATTATTACTCCACTTAGGAATTACACTCTAAACATGGACTTCAAGTAAGACCATTTCAAATGGTAGAATTTGAGGGTGTGATGGGCCATTTAATCTCCATATTTTCCTACCTCTGCCTCTCCACTCTGACTTTTTGTAGAAACAGGTGACTCATTTTGAAACGCCCAGTATGAGACTCCCTACTTCTGAAGTTCACCAGGCACAACAATTTGAGTCCCCTTCAGCTTGACAGTGGGCAATCCTGACAAGGTTCTTAACTGGAGGGATTTTTCAAATGGGTCAGCACATTTATCTGAAGCAATTTCATTTGTGTCACAGGGCATCAATAATCAGTTTCTAGAGACCCATGGGTCATACATCCTTAGTGGTTGGAAGGATGAGGTTGTGAATGTTGACACACTGGTTACAAACATATTTGGATGGGCTGCATGTGCATGTTCTCATGTGCTGCAGACTTGTCATTCATTCATCACCAAATACATATTGAATAACTACTTTATTTCAGGTGCCACTTTTGATGCTTAGTTTACTATGATAAACAAGAACCTAAAATATGCCACAACCCTGATAGTCTAACAAATCAACACTTCCCAACAGGAAGAGGACATGATTGGCATCGCTTAGCTCTTTGGGTCTCTATTACTGCACTGCCCTAGACGTGGTCTCTACCTGGCAGTATGGCTGACTGTCTACATCTTGCACTTGTCTCTCACTACACTTGTAGTCATGGCATCAACCAAGCATCTGGAAAAGCAAGTACTGGTGAGAACATCTGTATAATATAAATTTAACATGAGCCTAAATTTGCACCATTATACAAATGGGCTAAGTTGGTGATTAATGGCCCTTACTGGCATGGGAATAGAATCATAGAAAGATGTAATTTTAGATGTAGAATGGATATTACACATCATGCAATTCAATCCCTGGTATGCGCTAAAAACTACAAAGCCACGTACTAACTTAGTCACTGATGTATTAATTCAATAACTATTTATTCATTGGCTATTAGGCATAAAGTATTATGAGAGGCACTGGAGATATAGTAGTAAACAGGATAGATTTGGCCCATCATAGAGCTCTTAGATTACGAAGGGAAAAACATGAAACAGCTAATTACACAGTAAATTATTTCATCACATAGAAATACAATACAAAAAATACAAAGGAACATCTAATAAGAAAAACACTTCCCTTGTCTAGGGGAATCAAAAAGTCTTTTCTGAGGAAGTGAGGATGTGGGGAAGCCTGGCCAAGGCAACTATATGCCCCAAGGCCAGAAGAAGACTGACACATCACAGACTCTGAAAGGAATCAGGTGGCTAGCATATACTGAGTGAAGGAAACAGTGATTCAGCTCAAAATTAGAAGAGAAGGCCAGGGTCCTATTATACAGAGTCTTATAGGTCAGGTTAAATACTTAAAATTTCATTGTAATTAATGTAAATTCACTTAAAAGAGTATATCAGGTAAATTATATAGTTCATCTTTCAATTAGTTTTGCTTCTATACTTAACTTTTTCTGTATGCAGTGTTCTCAGGAAAGGTTTAATACATAGAGTACAAAGATTGGCTTTTGAGAGCCTATGTTGACTTTTTTCATTGTAGTAAAAAAACATAACATAAAATTTGCCATCTTATTCATTTTTAAGTATGTTGGCTCATAAATCTCACAAAGGATGTGAAAGCCATGGCTTTCAACTCAAAGGGACACAGACTTGAGAGAATAAAGGTCTTTTGACTAGAAATATCAGGTAAAAGCCTGAAGAAAGTGACACAAGGTTTACCCAATAACAATAGGTTAGAAAGAATCTACCCAACAATGTAAGAGTTGGTTTTAACCAAAAGGGAATAGCATTGTGTTCCACTAGCTAGAAGGAGGGACTGGGAGAGGAAGCAACCAGAGCTTAAAAGTAATAGGCCTCTGAAAAGTGCTTGGCACCTTGACCCCACCTCCATGGAAGGATTCCTGAAAAGAAGGGCAATGTACTATTTGGGGGAATCCTAGGGCAGATAGCACCCTTGCTGTCTTTTTAAGGGGAACACAGGACACCATTCATCTGTTCAAAAAGCCCTACATTTAATCAATGGGTCATGCCAGCCATCTCTTGCTGTGTAAATATCACCCCAAAACATAGTGGCTTAAAACAAGAGCAATGATTTTATCATCAGTCATGGTTTCTGTGGGTCAGAAACTCAGGAAGGGCTCAGCTGAGTTAATCTAGTAACAATGCTATTGGAACGTCAGCCATCACATCTGTGTTCCAGACTCCAAGAAGAGTAAAGAGGAGAAGGGTAAAAGAAATACACTTTCCAGCTAAGATATTTCACTTTGATGATTGTCCTCTCCCAGGAAATTCTTCCTGGGAGTCCCACACATCATTTCAACTTGCATCTCCCTGACAAGAACTTACCCATATAACCATGCTTAACTCTGAGATACTGAGAAATGTGGTCCTTTTGTAGTCTCAAATAAAATCACCATTCTCTTGAAGATGATGGGCATCTAAAATATGAAGGGCAAAATAAATTGTGGAAGACAATTAGCATTCTCTGCTGCATTACTTAAAGCACCCTGAGTTTTAACCCATAACAGACTCAGTTGCCTGGCAACTGGTTAATTGCCAGAATCCAGTTGAGAGATAATGACTTGGACAGGGGTAAGAGCAATGAGGATTCAAGTGACATTAAAGAAGTAGAGTCAACCAGGCTTGGTGATGGCTTGGGGGAAGAGATTGTGTTAAGGATGACTTCCAGAATTTGGACTAGAATAACTGGTTGGGGTGGGGTGGGGAGAGGGGGATAGTAGTACCATGCACTGAAATAAAGATCACTATGAGAGGACCTTGTTTGGAGTAAAATAATAAATTCCATTTGCAGTATGTTAAATTTGAAGAGCTTTTGAGGCATCTGAAGGAAATGTGAGGTAGGCAGTTGGGTGTTAGGGTATGAAGCCCAAAGAAGTCTGAGTTGGAAGTAATATATATTTGGGTATCAGTATGTAAACAGTGATTGAAGCCATTCATGGTTGTAGATAGAATAACTTAGGACCAGTTCATAAAGTAAGTAGATTTTAAAACTAAGACTAGGACTAAGCCAGCAAAGGAGACTGAAAAACTGGAAAATTAGGTGAGAAATCAGGAAGTAAAATGGCATGTAAGCCAAGGAAAAAAATGTTTCAGGAAGGAGAGAGAAGACTCAGATATTTGCACTGGATCTTATGATATAGAGGTCACTGGGACCTTGTAAGAGCTATCTCAGTGGCTTGGTGGAGGCAGAAGCTGACCAGGGTGGAATGAAGAATGAAGGAGAGGTGAGGAATCAGAGACAATGAGAGCTGTCTGCTCTTGAGAAGTCTGTCTATAAAGGGAAGGAGAGAAAACATGATAGCTGTTGAGGAGCAGAGTCAGGCTTTTTTTTTGAACAGTTTATTTAAAAGCTATTGGTCATTTACAGAATCTAAGAAAAATGCTGACTAAGCAGAGTGAATTCATTCTAAGTTATGCCCATTGTTATGGACTGAATGTGTCTCCCACAAATTCATGTGTTGAAACCCCAACACTCAATGTGATTGTATTAGGAAGTGGAATCTTTGGAAGGTGAGTGGAACTAGGTGAGGTCATGAGGATGGGATTAGTATCCTTCTAAGAGTCATAGAGAGCTCTCTTTGCCTCTCTGCCCTCTGCTATGTGAGAATGCAATGAGAAGTTGGCAGTCTGCAGCCTGGAAGAGGGCTCTCACCAGAACCTCATCATTCTGGCACACTGATCTCAGACTTCCATCCTCCAGAACTGTGAGAAATAAATTTGTTGTTTATAAGTTACCCAGTGTATGATACATTGTTATAACAGCCCAGACTAAGACATCCATTTTGTGACCCTCAGCTCAAGCTATGAGTTCAGTCAGACAAGTTGGATTGGCCTAGCTTGGGTCATAGTTCATAGGCTCACCCTTCGATGAGGCAGAAAGGGTATCTTTCTCTTTTATTGTATTTAAACATACATAACATAAAATTTACCACTGTAACCATTTTTAAGTGTACAATTCATTGGCATTAAGTACATTCACAGTGTTGTGATTTTTCTTTATCTCAAACAGAAACTCTGTCTCCATTAAACAATAATTCCTCATTCTCCCCTCTTCTCAGCCCCTGGGAACCTCTGTTCTACTTTCTGTCTCTATGAGTTTTCTTATTTTAGGTACCTGATATGAGTGGACTCATGCAATATTGGTCTTTTTGCATCTGGCTTCTTTTACTTAGTATCAATATAATGTCTTCAAGGTTCATCCATGTTTTAGCATGTATCAGAATTTCATTTTTTAAGGTTGAATAATATTCCAGAGTGGATATCTTGCTGGCAGTTCTATGAGACTGCATGCAAAGGAGGTTGGGGGACAATTGAGGTCTGGTACAGGAATGGCCAAGCAGGTTGCATGCAGCCGATCTGCCAACAGTCTTACCTCCCTGAGCCTTCAGACTCCTTCTCCCACAGTATGCAGGGAAGTTCTGGTATTTCATCCTCACTGACAGTTAACCTAGCAGACTTAACACTGCTGCCAGGTGCCTGAGCCAATGCACTAAATTCAAACTCAGGGTAGGAATATGCATGCCAACAAATTCTGCCCAGTCAAGCCTTATAATTTGTCCTCCTTCTTCAAACACCCTTAGAATTTGCTCCCAGGTGTTCCTCAGACTCCTGAAGATACAAATTGGTGAGGTCCTGTAAGTCTCTTGGTGTAGAGTACAGAGCAAGTCTTGTGATCTCTATTTGGCTTATGTTGGGCTCTAACTCTCATCATGGGCTTGGAGGCAATGACCGGTGGTCGGGGTGGACCCCTAGGAGAGTGGCATCATTTTGTGAGGCACCTGCCCAGGTGTGGTCATTGAAATGCTTTAACCATGGGGAGGCTGCTTGGGAGCAGGAGGGCCCGCCTTCACAGGCCAGGAAGTTTATGTGGGTTTATCATTCAAAGCTTCAATCGTGTCTGTCCAAACGTCCCTATTCTATATGCCGAGGTCCCATACCTTTCCCATAATGCTCTTGCCTTAGTGCAGGGCACCTGACAGCGTTGAACACCTACTTTGTGCTACAGCCCTGCCACCCTTACTACCAGGTCCTGCACTTTATACTCAGCTATATGTATTTTGTGACTTCAGGAGCTAAGAGTCCTTCAAAGCTATCCTTCATGGTTTCTGATTTTCTTTCCTGTTCTGAGTAGGATATTCACCACCTTCAAGTTTTCCTTTTCCCTTTACATTCTTTTTTTTTTTTTTTTTTTTTTTTTTTGCGGTACGCGGGCCTCTCACTGTTGTGGTCTCTCCCGTTGCGGAGCACAGGCTCCGGACGCGCAGGCTCAGCGGCCATGGCTCACGGGCCCAGCCGCTCCGTGGCATGTGGGATCTTCCCGGACCGGGGCATGAACCCGTGTGCCCTGCATTGGCAGGCGGACTCTCAACCACTGCGGCACCAGGGAGCCCCGAGACACCCATTTTTCATCTCCTAAGGGGGTAATATGAGCTGGATTCTGGGTCCAAGGGTCTCTGCTGAAGCCAGGGAAGTTGGTGCCGTGCTGAATGTGTTAGGAGGCTGAGGTGTGTGAACTGGAGATTAGGTCAGGGTAGACATTCTGAAATGAGTAATCAAGCTGATGCCAGGATGTATAAATACAGTTGAAGTTGGATTGAGTCAAGTGTCAGAGACAGACAGGCAGGTGAGAATCCTACACCAGGGGAAAAAGCACCAGTGGTGATTATTCTGGGAGGGCAGGAATTCTGTGGTCTCTTCATTTATAAAATGTGTTGGATTAATTGATCTTTAAGGTACCCTTAAGCCTAAAGTACATCAAATGTATAATCTCCTTTAAGTGTAGAATAAATACAACAGAATAAAATGTGGATACACCTTATTTAAAAAGCTGAATGCATCAAAATCCAGATTTTGAAAAGAAACAAATTGAAGATGATAATTTACTCTTAAGAAGCATCTCCCATGGGCATCCTTTTCGGTGGTTATTTACCTTGGGGACATCTGAGAATCACCTGGCTGATTCTCCATACCCAGGAAACACTCCAGAGCAATTAAATCAGAACCTCTGGGAATAGAACTGGGGTATCAGTACTTTTAAGTCTTCCTTATGATTTCAATGTGCAGCCTAAGCTGAGAAACACAAATAGTGAACTTAAGCAGTTGGATTCATTTAAATTAAATACCCCTATGATACAATTTCTTTAATCAGGAAAACTGGAGTCTGCCAGAAATTTAAAAGAGGAGTTTATACGGGTATGCAATCATGAAAGCAAAGTTGTAGTGTTAGGATACGTGGATACTAAATCCAAGAGGAGAACAGCTGTGTGTCTCCTGAGACGCACCTAATAAAGGACAGAAGGCACATCATGATGAAGACATTGAACCAGGTGATTATTTCTAGAGAGTGTTTACCAACTCTCTGAGGTGGAGACCTGTTGATTAAAGTTAAATTCACACTTGCATTGTATGTTTGAAACTGGTTGTTGTGTTTAATTTAACTGCTAAGTAAATTTAGTTAGAGGTTTATACACAGTGGGTGATTATTTTTGAGCATGCCTCCTTCTGTTACAAAGCCTGGCTAAAACCACAGAGTGCATTGGTTATATGAAAAACAGCCCCACATTTGCTCATTGCACTGGTTTCCAGGAAGGGATGACCACTCCTGGTAAAGTCATTCTTATCTATGTTGTGAAAAAAGTAGGGAAAGGAGCTTGGGAACTTCAGCCTCAAATAGGGGTGATTCTAAGTGGGTGATCCTTAAAAATTCAAGAAGATGCCTTCGGTGCTCAGCTAGGAGTTGCATGAGCCCATTAATGAAATTAGTGCTCATATAAAAGGAAGTGTTTGTCTCCCAGGAATGGGACTCAGAGATGGGGAAGTGAGACAGGGAGTTGTGGTCTTGTCATTTTGTTGTTACAAACCATATTGTTTTTGAATTTTGTAAACCATAAACATGTGTTAATTTCATTAAAATTAAATGAAAATTAAAAATGGAAGAATGCATTAATTTATAACAGTGATTTTGCCTAGGGAAAGGAAAAGGATTATAATTATTCAAAGTTTTTGCTCAATATGCTTGTGAATTGTCCAAATTTTTTACAAGAATATATTCAAGCATTACTTCTATTCTTAAAATAAGTAAAATAATGTAAAAGTGAAAGAAATAACAAAAGAATATATCTTAGGGAAAAAAATTTCATTTTAATGAAATGAATGACTGATAGACTATGAAATGTAAATAAAATGGTGGACTAAAAGTGTCTACTAATTGCTGAGCAATATAAATAAAGAGTGACTCACACCTGGACAGACTATGGTTTGATTTGGAGACACCAAATCTAAAGAAAAAGTCCTAAAACCTGCCAGAAGAAAAAAAAGTAAATCCCTATACTGGAAGAGGTAAACACTGGTACTGTATTTCTCATCAGCTGTACTGGTCCTAAGAATATAATATGACAATATCTTGAAAGATCTAAGAAAAAATAGAACCTAGCAAAACTATCATTTGAAGGAAAATAAAGATATTTGGGACATTCAATTACTCAGGATGTTTTTACCTCCAAACTTCCTCTAAGAAATATCAATGGAAGATGCATTCCAACAAAATAAAAAATAAATCCCAAAGGAAAGCAAAGAACACAAAAGAAGTAATGAGTCAAGAAATAAGTAAAGACATGGATGATGAAAGAACAAGGTTAAAAAATAATCTGAGTCTAAAATACCAGTGATAGCAACAACCCAGAGGTATAAAGATCATAATCTATCCTGCATCTAAATATATTGCATACCTACCACAATTAAATTAAAATTTATGTAAAATGAATAATAAAAAATGTACACTTAGAAATTTAAAATTAATTTCAACTATGTTTTGGGTTATAAAGAAAATACAAATGATAAACTTCTTAAAAATGATAAAGCACAGCATAGTAAAATCTATGAATGAAGTAGTGGTCACAGAAAAACTTATAACTAAAAAGCCAAATGATATAAGGTAATACTTACTGAAAATAAATGGTATTCCAACCAAAAAAACTTTGAAAAGAATAACAAAATACAGTTGAAAAAGTAGGAGGAAGCCATATTAAAAGATGAAATAATTAATAAATTAATCCATAAAAATGTTGTTTATTTGAAAACAGTAATAATATTATTACAACCTTTTGGAAAACCCTAGTAAGAATAAAAAGACAACTGAAATGTCATTAGAAAAGAGATAGGGCCATAAATACCAATAGAAAAGAGAATAAATGCTAGAATATATATAAAATTTTATAATGGTATATTTGAAAGGTTGCATGATATGAATAATTTTCTAGGAAAATATGAAGTATACAAAAAAAATCTCAAAAAAACATAGAAAACTGAAAGAATAACTGTTTACAATACAGTATAATTGAAAAGGGGATCAAAGGACTGGTATTAAAAATGGTAAAAGAGCCTAATAGATTTATGGATGATTTCTACCAAATCTTTAAGAAACTGATAATCTTCATAATCAAATAATTAGTCCAAAACATTAAAAAATTGGAAAGCTGTGTAACTCTTTTAACTGGATTTAAAAAACTTGGCAAGGGAAGCAATAGAAAAGGAAAGCATAGAACATTCTTACTTTATAGGGCAAAATTTTAAAATAAAATGTCAACAAACTGAACACAACTTTGCATTAAAAGAATAAGGCACATGGCCTAGGAATGCAGAGATGACTCAACAGAATAACATTTTACCAATATAATTTATTATGTTAATAAGCAGATTAAAGGAGAAAATCCTTACAATCATCTCAAATAGATGTGGGAAAAATATCTGATAAAATTCAGTGACCCATAAATCAAAAAAATTTTAGTCAGCTAGAAATATAATAGGTTTTACAAATCTTTAAAGAGCATTGAACAGAGATCTAGAACAAACATCATACCTAATGGCAAAATATTAGAAGTTTAAAAAATTACATTAGGAAAAAGACAAAGTTGTTTAATATCACTGAGATGCTAAACTTTGTACTAGAGTTTTTAGCCAATGCAATAGGACAAGAAGAAATAAGAGATATAAGTATTAGAAAGGAGGAACTATCACTTATAGCCAAAAAAAAAAAAAAAAAAAAGATTTTTTAACTAAAAATTGAAGAGAAATAAATGATAAAACTAAAGAAAGGAACTTCCCTTGTGGCGCAGTTTTTGAGAATCTGCCTGCTGATGCAGGGGACACAGGTTTGAGGCCTGGTCTGGGAAAATCCCACCTGCTGCTGAGCAACTAAGCCCACATGCCACACCTGCTGAAGCCTTTGCACCTAGAGCCCATGCTCTGCAACAAGACAAGCCTCAACATGAAGCCCATGCACTGCAATGAAGAGTAGCCCCACTCACAACAGCTAGAGAAAGCTTTCGTGCAGCAACAAAGACCCAACACAGCCAAACCAACAAAACAAACAAACAAAACTAATGAAAGAGTTAAGCAAAGTGGTTACATATTAGAACAACATATTAAAATCAATTAGCTTAAGAAATCTGACTAACTGGGTATTAAAATAAATGCAGTTCATTTTCGATTTTGGCTGAGGTACCAAGGCAATAGCGGCAATTGTTTCCACATTCCAAAGTTGGTACTGCACCACCAATAAAGGATTAACCAGTTCTGTGACCCTTGAATCTTTTACCCAAATCAATAGTTGGAAATAATTAAAATTTTGGAGTTGAACATTGAAGACTATAAGAGGACAACTTGGAGAGGCTGATATATTTCCTGGAGATTGAGGGCCAAGGTGTTTGATAACCATCCAGAGAATCTAAAGATGTAACCAAACTATACATATTTCTTTTATTATGTTTTAACATCTTTATTGGAGTATAATTTCTTTACAATGGTGTGTTACTTTCTGCTCTATAACAAAGTAAATCAGTTATACATATACATATATCCCCATATTTCTTCCCTCTTGCATTTCCCTCCTTCCCACCCTCCCTATTGCACCCCTCTAGGTGGTCACAAAGCACATATGTATATATTTATATATGTATATATATCCATGCCACTCTTTCACTTTGCCCCAGCTTCCCCTTCCCCCTCCCCATATCCTCAAGTCCATTCTCTAGTAGGTCTGCGTCTTTATTCCCATCTTGCCCCTAGGTTCTTCATGACCATTTTTTTTCTTAGATTCCATATATATATGTGCTTGCATACAGTATTAGTTTTTCTCTTTCTAACTAACTTCACTCTGTATGACAGACTCTAGGTCCATCCACCTCACTACAAAAACTCAATTTCATTCTTTTTAAGGCTGAGTAATATTCCATTGTATATATGTGCCACACCTTCTTTATCCATTCATCTGTTTATGGACACTTAGGTTGTTTCCATGTCCTGGCTATTGTAAATAGAGCTGCAATGAACATTGTGGTACATGACTCTTTTTGAATTATGGTTTTCTCAGGGTATATGCTCATAGTGGGATTGCTGGGTCATATGATAGTTCTATTTTTAGTTTTTTAAGGAAACTCCATACTGTTCTCCATAGTGGCTGTATCAATTTACATTCCCACCAACAGTGCAAGAGGGTTCCCTTTTTTCCACACCCTTTCCAGGATTTATTGTTTGTAGATTATTTTTATGATGGCCATTCTGACTGGTGTGAGATGATATCTCATTGTAGTTTTGATTTGCATTTCTCTAATGATTAATGATGCTGAAGGTTCTTTCATGTGTTTGTTGGCAATCTGTATATCTTCTTTGGAGAAATGTCTATTAGGGTCTTCTGCCCATGTTTGGATTGGGTTGTTTGTTTTTTGATATTGAACTGCATGAGCTGCTTGTAAATTTTGGAGATTAATCCTTTGTCAGTTGTTTCATTTGCAAATATTTTCTCCCATTCTGAGGGTTGTCTTTTGGTCTTGTTTCCTTTGCTGTGCAAAAGCTTTTAAATTTCATTAGGTCCCATTTGTTTATTTTTGTTTTTATTTCCATTTCTCTAGGAGGTGGGTCAAAAAGGACCTTGCTGTGATTTATGTCATGGAGTATTATGCCTATATTTGCCTCTAAGAGTTTAATAATGTCTGGCCTTAAATTTAGGTCTTTAATCCATGTTGAGTTTATTTTTGTGTATGGTGTTAGGGAGTGTTCTAGTTTCATTCTTTTACATGTAGCTGTCCAGTTTTCCAGCACCACTTATTGAAGAGGCTGTTTTTTCTCCATTGTATATTCTTGTCTCCTTTATCAAAGATAAGGTGACCATATGTCTGTGGGTGTATCTCTGGGCTTTCTATCCTATTCCATTGATCTATATTTCTGTTTTTGTGCCAGTACCATACTGTCTTGATTACTGTAGCTTTGTAATATAGTCTGAAGTCAGGGAGCCTGATTCCTCCAGCTCCGTTTTTCTTTCTCAAGATTGCTTTGGCTATTCGGCCTCTTTTGTGTTTCCATACAAATTGTGAGATGTTTTGTTCTAGTTCTGTGAAAAATGCCATTGGTAGTTTGATACGAATTGCATAAATCTGTAGATTGCTTTGGGTAATATAGTCGTTTTCACAATGTTGATTCTTCCAATCCAAGAACATGGCATATCTCTCCATCTGTTTGTATCATCTTTAATTGCTTTGATCAGTGTCTTATAATTTTCTGCATACAGGTCTTTTGTCTCCTTAGGTAGGTTTATTCCTAGATATTTTATTCTTTTTGTTGCACTGGTAAATGGGAGTGTTTTCTTAATATCACTTTCAGATTTTTCATCATTAGTGTATAGGAATGCAAGAGATTTCTGTGCATTAATTTTGTATTCTGCTACATTACCAAATTCATTGATTAGCTCCAGTAGTTTTCTGGTAGCATCTGTAGGATTTTATATGTATAGTATCATGTCATCTGCAAACAGTGACAGCTTTACTTCTTTTCCAATTTTGATTCCTTTTATTTCTTTTTCTTCTCTGATTGCTGTGGCTAAAACTTCCAAAACTATGTTGAATAATAGTGGTGAGAGTGGGCAACCTTATCTTGTTCCTGATTTTCGTGAAAATAGTTTCAGTTTTTCACCATTGAGGACAATGTTGGCTGTGGGTTTGTCATATATGGTCTTTATTATGTTGAGGAAAGTTCCCTCTATGCCTACTTTCTGCAGGGTTTTTATCATAAATGGGTGTTGAATATTGTCGAAAGCTTTCTCTGCATCTATTGAGATGATCATATGGTTTTTCTCCTTCAATTTGCTAATATGGTGTATCACGTTGATTGATTTGCGTATATTGATGAATCCTTGCATTCCTGGGATAAACCCCACTTGATCATGGTGTATGATCCTTTTAATGTGCTGTTGGATTCCGTTTGCTAGTATTTTGTTGAGGAGTTTTGCATCTATGTTCATCAGTGATATTGGCCTGTAGTTTTCTTCTTTGTGACATCTTTGTCTGGTTTTGGTAACAGGGTGATGGTGGCCTCGTAGAATGATTTTGGGAGTGTTCCTACCTCTGCTATATTTTGGAAGAGTTTGAGTAGGATAGGTGTTAACTCTTCTCTAAATGTTTGAAGGATTCGCCTGTGAATCCATCAGGTCCTGGGCTTTTGTTTGTTGGAAGATTTTTAATCACAGTCTCAATTTCAGTGCTCATGATTGGTCTGTTCATATTTTCTATTTCTTCCTGGTTCAGTCTCAGAAGGTTGTGCATTTCTGAGAATTTGTCCATTTCTTCCAAGTTGTCCATTTTATTGGCATAGAGTTGCTTGTAGTAATCTCTCATGATCCTTTGTATTTCTGCAGTGTCAGTTGTTATTTCTCCTCTTTCATTTGTAATTTTATTGATTTGAGTCTTCTCCCTTTTTTTCTTGATAAGTCTGGTTCATGGTTTATCAATTTTCTTTATCTTCTCAAAGAACCAACTTTTAGTTTTATTGATCTTTGCTATTGTTTCCTTCATATCTTTTTCATTTACTTCTGATCTGATCTTTATGATTTGTTTCCTTCTGCTAACTTTGCGGTTTTCTTGTTCTTCTTTCTCTAATTGCTTTAGGTGTAAGGTTAGGTTGTTTATTTGAGATGCTTCTTGTTACTTAAGGTAGGAGTGTATTGTTATAGACTTCCCTCTTAGAACTGCTTTTGCTGCATCCCATAGGTTATGGGTCATCATGTTTTCATTGTCATTTGTTGCAGGTATTTTTTTATTTCCTCTTTGATTTCTTCAGTGATCTCTTGGTTATTAACTAGTGTATTGTTTAGCCTCCATGTGTTTGCATTTTTTTTTACAGATTTTTTCCTGTAATTGATATGTAGTCTCATAGCTTTTTGGTCAGAAAAGATAGTTGATACAATTTCAATTTTCTTAAATTTACCATGGCTTGATTTGTGACCCAAGATCTGATCTATCCTGGATAATGTTCCATGAGCACTTGAGAAGAAAGTGTATTCTGTTGGTTTTGGATGGAATGTCCTATAAATATCAATTAAACCCATCTTGTTTACTGTGTCATTTAAAGCTTGTGTTTCCTTATTTATTTTCATTTTGGATGATCTGTCCATTGGTGAAAGTGTGGTGTTAAGTACCTTAGCATAATTGTGTTACTCTCGATTTCCCCTTTCATGGCTGTTAGTATTTGACTTATGTATTGAGGTGCTCCTATGTTGTGTGCATAAAGATTTACAATTGTTATATCTTCTTCTTGGATTGATCCCTTTATCATTATGTAGTGTCTTTCTTTGTCTCTTGTAATAGTCTTTGTTTTAAAGTCTATTTTGTCTGATATGAGAATTGCTCCTCCAGCTTTCTTTTGATTTCAATTTGCATGGAATATCTTTTTCCACCCCCTCACTTTCAGTCTGTATGTGTCCCTATGTCTGAAGTGGGTCTCTTGTAGACAGCATATATACAGGTTTTGTTTTTGTATCCATTCAGCCAGTCTATGTCTTTTGGTTGGAGCATTTAATCCTTTTACATTTAAGGTAATTATCAATATGTATGTTCCTATTCCCTTTTTCTTAATTGTTTTGTGTTTGTTATTGTAGGTCTTTTCCTTCTCTTCTGTTTTCTGCCTAGAGAAGTTCCTTTAGCATTTGTTTTAAAGCTGGTTTTGTCGTGCTGAATTCTCTTAGCTTTAGCTTGTGTGTAAAGGTTTTAATTTCTTCATCAAATCTGAATGAGATCCTTGTTGTGTAGAGTAATCTTGTTTGTAGATTTTTCCCCTTCATCAATTTAAATATGTCCTGTCACTCCCTTCTGGCATGGAGAGTTTCTGCTGAACATCAGGTGTTAACCTTATGGGGATTCCCTCATATATTATTTGTTGTTTTTCCCTGCTGCTTTTAATATTTTTTCTTTATATTTAATTTTCGATAGTTTGATTAATATGTGTCTTGGTGTGTTTTTCCTTGGATTTATCCTGTATGGGATTCTCTGTGCTTCCTGGACTTGATTAACTATTTTCTTTCCCATATTAAGGACGTTTTCAACTATAATCTCTTCAAATATTTTCTCAGTCCCTTTCTTTTTCTCTTCTTCTGGGACCCCTATAATCAGAATGTTAGTGCGTTTAATGTTGTCCCAGAGATTTCTGAGACTGTCCTCAATTCTTTTCTTTTTTCTTTGCTTTATTATGATCTGTGGTAGTTATTTCCACTATTTTATGTTCCAGGTCACTTATCCGTTCTTCTGCCTCAGTTATTCTGCTATTGATCCCTTTTAGAGAATTTTTAATTTCATTTATTGTGTTGTTCATCATAGTTTGTTTGCTCTTTAGCTCTTCTAGGTCCTTGTTAAACCTTTCTTGTGCTTTCTCCATTCCATTTCCAAGATTTTGGATCATCTTTACTATCATCGTTCTGAATTCTTTTTCAGGTAGACTGCCTATTTCCTCTTCATTTGTTAGGTCTTGTGGGTTTCTATGTTGCTCCTTCATCTGCTGTGTGTTTCTCTGTCTTCTCATTTTGCTTAACTTACTGTGTTTGGGGTCTCCTTATCGCTGGCTACAGGTTTGTAGCACCTGTTGTTTTTGGTGCCTGCCCCCAGTGGCTAAGGTTAGTTCAGTGGGTCGTGTAGGCTTCCTAGTGGAGCAGACTAGTGCCTGTGTTCTGGTGAATGAGGCTGGATCTTGTCTTTCTGGGTGGGCAGGTCCATGTCTGGTGGTGCATTTCAGGGTGTCTGTAGCCTTATTATGATTTTAGGCAACCTGTCTGCTAGGGGTTGTGTTCCTGTCTTTCTGGTTGTTTGGCATAGGCTTTCCAGCCCTGGAGCTTGCTGGTCATTGAGTGGAGCTGAGTCTTGGCATTGAGATGGAGATCTCTGGGAGATTTTCACCATTTGATATTTCGTGGAGCTGGGAGGTCTCTTGTGGACCAATGCCCTGAACTTGGCTCTCCCTCCTCGGAGGCAGAGCCCTGATGCCTGGCTGAAGCACCAACAGCCTGTCATCCACACAGCTCAGAATAAAAGGGAGAAAAAAAGAAAGAAAGAAAGAAAGAAAGAAAGAAAGAAAGAAAGAAAGAAAGAAAGAAAGAAGATAAGATTAAATAAAATGAAGTAAAATAAAGTTATGAAAATAAAAAATAATTATTAAAATTTTTAAAAAAAAAATAAAAAAAAGAAAGAAAGAAGAGAGAGACCAACCGAAAAGCAAATCCACCAATGATAACAAGCACTAAAAACTATACTAAAGAAAGAACAAAAACGGACAGACAGAACCCTAGGACAAATGGTAAAAGCAAAGCTTTACAGACAAAATCACACACAGAGCATACACACTCACAAAAAAAGAAAAAGGGAGAAAAAAATATATATCATTGCTCCCAAAGTCCACCTCCTCAATTTAGGATGATTTGTTGTCTATTCAGGTATTCCACAGATGCAGGGTATATCAAGTTGATTGTGGAGATTTAATCCGCTGCTCCTGAGGCTGCTGGGAGAGATTTCCCTTTCTCTTCTTTGTTCACACAGCTCCTGGGTTTCAGCTTTTGATTTGGACACGCCTCTGTGTGTAGGTTGCCTGAGGGCATCTGTTCTTCCCTCAGACAGGACGGGACTGAAGGAGCAGCTTATTCGGAGGCTCTGGCGCACTCAGGCCGGGGGGAGGGAGGGGTACGGATGCGGGGCCAGCCTGCAGCAGCAGAGGCCATTGTGATGTTGCACTCTCCTGAGGCACGCCATGTGTCCTCTGGAGGAAGTTGTCCCTGGAACCCGGGACCCTGGCAGTGGCGGGCTGCACAGCCTCTCGGGAAGGGAGGTGTGGATAGTGACCTGTGCTTGCACACAGTCTTCTTGGTGGCAACAGCAGCAACGTTAGCGTCTCATGCCCGTCTCTGGGGTCTGCGCTGTTAGCCGCGGCTCACGCCCGTCTCTGGAGCTCCTTTAAGCAGCGCTCTTAATCCCCTCTCCTCGTGCACCAGAAAACAAAGAGGGAAGAAAAAGTGTCTTGTCCCTTCGGCAGGTCCAGGCTTTTCCCCGGACTCCCTCCCGGCTAGCCGTGGTGCACTAACCCCTTCAGGCTGTGTTCACGCCGCCAATCCCAGTCCTCTCCCTGCGCTCCGACCGAAGCCTGAGCCTCAGCTCCCAGCCCCTCCTGCCCCGGTGGGTGAGCAGACAAGCCTCTCGGGCTGGTGAGTGCTGGTCGGCACCGATCCTCTGTGCGGGAATCTCTCGGCTTTGCCCTCCGCACCCCTGTGGCTGCGCTCTCCTCCGTGGCTCCAAAGCTCCCCTCTCCACCACTCGCAGTTTCTGCCCGCGAAGGGGCTTCTAGTATGTGGAAACCTTTCCTCCTTCACAGTTCCCTCCCACTGGTGCAGGTCCCATCACTATTCTTTTGTCTCTGTTTTTCCTTTTCTCTTTTGCCCTACCCAGGTACGTGGGGAGTTTCTTGCCTTTTGGGAGGTCTGAGGTCTTCTGCCAGCGTTCAGTAGGTGTTCTTTAGGAGTTGTTCCACATGTAAACGTATTTCTGATGTATTTGTGGGGAGGACGGTGATCTTCGCGTCTTACTCTTCCGCCATCTTGAAGCTCCTCACTATACGTATTTCTAATATTCATATATGTGTTTGTAAATCTGTAAGATATATGCTACACTAATAAAAATGGTTACTTTGGCATGGGTACTGTGATCAGGACAAGAAAGACACAAGCTTTATTTGAGTTGTTTGAAAGAGACATTATATTACTGCATCAGTGAGTGAATATTATTGATGTAAAAGCAAGTGAAAACTTGCTTTTTCAATTATCTGTGTCTGAAGAGACTACAACCGCTGGGTCCACATATTTATTAATAGCTACCACCTTTGATAACAGCCCAAAGTCCTTTCTAAACTCTGAAGACATAACTCACTTGTATAAAAAGGCTTCATTTTTGAGCTTAGATTTTTTTCACGAACTTTACTTTAAATCTTATATGTTTATATTATAGCTGTATGCTTAGTACAAAAATTCCAGTAGTACAGAATAACACAATTGAAGTTAACGTTTCTCTTCATCTCTTCTTCCTCTAGTTTTATGCCTCTCCTCAGAGGTAACCATTGTTAGCAGTCCAGTGTGTATCTATTGAGATAATTTTTGTGCATGTACATGTATACTTAGGTGCCTATAACACATTTACATAAATTAAATCAAGCTACATATATTATTCTGCAGCTTGCTCTTTCACTTAATAATAGTGGAGATTATTCCATGTTGGTACATATAAATCTCCCACATTCTTTTAAATTCTGCATAATATTTTAGTATCAATGCCCTATGATTTCTTTAACTATTCCCATATCTAACATTTAGATTTTTCCCAAATCTTTGCTGCAATGAACATTCCTCTACATATACCTTGGGGTACAAATTGATACATGGATGGGAGTGGGATGAAGCAGTTTCTCTAAGGAAAAATAAAGGTGCTATTACTGCAGGATGGATGGATGGTAGGTGAGCAAAAACATCAGGCAAATCTAGGCAAAACCCTAGATTTGAGACCTTATCTGTTTAAACAAAATGCTTGTTTGTTTCTGTAATTTAATTGAACTGTGTGAGAATGCTCATGGTGTGCTGGAGTGTTAGGTTGAGAATAACTAACCTGTAACCAATGAATGGGTAAACATTTGTCTTTCAGAGATAAATTGAGACTGAGCTTAATCTCACATAAGCCCCTTGTGAAGGTAAAGCACCTTTACCAATGTAAAGGTAAAGGTAAAGCACCTTTACCAATGTGAGCAGTAAAATAAAGTTATGGCCATATTGATACCACTCTTCATGAAAGGGAGTGTTGGCAGGTCTTCAGCTATTCTTCAGTAACTGAAGAATACTGATTAGTGTAAGTAAGTTAGGCCTCACTGTGGAATATCTATACTAAGTCTACTAAGTGAGAAACTCTACAAAACTTGATTTTATCAGTTGACTGTTAATTCTACCCTTGACTCTGAGCTGTGTCAATTCAGCCTTAATGACTACTAAATGATTTGATTTAGGAGTTCCATACCAGGTTTGGAGATTCCTTTTTTCCAAGCTTCTTACCTTCACTTACTCTTTTCCCTGGATCCCAATGGCTTGGTTGAAGTGCTAACCTGTTAACATGGCCTATACAGCTTGGCCCTTCTATCTCTGGATGGGGTGATGATCCCACCATTCCTTAGCTCATGGAGAATGTCTTGCAGCTGTCTGAGGAACACAGATCATTAGTGATTTTGGCAGGATGTTGTTGGAAGCACAATGCTAAAGGCAAAACGTCAGTTTTATTTAACTGATGAAAACAATGAGTAGCAGATTAAGCTAGTTTTCTGGTAAACAGTGCCATTACTTTCCAGTAAATACTGTCAAGATGGCTTGATGAATAACATACATGGAGATAAAGAAGAACATCGCTCAGTGATGGAAAATTAGGTATCTCCATAAACTCAAATATGCCTTTAGTTTTCTTCTTGCTATGATCTGTTCCCTAAAACATTTACCAACAGGTCATCTGGTCATACTAATGGAAAAACTGAAGTATGTTCTGCTGAAGACGCAGTCTACAGAGATGGGCCAATTTAAGTACTATTCTTTTCATCTGTCTGAAGTGTTAAGACACCAAAACAAATCAGTGTGTTCCGTACTACTCCTGCCTTGCCCACCCATCTGTTGAAGCTCAGAAATGAGCTGGAATGCAGTTAGAAAAGAGCCAGTCTAATAAAAATCGAATGTAGCATACCAACCCGTCAGCATCCTTCACTGTAAGATAGAAGACATAGTTTTGGCCTGCTTGAGTGCATTTTTTTTGAAGCACACATTAAACAGTCCATGCTGAGAGGCAGAATCTCTGAACTTGAGACAAGAAGCTATATGGTGCTTGTTATCTGGAGAAGTACCCAAGTTATCTCTATAGTAGTAAATGCTTAGGGTAGGTGCTTAAGGAAGAACATTAACTCTTACAAGGTGTTCAAGGACCAGTTAGTAATTTTCTGTCATGGTACCACTAGTAATAATTAAAATAACTGCTGACATTCATTGAATGCTTATTATGTGCTAAGTATTGTGCTCAATGCTTTTCAGGGATGATTTTATTCATTCTTCACAGTAACTCTGTGACATAGGAAAAAGAGGCATGGAAGGGTTAATAGCGGAAGTGTTCAAAGCCACATGGCTAGTGTTGAAATTGGGGTTTGAACCCAGGAGATATATAACTCTTGGACCACACTCCAGCCATTACGTATAATACCACTAACTTATCTCCTAGAGGTCTGAAGCAACAATCTCCAATCTTTTGTAATATTTGTGATTGCTGATTTTTTTAAACTCATCCTGACTTCCCCTAAAGGACTGTGTATGGTATAAATAAATTAAAGGGAAGAACTTGAACCAATTAACTGTGTTTTTTTCCATTTATTTTTAGCATTTTGCAACACCCCTCAAGATATTTGGAGACACCCCACTGAGTAGTGAAGCAGATAGGAGTGCACTGGTCTGTGACCTCAAGTGAATGAATTTCCTCAGCACTTACAATAGCTAGGTTTTCCACTAAAAACATTTTGAAAGCTCCTGATGGCTGAAAAAAAGAGAGTGAGAGATAGCCAGCAAGCTGGCCAAGGTGAGAGGAATCCAGCTGCTTACCCATGTCTGATTTGTTGCCTCAGATGTTAAGGGGAAATTTTTTTGAAACCATTACTTAAAAATGGAACTTTTTGGACACTGATTCAGAACTGTTTTTGATCTTTTGGCCTTGTTTTTGTTGAAACGATATATTGTTTTACAAGCAGTGCTGAGCTCCAATCCCACATTCCTGCTGACATAACTATTATTATTTCATGGTTTCAGCATCTTCTCTGGTAACTCTATGCATAATTTTAAAAAATATCTAGAAATATGTGTGTACACGTGTATGCACATGTGTGTGTGTTGGTTTGGGGGTGAGGAGGAAAATCTCTCAGGGCAATGCTGGACTGGACTTTGAGTCCATTCAGATTTTTCTGAGTATGGACAGCAAAGCAGACGTACCCCAAATACCATGTTTACCTCACAACAAATTTGTGTAGCAGAAACAAACTGGTCCTGGTAAAATGGAGTGGATAGAATTGGATGTGTCTTACTGGGGTAACATCTGGCTTTAGGAGAGCACAAGGCAGTGCTCTTTCTTTGGGTGAGAATTTCTTCCCTTAGAATGTTCTTATAGAACTCTCTTAACTTGTTCCTTCTTTCAACTTTGCAAATGGAAATAACAGTGGAGGACAGAGCTCAATTACCTTGTAGCTATTTGAGACCCTGATTGGTTTTGCTCAACTCTCTGGCCGGTTTGTATCTTAAGCAGGAAATAGAGAAATCTAATACTTCAGTAGTGCTTCTTACATCATTAACTATAATGATACTGCCATTTCTGTAGCATGATGATTTACAAGCATTTACAGAGTATTTTCTCATTTGATTTTCCCCCAAATTCAGGAAAAACAAGGCAAGCAGTACTATCCCCATTTTACAGATGAGAAAACTAAGTCTCAGTTCAGTTAGAATACACAACGAATGGCACCCAGCTGGTAAAGTGTTAGATCCAGAACCAGACCTAGGTCTTTTGATTCTCAGTTTTAGTATACCAAGATCATCCCTCTGGTCTTTTAGATATGACATTTATAGTTTTGTGCTTATAATATAAAGTTATTGTAGAAAACCTAAAAAACATAGGAGCAAAAATTACCAATAATTATACCAACCAGAGGTATTTTTTGCTATTAATATTCTGTATTTTGTGTGTGTGTGTATATATATATATATATATATATATATACACACATACAGTTTGTTTTTATGCATTTAATATGTACATTTATTATATATATACATATACACACATATATTTTTTAAGTTAGTGCATACACATTTTTTAAATTTCAAAAAGTTAACTATAGGTATTAATATTATACAGTAGATCTCTAGAACTTATTTATCTTGTATAATAGAAACTTTATTGTGCACTTTAAAATACATTATGAGGATAGATCTCATGTCAAGTGTTCTTCCCAAAAAACAAACAAACCACACACACACACACCACAAAAGAACACAAGGAAATTTGTGGGAGCTTGGAAGTAATGGTACCTTGGTTGTGATGGCATCATGGGTGTATGTGTATGTTCAAACTTGTCAAGATGTATACATTAAATGTATGCATTTTTGGTATAACAGTTATACCTCAAAAAAGCTAAAAAAGAAACAGAAAAAAATAATTTCAAAAATAGCATAGGATATGTCTTTTTCTACCATTATTTTCTAACCTTACAATTTCCCTCTCCACAGGTTTCTTGAGTAGTTCTCTGGAGATATTTTACCTAGAGCTATTTTATCCATAGAAGTAAAGGTGTATATACATATTATATACATAGTACACATATTTGTTATATATGTGTGTATACATATATCTATAGTATGTGTATATATTCTCCTCACATAGTAAAATGCTGTGGCCCCTATTGTGCGCCTTGGAATTTTCCAAGAAGGTGAAATATATTTGGCTTTCTAACTTAACAATTTATATTGAAAATTTTTCCACATAAATATGTACAGAGTTTTCTAAATCTTTTTTTTATGGCTGCATGGCTAAACATGAACCTGTTCTTTATTGATGGCCATTTAGATTGTTTTTGGATTTCATTATCACAAACCACTCACACTGTGTAAAGTTATATATAAGCCATTTTGAATGTGTGAGTTTGTCTTTTAGCATAAATTCTGAGAAGTGAACTTGTAAAGTCAAAGAATGTATAGATGTCCTACTTTTAATTTGTAGACAAACTGCCCTTCACAGAGGCTGAACCAATATACACCACCAGCAATGTATGGGTATGCCTATTTCTCCACACTATACCAATAGAAGGTGTTATCAAACCTTTTGATATTCAACAATCTGATGATTTTGAAACATGATTTCTCAGTGTATCATCAATTTGAAATTCTCTTATTATGAGTGGAGTTAAACACCTTTTCATTTATAAATTTTGTTTTCTGTGAACTGTTCTTTTGCCCATTTTTCTACTGGCATGTTGATCTTTTTTTTTCTTATTGATTTATAGGGGTTCTTTATATATTAGGCACATTAATCCTTAATTTGTGACACAAATTGCTAGTACTTTTTTTCTAATTGTATTTTTTTAAAACTTTGCTTGTGACAGTTTTGCTTTGCAATTAAAAAAAAATTAGGTAGCCAAATATATCAACTTTTTCTTTTATAGCTTCTCGATTTTGTGTCATAGCTAGAAAAGCCTTCCCCAATCAAGATTGTAAGAGAATTTTCCCTCTTATAGAAGCTTTGTGGTTTCAATGCTTATATTTGAATATTTGATCTTTCTGGAATCTATTTTAATAATGTATGTGATGTGAATCCACTATTTTTTGTTTGCTTGTTTGTTTTCCAGATGGGTACCTCTTTCTTGCCTTACCATTTACTTGAGATGTAATTATTTTCCCAACATATTTGAGATACAATCTCAATGTATTTGTGTTCATTTCTTTGCTTTTTATTATGGTGCAATAATGTCTCTCCCTATTCAAGAGCCAGTATCACACTGTTTTAATTCTTGAGCCTATAATTATGTTATAAAATTTATCTTAATCATACTTTTTTCTTTCTAGTACATTTTTATTACTTTTTTTCAGAATTTTTCTATTTTTGCTTCTTTATTTCTCCATATGAACTTTAAAATCAGCATGAGTAAGTGTTGCTATTTTTATTGGGATTATGTTGTATTTATAGATTAATTTAACAGGAACTGGCACTTTTTATAATGTTGAGTCTTCCTTTCCAAGAACATGGTATGACTTGCCATTTGTTCAAGTCTTCTGTCTCTTAGGAGCATTTAAAATATTTATTCAAATAGAGAACTTGCACGTTTCATGTTGTTTTTTCTAGTATTTTTACTTTTTTGCTGCTATTGTAAATGGAATGTTATCTTCCCTACTTGTTGTCTATGTGAAATCTATTGATTATATATTATTTTTCACCCAGCCATCAGCAAAATGTGATAATATTTCAGTTGTTTCCAATGTTTGTATCTTTAATTTCTTTCCTTTGTCAATATTTGTTTGGCAAATACCAAGAAACTATATTAAGTTAAATAATACTGGTGATAGTGAAAATCATGGTCTTTTTTTCAGATGTTAAGGACAATGTTTCTAGTGCCCTACCATTAAGCATTATGCTGGCTTATGTGTTGAGAGAGCGATTTTATCATGTTGAGAAGATGTTCATCTCTTCTATTTAATTAACAGTTTTCTTCAATTATTTGTTAAGGTCAAGAATAGATGTTGAATTTAACCAAATGCCTTTTCAAAATCTATGGAGAAAATAAGATTGTTTTTGTTAGATCTACTAATATGATGAATTACAATAATAATTTTTCTCATTATTGAACTATCTTTAGATTGCTGAAATAAATATTAGATAATAGTGTATTATTCTTTAATAAGCTCTTGGAGTCTGTTTACTAATATTTCTTTGGTATTTGCATTAGTAATCATAAGTAAGATTTCTTTAAAGTTTTTTTGTGCAATCGTTGTTGAGTTTTATTATCAATGTTACCCTTGATGTGTAAAAGGGGGGGAGATTTGTTTTCTGTACTTTGGAATGGTTCAACTAGCTGTGGAATTATCTTAAAAACTTTTTTTTTAGTTTATTAAATAGCTCATAAATGCCACTATTCCTCTCAGAGATTCAGCCATTGAATTTGTGTATTTGTTTTAAAATTTGTGTTCAAATTAATTTGTGGTTTAATTTTTTTAAAATGTCCTGCTTTTATTAAGTAAGTTCTTGCATTGGATACTTAATCCATTTAAAAACTCTTTCTTATTAATATAAGTACTGTGGACTATACATTTTCCTATGAATACTGTTTTAGCTGTTCTAATACATATTTTTATTATGATTAATTTTTTAGAAAGTCTTCAGAATTTATTTGGATCTTTTCACCTCCTTGATTATCTTTATAGTTTATCACTCATATGCATACTAGAGATCCTAGTTTAGTCTTGCTCATTAAAAAAAATTGTCATGTCGTTTAATTCTTTTAATCTACAGGTTGGCCTTTACCCCTTTATCCTCCTTATAGTTTATCTGTTGAAGACCCTGGAGCACATGACTTATAGAGTTTCCAACAGTCTAGATTTTACCAATAGCATATTCATGGTGCAGTTCAACACATCCCTCTGATGTTTGTATTTTCCCCAAATTAGCAGCTGGATTAGCTCTGTCTTCTATCCCTTTGGCAAGACTATAAGTGATGGTGTGTTTTTTCATCAGGAGGCACACAGCCTGTCATCTTTCCTTTTGTGGTGTTGGCAGCCATTGCTGTTCATTGCCTGGATCTGTTAATTCACTGGGGACTTCCAAATGTTGATCATCTAATTTCATTATTTCTTTTTTCATTTATTACTTATACTTCTTTTATAAAGAGATGCTTTTCCTTCTTTGCCAGTCTTGTAGGAAATAAACCTTCAGATCTTTCCCTTTATTTACCAGTTTTAATTGGTTTACTACTATCCTTTGAGAGTGACCAATTAGTTGTTTTAATATCATCATTCATGTATTTAAACATACTTGATGGGTTTTAATCAACTGCAATTACTATCTTTTGTGAAATTCAAATTGTTCTATTTTTGGCCAGTGAGAGTCTCCTCATGTTGGCTCGTGGGTCCTTTTGATTCAACCCTGGTAGTCTTTGATAGCTTCCTTGCTTTCTGGTATGATGAGATATTCCAAGCTCATTTTGTACAGTTCTCACCCTAGACCTGGAAGGAGCCATTTCTGAAAAAATCCCTGATTTCCTTTAGTGAGAAATTGTATTTTAAGATCACTGTGTGGGTGCTAGAGATCATTATTAATGGTGGTGTCTCTTCAAGGGACAGAGGCATCACTGATGGAGACCCCATGAATTCAAATGATACTTTCAATTCAAATTCAGTATTAATTTTTTCCCCTAAAACTTTACATCTCCTTTCTTCCACAGTAAAAATCCTAATTCTCAAGGACACAAGGAATAATAGAATTAGAATATCCCACAATTACTCATTTACTTTGGCCAACATTACATGTATAACAGTCTCAGAATAACTATAATATCACATCAATATAATTACTTAAAACAGTTTTAAAGTGTTCTTGCATATGCTCTCCCAATTCTTCCTCCTATTTTTAATAGTGGCACTATATATGTTATTTGAGCATATAGCCATTATGTACAACACTCACTCCCTCTCAATCTTGATTCATTAAGCAACTATGAGCGACTAGATGTCTAATGCTCACCACCAGTCTTTACAATATCTCACTATTCATTTTGGCTGTCTGACACTCATTTTTCTATTAAATTTATAAGGAAAAATATTCTCTAAATTTTTGCATTCTGATAATAGTTTGTTGTGCATTTTATGCATGAAAGTAAATTTTTCTGAACGTAAAATCTTTGTCTTACACTTTTGTTACTTGGACATCCTAAATATGTTACTCTGTTGTCTTCTGGCACAAAGAGTTACTGACAAAAAAAAAAATCTGTTAATTTTTTGCCGATGTAAGACACATACTATTTTTGCCTAAAAGTACAAAGGATTTTTTTCTTTTTTTTTTAAGTCCAGTAATTTAACGAGAATATATTTTCATATTGGTCATTCTGCCACAATATTTTCGGATACATGGTGTGTACTTTCAATATACAATCTTAAGTGTTTTTATTTTTTAAATTTCATTTATGCTTCCTTATAGAAAGCATAAATTCTTATAGAATTTAGTATTTATTCTGCTTCTTTGCATTAGTTTTCTTTTTCAGGGATACCAGTTATCTACTAAATATGTGTTGCCCCTCTTCAACATATTACACTTTTTCTAAAATCCTATTTATCTCCCCATTTCTTTTTTATATTTAAACATTTCCTCCTTTCTAAAAAAAACTTTCTTAGTCTGTTCAGGCTGCTATTAAAAACTTTTATAGATTGGGTGACTTACAAAGGACATAAATTTATTTCTCATAGTTTTGAAGACTTGGAAGTCCAAGATCAATGTGCCAGTAAACTTGGTGTCTGGTGAGAGCTGGCTTCCTGGTTATACATGGTGGTCTTTTCGCTGTAACCTCATATGGCAGAAGAGGCGAGGTATTCCTCTGGGGTTTTGTTTATAAGGGCTCTGCCCTTATGACCTAATCACTTACCGAAGACCTGACCCCCAAACATCATCACATTGGGGGAATAGATTTCAATATATGAATTTTGGGGAGATACCTTGTCTATAGTACCTTCTGTTTCTCTTAAAGTATCAACCCTGAGATAATATTTCATGTCTGATATTTTATAATTCTGACTTATATTGATCTTGTGTAATTATTATAACATTCTATGTGTTACTATATTTATTATATATATTATGTGCCACTATTTTTTATCTATACATGTTACATCTTATATTTTTTCCTTAACGTTTTTAGCTTGTTTTGAAATAGTACATTACAATTTTGATTCAATATTTGAGCATGTATTGCTAGTATAAGGATGCCATTTTGCCTCTCTCTGCCTCTCTCTCTGTCCCTATCTCACTAATAACTTTGTTTGGGATTGACTTTGATACTTTTATGTTCATTTTTATGTAAAGTTAGTCTTCCCAGAAGAAGACAGTTGAGGGTAGTTTTTAAAATTTCACAGAGTTCTTGTTTATTGTTTCATTTGTCCTTTTTTCCTTCTCTTTTCTTTAGTTTTTATTCATTTATTGATTCTTTTTGTGAGGTGTATGTAGTGTTAAAAAGATAGGTTGGCTCACTTTCTGAGCTTTCCTGGCTGTGTTCTCCTTTCTCACTTTTATCTGGGTCTTCTCTTGCCTTCATTCTATTGTCTCTTTCCTGCTCAGTTTTGATTCCACTCTCAGTGGTTTCTCCTCAGCATAGAGCTCTGTCCTTGGAAGGAGCCCTGGATGGTCACTATTGAAAGTTTGCAGAATTTAGACTAATTTAACTCCTTCAAATCGTCTGTGCTTCCCCTGCATCCACTTACTACTGAATTGGGGTGAACAACTGTTCATTTCAGCGGCTGTTCTCAATTTCGCCTGTTGGTGCTTTGCCTAAACCTGGTTGCATTTGGGAGTTCATGAAAGAGCTTGTCATCTAGTTTTTAATATCAGTGCTGTCCACGGGAATTTGGTTTTGCTATTTAGTTGCTCTGTTTTTAAGGTAGTGATTTGAAAGTTTAAAAAAATATGTGGTAACACTGTTGTCATCTTCCCAGAATAGCCCCTTTGCGTTTTTCTTTCTTTCTCTTTCTTTCTTTCTTTCTTTCTTTCTTTCTTTCTTTCTTTCTTTCTTTCTTTCTTTCTTTCTTTCTTTCTTTCTTTCACATATGAGTTAAGAGAGAAGTTTTGTTGCTGGTGACAGTATTGTTTTGTTTTTTAAAATTTCTGTTTGTTTTAAATTTTCAGGAAGAATGAGCCTTTCATTTTCAGATTTTATTATTTAATTCCTAGATTTATTGTTATATTTCTAGTTTTGTGATCAGGGATGGTTTGGGATGCAAAGAGATTCATAACTGTTTTATCTTTATTGTGAAATGTACCTTTTAGCATTAAAAGGTTCCCTCTTTTTGTTTCATTTAATAATTTTGTATCTAAATTTACTTTTTGTTTGCATTTTTCATAATACTATGCTATTATTTCTTATTTAAACAATGGATTGCCTTTTAAAAGGACTAAAACTGGGAAACAATTCATATTTGTGGCAGGCAGAATAAAGTTCCCCCAAAGCTGTGCACATCCTAATCCTCAGAATCTATGAATATTATTATGTTATAAGGCAAGGTGTAATTAAGGTTAAGGATTGAATTAAGGTTGCTAATTAGCTGACCTTAAAATAGGGAGATTATCTTGTATTACCCAGGTGGGCCCAATATAAGCATAAGGACCCTCGTATGGGGAAGAGGGTGGGGAGAAAAGTCAGAATCAGAGAAAAGGCAACACAAGAAAATCTCAGTCTTTGTTGGCTTTGAAGATGGAAGGGGGCCGTGAGCCAAGGAAGGTGGGCAGCCTTTAGAAGCTGGAAGACGCAAGAGAACTGTTTCTCTCCTAGGGCCTCCAGAAAGGAATGCAGCCCTGTCAACACCTTGATTTTAGCCTAGTGAGACCAACTTCAGTCTTCTGATCTCTAGAACGGTAAGAAAAAAATTTGTTGTTTTAAGCCGCTCAGTTTGTGGTAATTTGTTACAGCAGCAACAGGCGAGTACAATATTTATCCATATATTTACCATTTCAGCCCTCTTCATTCCTTTGTATATTTCTCAGTTTGCATCGGGTAACATTATCCTCTTGCCCACTTCCTTTAACGTTTCTTGTTTACAGGTCCGATGTCTGAAAAAGTCTTTGTATCTCCCTCAATTTTGAAAGATATTTTCATTTGGTATAGAATTCTAGTTTTAGTGTTTTTTTTTCTTTAGGCAGTTTGTAGATGTGACTCTATTGTCCTTTAGGGTGCATAATTTCTAATTTTGGTCTGCTGCAATTTATGTTTTTCTTTGCCCCATGTGTCTTTTTTTCCCTCTTGCTGTTTTTAACTTTCTCTCTTTAACATTGGTTTTAAGCAATCTTGTTATTATGTGCCTTGGTTTAGTTTCTGTTATGCTTATTTGGTATGCTGTTCATTGATCTTTTTGATCCTGTGGTTTTATACTTTTTATGAAATTTGGAGGTATTTCAGCCATTTTTTTCTCCAAATATTTTTTTCTCCCTCCTTTACCTTTGAAACCTCCCATTATACCCATATGAGACCACTCGATATTGTCTCAGAGGTCATGGCTGCTCTCATATTTTTTCTTCTGCTTTTTCTCTGTTTCATTTGGATAGGTTTTATTGATATTTGTTCAAGTTTATTAATCTTTTCTTCTTAGTGTGTAATCTCCTATAATCTCTTCCAGTGTATTTTTCATTTAGATACTTTATTTTTCTTCTCTACATGGTCCATTTGGGTCTTTTAAAAAATATCTTCTGGACTTCCCTGGTGGCGCAGTGGTTAAGAATCCACCTGCCAATGCAGGGGACACGGGTTTGAGCCCTGGTCCTGGAAGATCCCACATTCTGTGGAGCAACTAAGCCCGTGCACCACAACTACTGAGCCTGCGCTCTAGAGCCCATGAGCCACAACTACTGAGCCCGCATGCCACAACTACTGAAGCCAGTGCACCTAGAGCCTGCGCTCTGCATGATAGCCCGGAGATGGAAACAACCTAAGTGTCCATCATCGGATGAATGGATAAAGAATATGTGGCACATATATACAATGGAATATTACTCAGCCATAAAAAGAAACGAAATTGAGCTATTTGAATGAGGTGGATAGACCTAGAGTCTGTCATAAAGAGTGAAGTAAGTCAGAAAGAGAAAGACAAATACCATATGCTAACACATATATATGGAATTTAAGAAAAAAAAAATGTCATGAAGAACCTAAGGGTAAGACAGGAATAAAGACAAAGACCTACTAGAGAATGGACTTGAGGATATGCGGAGGGGGAAGGGTAAGCTGTGACAAAGCGAGAGAGAGGCATGGACATATATATACACTACCAAACATAAGGTAGATAGCTAGTGGGAAGCAGCCGCATAGCACAGGGAGATCAGCTCAGTGCTTTGTGACCTCCTGGAGGGGTGGGATAGGGAGAGTGGGAGGGAGGGAGACACAAGAGGGAAGAGATATGGGAACATATGTATATGTATAACTGATTCCCTTTGTTATAAAGCAGAAACTAACACACCATTGTAAAGCAATTATACTCCAATAAAGATGTAAAAAATAAAAAAAAAAAAGAGAAGCCACAGCAGTGAGAAGCCCGCACACCGCAATGAAAAGTAGCCGCTGCTCGCCACAACTAGAGAAAGCAACAAAGACCCAATGCAGCCAAAAATAAATTTATTAAAAAATATATATATATATATCTCCTTTTTCTCTCCCAATAACATTCATGCTTTTCTTTACATCATTGAGCATATCTGTAATATTTATAATACCTTTTTAAAGAGACTTGGGTGCTAATTCATCATCTCTGTCATGTCTGGGTCTGTTAACAATGATTGGATTTTTTTTTCTTGACTGTGGTTCCTCTTTTCTTGCTTCTTTGTGTGTATGTTAATTTTTGATTAGATGCTGAACACTGTGAGTTTTACATTGTTGAGTGATGTATTTTTTTGAAGAGTTGATTTTGTTCTGGTACACACAGTTATGTTTGGATCCGTTTGATTCATTTGAGGCATGCTTTCGATTTTTATTAAGCCAGGTCCAAAGAAACCATTTTACTAGAGATCATTTAATTCTACTACAAAAGTTAAAGACTTCTGAGGATGGTATCAAATTTCCTGTAAATTACAAGGTCTCTCCACACTGACTCACCTTTTTGAGCTCCAGGAATTGTTAGTCCTACTCTGTCCTAGTGTTTTTTGCCCTGGCCTCAGGGAATTTCTACTTCTGAATGTGCACATCACTACTCAACCAACATTCAAGGGTACTCTCTGCTGATTTTCAGAGCTCTCACTGTGCATCAGACTATCCTCTGGTCCTCTACCCTGAAAATTATAGGTATCTTATTCTCCCTGAACTATAATCTCTGTTTCCTCTATTCAGCAAGACTGATGGGCTGTGTGTTGTTAACACTCTCTGAGTTGCATTCTCAAAACTATCTCCATGTAGTGAGCTGTTACAATTGTAGGGTTCACCTGATTTGATTTCTTTTTTGTCAGAAATCCCTGCTGTGCCCCTTGTTGACTAATGTCTGAAAACAGTTGATTTATACATTTTTATGTATTTTTTTATTTTACATATATTTTTCTATTAGGAAGGCCACAGCAATAAATCTTTCAAGGGAAGAAGTGAATGTCCTATATTTTTACTTTTAAAGACAAATTTTCATAGCCTAGTAACTTGAGGGAAGTCCATCCTGCCTCAGTATATTATGATGGCCTATGAAAAGTATATGCTTTTTTTGGTGTATATGTATGTGTGTGTGTAATTAGGGGAAAAAAAGGGAGAATTTCTGGATTAGTATGCGTGGTAGTTTGGCTTCTCCTAAAATCAGAACATGAAATTCCTATGGCACATTCATGAATCTATACAATTGTCAGGAAGGGACAGATCAGGTCATGACATTAGCCAAATCAGCCTACGCTAGGGTAGAGTCCCAGGGTATGAATTGAATTACATCAGGATGTTACACTGAGTGGCTAGAATTATACATATCTAAGCAGTAACAGTCATATTTGAAGCAAGGGCTGGTCCCATAAGAGATTGTGAAGCCATCCAAGACAAGAGATCAAATGCTGAAAACCTAAAAGTTTTAGAAAAAGAGTGCAAGATAGTATAAGATAAGTTTGGGATGGGAGATTCAGGTCAACAATTCTAAAAGGCTGGAACTTCTTAATGGATGGTGGCCAGGTCGGGGGTTGGGTAGAATCAGATAAGAAAGGACGGTTTTCATTGGTTAGTTTAATTGAAACCAAGCTAGTTTGGACAGGCTCTTCTCATATCCTGTCTTGTATTGTTGATTGAGTACCCTATCCAAACTGTAAGCACTTTGGAGGTAATGTGTAACATTTCTATAACCTACATACCACCCAGCACAATGTTTTGCTCGCTGTATGTTTCCTAACTGGCTGAAAACCTTCCTAACATATCAGCCATTTCATTTAGTCTGGCATAAATAACGCTAAGTGCTAGTTCATGTAAACTACATTTGACAAATCGGTGTTAAATGTTTTATGATTTATTATACCTGGCAATATTTACTAAACCCATTTTACTCTTTAAAAAGTAAATCAAGAACATGTTTGCAGGAGGTGTGTGAATTTTAAATCACTTTCACCCACATTAAATGGTCTCATTTAATTTAATGAGAATAGTCTCATTTCCATTAGGAAGTTCTCTTGTGTTTTACTACCCCAATGCCCTAAAGAGGGAGTCAAGTTTATATTCCAGAAAAGGGGCAGAGTTCCCTGTACCACTTTCATAGAAAACCTGCCTATGTTATATTGAAAGTTCCATCCTGCACTGATTACTGGTCTCAGTAAACACATTATGAAGGCTTTTATGGTTACCAGTGCTTGAGAGTTATTAGAAAATATAATAAAAAAATATTTAATATTGCCATGTGATTGCTTCCTCCTTTTTTTTTTCTTTTTTGTTTTCTATTTTAAAGTGTTAGTTAAAGTGGTAATATTCACCTCTACCTTCCCTATACACCACGATTATTGTAAAACTAAGAGACACACACGCACTTTAAAGAGCAGCTGAGCAGCCCAGGTTTGATGCTTTCCAGATGACTTGGTGTCAGGCAAAATGATCTCTCAATCTCAAAGCCATAGGTGCTCAGAATGGAGAGTCAGGACAGGCACACTCACTCCATGTCCCTGCTAAAATGTGACATTTACTGAATATTGAAAATATATGAAACCTGAACTCGTGAGATTATGTTTACAAACTATATATTTTTTTTAATGTGTGTGTGTATAGGCACACGCACACGTGTGTGTAAGATGGAGGGGACTCTTCTTGACACAATAGATTAACTTCTACCAAATTTCTTAGAGCAGGCTGTCTTAGGCCTTGAGAATTCAACGAGATTTCTGAATATCCAGATTACTTTTGAAACTAACAATAAGTATTTTTAGTTTGTGAATGGGATGAGGTGAGTAAAGAGTCTTTATTCTATGGACTTTTTTTTTTTAACATCTTTATTGGAGTATAATTGCTCCACAATGGTGTGTTAGTTTCTGCTTTACAACAAAATGAATCAGTTATATATATATATATATATACACACACACACATGTTCCCATATCTCCTCCCTCTTGCGTCTCCCTCCCTCCCACCCTCCCTATCCCACCCCTGCAGGCGGTCACAAAGCACCGAGCTGATCTCCCTGCACCACGCAGGGGCTTCCCACTAGCTTTTAAAGGCCTTAGAACAGGCTGTTTTAGGCCTTGAGAATTCAATGAGATTTCTGAATATCCAGATTACTTTTGAAACGAACAATAAGTATTTTTAGTTTGTGAATGAGATGAGGTGAGTAAAGAGTCTTTATTCTATGGACTTTTAAACCATTATAGGCCAGAAAAGTCATTCTCTAAAGAGGAGTTACTTAGAAATCACGGGCAGAGAGGTCTAATATCTGTTTGTGTTGGCTTCATAAAGTGTCCGCTGGGCTAGGCTGAACTGCATTTCCCAGAATTCCCTTTCCTGTATGTTTCCTGTGAGAACAGGCTGGGTGGGATGAGGGAGATTTGGTGGCGGAAGTGGAACAGCAGCCATTTTGTAACTCATTGTGTTTTTGCTGATTTGCTGATCCACCTCATAGGTGTGAGGGAGTAGCTAGACTGCAACTGCTTCATCTTCCCTTGGATCTTCCTTCAGTTTCTCTGACTCCTGTGCCAGGTGTGTGTGTTTAGTTCCACGATGAAGGGCCCCAGCAGTCCACACCACCAAAGTCTGAGGCAAAAAGAACTGACACAGGTTTCTCCATCTTTGTGGGGCTCTGGCTAGTGCTTGTGGATTCTTTCCCCCCACATTATATCCATCTTCCCTTCACACACACAGACCCACACACAAGTATACGTAGCAGTCAAGATTCACTCAGAGAAGCTGAACCACAGGTTATACATGTATGTATAATCACACACATGTATATGTGTATATATGTTTAGCCTGTGGCGCTATTTCCCTCAGTGAATGCTGACTGATACACCCGTCTCCCAATTTCACACTGGTATTGAGGCTTGGGTTGAAGGCTTAGGTTTGTTATAGTTTTTGTTGAAATACATTCTTCATTTTGGGTAATCTGTGTTAGTGCAAGTGCCCTTGTAGTGGATTTCCAGCACATCCCTTGAGGGATTACTTTAAAAGAGCTGCAGTTGTGAAATCTGGGCAGCTTTCCAAGGCTCTTTTATTTACCTCTCCTCAATCCTCTTCTCCATTGGTGTCCCTCTAATGACCAGTTTATTTTCTATCTACAGGAAGGAGATTATGCTTAAGAGAGTAGCTGTGGAAACATTTTCATTTATTCTATGATTTATACATGTCATCTAGAGAAGAAAATTCAGAAAGAAATCTTCTAGTGGTGGTTAGTCCTTAGAACTTGGTCTAAAATTTGAAAATCAAATGAAGTTTAATCTTTCACATGGAAAGTTGGCTCAATTCTCTCATGATTTCTTTTTCACTTTGATCTGATATTCGGCACGTAGGACACAGTTGGATGCAGGATTCCAGACTCAATGACCTGGCCTGTCAACTCCTTTGTTACCTCATCACTCAGAAGAGGGGGTATTTGGAATTTTGTTGATAAATTGGCTTATATAGGAACCAACTCAGAGTGATCCAGCTTTCTCGTCCAGATCAACTTTGGCTCAGTGATGCTGACAGTAGCAAAAATTGCTTGTGATTGCAAGAGCGATTACCTTCAGCCACAGGGAGCAGTTCTGCTCTTTCTCGTCAGCTGACATGGAGCTCTGCTCTTACCATCATGGAAGTCATCCTGAGGTTTCCAAATATTTTTAGGCCAGATGTGAAGGCACACTGAGCTTGGATTGATCTGGCGCTCCTTAAAACCAATCCAATTTCTAAGAATTTAAACTGAGAATCGTAACAGCTCACATTTACAAAGTGCTGATTCAGGCTTGATGCCAAGTGTTTTACAGGCATTTTCTCATTAAAGCAACTCTCTGAGGAAGTTATTATTATCCCCATGTTACAGTTGAGAGCACTGAGGACCCAAGGGGTTAAATAACTTTTCTGAAAGTCACATGGCTAATAGCTTGAAGAGCTAGGATTTGAACCCAGAATGTGGGATGCAAAGGCATGTGTCTCATCACCGTGCTACACTGGAAACTGGAGGTAAGTCCAGTGGGAGAGAATGAAATAACTTGCATTGCTGATTTACAGTGAAAGATAGAAGCTTGCTCTGTTCTACTCCCCATCCCACCTTGCAGTCAGAGAATAGACCAGAGAGCTGGAAGTTCATGCTTATCACATTCATGCTTCTCAGCCCACAAAGTCAAGACAAAAAAAAAAAAATGGACTCAGCAGAGGAGCAGCCATCATGAGGGCACCTCCTGCAGTCTGCCTTTCCTGGCTGTGGCCCCATTCTCTGCTGAGATGACAGATTAGAGAAATGGTGGTGCTTCTGTGAAGGTCTACTAAACAAATGGGAAGCTGTACAGACCAATTTTCTCAGATTATTAAATTACTACTAAATTAGGGGGGGTAGGAGTAAGGCAGGGTGAACAGATTCTACTCCTTTTGGCAAGACAAAAATATCTGGTCCACATGATTCTAGTCAAATATGCTAAGTGCCCTGTTACCCAGAGAGCACATTTTATGCTCCATGTTAAACTGTCAGGACTTGTTCCACTAAGTGGTATGTGGAGAGGAAAGTCAGTCCCGTGGGCTGCTCTTGGGTGGGGTCTGCAGACCCACTTGGACTGGGCCTGCTATTCAGCATGCCCCTGCTTGTTCTCGTTAACATTCTCATTGCCTTGTCATTGATAAAGAAATAAAATCAATATGATGACTCTCACTTGACTTATAATTTGCAGCTTTCAGCATTGCTTTAGTCTTTCAGATCTTTAAGAGTTAATGAAATGTATTCAAAATCAGAATTTCAGTTCCAAATCACCTTCCATTTTGTGAGCACAGATGCACCAGGTGTTGTATCTCAGTCCCCTATTGGTTTCTTTTCTTTTAAAAAAATCCATTCGTTCCTTAGTTATATATTAAGTACCTCTCTCTGCTAGGTGCTGGGGACATCAGGCTAAGTTCCACATGGTCTTTCACATAAGGGGAGCAGAGTCTGGTACACGAGACCCATGGTTGTGAATGAACCACAATCATCCAATGACTTGTGTGTATGGGAGCTCTGGGGGAAACCAGCAGCTCTATCTAGGGGAAAGGATTTTGGGGAAGTCTGTTGAGGAGGAAGATGATTGAGCTGCATTTTGAAGGATACAAAGGACAGGTCCTTGAGAAGCTATTGAATGACTTTTGAGTAGTGGGAGTAGACAAAGGGCATGTGTGAAGGCATTTCCAGAATCACATGGAAAAGTAGGTGGAAAAGTAGCTAAGTTTTCATAATGGGGAAATGAGAACCATTTAATGATTTGAAGCAAAGGAGAACCACAATCAGAGTAGTGTTTTAGTATTTTGAGAATCTCTCTCTACAGCAATGTTAAGAATGGATTAGGGTGTCCAAAGTGGAGGTAGGGAAGCCAGTTAAAAGCCATTGCATTATTTTTGACAAGAGATGGTGGGGAAAAAAAGCCAGTAAACAGACCACAAAATGGTGTTCAGAGAAGCAGGGTTAGATATGGAATGAGGGTGGTCAAACAAGACATTTCTAATCCAGGGGTGGAGAGATTCATGAAGGAAGGAGTGGCCAGTGAAGTTTAAAACTTCGGACACATCTGCAGATGCCAAGTGAGCATTGAATTTGGCATTTGGAGATGACTGGTGACCTTGGTGGGGTTAGTCTCTGTGAAGTGGTGTGGGCAGAGGTCTGACTGCAGTGGGTTGGGGAAAGTGTGGGAAATGAAGACATTGGGACTTTAGTATGACCTGTTCATTTGAGAGGCTTGGCCGTGATGGGCAGGATGGTGGGGTTTTTTTAGCTGCTGCTTTGTTTTGTTTTTTATTAAAAAAACAAACTAAACACCCCAGGAGTTGGAAATTGCTGTGAAAATGGAACCCAGTCAGATCCCTGTTGTCTTGTTTAGTGCTGGCTCTTTAAACCTCAAGACGTCCTGCAGCTTCAGAAGGAAGAGCCAATTGGACTTAGCCACCATGAGAATAACTGTGTTTTGTCAAGGGCAATTTTCCTGATCATTTTTCTACATTTATGCCTGAATCCTATCTTCCTCCCCTCTTACAGAACATTCCTCTGTTTACTTGGTTGGTGCTTGTGCCCTGAATTAGTCCCTGACACTGTTGTTGACCACATCACAGTCTTCTGGCTTAGGTTTTGACTCTCTCTGCTCTGGGTTCTGAAGTTTATAAAGTCATTCTATAAAGTCATTCTGGGTGGCAGGCCCACCCATGCCTATGAATGAGGCCAGGATGTCAACCTCTCCCAGGTTAGCATCCTCTGAAATGAATATCAAATGGCAGTATATGGTAGTAGGTTAAGATTGGGGACTCTGTGGCCAGGCTGCCTGGGATCAAATCTTGGCTCTACTACCTGTTAGATGGGTGACCTTGGACAAATTTCTTGACCTCTCTTTGCCTCAGTTTCCTCATCTGCTCCACTGGGAGTAATAACAGAACCTACTTCATGGGATTAAATGTGTTAATATTTGTAAGATGCTTAGAACAGTGTTTGGCACATAGTAAGCTCTCAGTGCTTGTCCTTATAAATAAGACAAGTTCCACAGTCCATTCCAGCAAGGGTTTCTACCTTTTTGCTGCCCTCTGGTGGCCAGTGAACATATTGGAGGACTCAAAATGCAAAGTTGACCCCTTGTATGCTGGACACAATGCAGATCAGATAATGATGATTATGATGATGGTGATGATGGAAGTACTTGCTTATTATTTAATTGAATCCTCACAGTAACTCTAGTGAAGTAGGTAGGGATTATTATCCCCTTTATATTAAACAGGAAATTGACACAGAAAAAAAAACTGAGAGAAACTATACATGTATTAAATTAAATATCGTATGCACTAAAGTAAGCCTTATTTGTAGCCAGGGACTCAATTTGAAAGAAATAAAAAATTATTTGTTTAGTTTAAATTTAGTTCAGGAGATATTTTTATCTGATTTTGTTCCAGTTCAATAGTTTTATAAAACATATAGCTTTGGCTTCAAATCAAACTACTTTCGTAGTTTTCTTCCCTCTTCCCCCATGAAAGTTGGTTCAATTCATGGTTTAGTGAAACATTAACATTTGGGTTCAGTTCTGTTTGAATTTTGGTTTGGAGTTAGGTTTGGTTCAAGTCCTGCTTCCAGGAGTCTGGTGAATTTTAGATTGATGGACATATTCAGGAAACAGCCAATGGCTAACAAATATGCACTGTGCCTGTTTCATCAAAAACATTTCCACGGCCCTCTTGTCTGAACCCAAATGATATCTGGTTCTCTTTAAGTTGGCTGTCCTGAGACAGAATAATAATGCTAAACATAGTAGTGAGCAGTGACTTTGTAACACTGACAAATGATCTCATTTTGCTGGATAGACTTCTAAACTCACAAATTCATGAATTTAGTCACATGTTCATTCTAAAGGATCATATATAACAGATAGATGGAATTTGGGGGTTCCATGCTTCTTGAACTTACTGTCTTGTCTCCTATTGTAACTGTGCAAACAGTGTGTGATTATGACCACTGTTTTTAATGTGGACAATTACTCACTGGTAAGTTATTTTTGATTTTAAAAGATCTTCTGAATTTCAACTTTATTATATTCAGGGTCCAAATTGATTTTTGAGAGAATTAGGTTCTCAATTTTATGAAGTTTAATGGACAAATAGGGCTCACCTTATGGAAATGATTTATAGCCAATGTAACTGGAACATGTTTGTTCGATTAAGCAAGGGAAGCCTAAATTAAGATTTTGTTTGTATTGGGATAGTGGTTGATGGTGTCAGAGCATCGACAAGGACTAGGAAGCTGGAACCTGAAAGTAAAGGCTGAATCAGAGTCTTCGTGAAATAATAATTGTAATAACACTTATTGGGCACAGATTGTGTACCAAACTTCTGTCACATAGGTACTCTATTTCCATTTAAGAATTGAGAAAAACAAAGCTTAGAGGACTAAAGTGACTTGTCCAAAGTGTGCCAGTTAGTAATAAACAGGATTTGAACCCAGGCTAATCAAGAATTCAATCATTTAACCATCATAGTAAATTTACAGGTAGTTGGGAACTGGGGGCAAATATAAATTGAGATAGAGGCAAAGCAGAAATTCAGACACCAAGCAGACAAGCAAAATTCAGGGCATGTACCGAGTGACCAGGAGTCAGGAGACGTCAAGGGTCAGAACCCTTTCACGTAGATGAAAACCAGAGAGGGGGTCAAAACTAGCTTGATAAAAGAAAAAAAAAGTAAACTTGGCTAGACAAACAGGGGAGCTAGGAGATCAACTGTAAGGCCGTAGCCACAAAGAAACTTTGACCAAAAGGGATCTTCCAGATTAGCCAGTTGGCATAGGCAGAGAAAGGAACCATCTTAAAATTGGACCCATTGGGCCTAATCATAGGAGAAAGTATGTCGGTACCTCCTGCTTAAGTAGACATGTGAAGTCAGAAATAAAAACAGGTTTAAATTAATCTTGAGAGCTAAAGAATCTTCTGTTTTGCTACATGTCATCCAGTTCAGTTCCCTACTCAAAGCAAGAATTTCTTTTATGGCATCTCTAACTAGGTTCTCCAAATCTCTGCTTGAACATTTCTAGGGGTGGTAAGCTCTTCTAGCCAGCTTCTTCCTTTGGTTACAACATTATGATTGCTGGAATGTTCTTTCTTGTAAAGACTCAGAATTTAATCTGTTTGACTGCTATCCATTGTCCCGACTCCGTTCCTGTGGTCACACAGGAACACATCGACCCTTTTTTCTTCATGACAATCTATAAGATGAAGATGTTTAAAAATATCTAAAATACAATATTTTCTAAGAGGTAAGAAAAAACAATCAAACAAATCCAGAGCTTATTAGGGAAAGAACTCCAGGAGGGAAGAGATGTCATGCCCAACAGTAGTCCAGTGTCACTTTCAATTTTCACCCCAAGAAAATGTCACCCTCCCAGATACCACCACCACACCAAGTCTTAAGAAATGCTCTGCTGTCTTTGTAGGACTGTGAAGAGTTGACAGTGCTTTCTTTTTCTTATTAGTTCTGTGGAGATAAGCTAGCATTTCTCAAGAATAAGTATATTAAGAGACAGAAGAAAGAAAACGAAAGAAGATGAGCATAACATAGGTTCAGTAGACATTAGCCACAAATTTGGCTAGTATTTCTTTCAAGCCAGGGTGCCTCCTTCTATATGCTCTCTATAGCAGCAGTCCCCAACCTTTTTGGCACCAGGGACCAGTTTCGTGGACAGGGGTTGGGGGGGGGCAGGGAATGGTTCAGGCAGAAATGCAAGAGACGGGGTGCAGCAGATGAAGCTTCGCTTGCTCACCTGCCATTCACCTGCTGCTGTGAGGCCCGGTTTCTAACAGGCCTCATACTGGTACCAGTCCATGGCCCGGGGGCTGGAGAACCCCGCTCTATGGGGGGGGGGAGAAGGAGGATGCAGTGGAATCACATCTTCCTTTTGAAGGATTATGGCAGTGTTATAATGTGCTGAGTAGGGGAAGCTGTGGCTTTTTGTGTTCTGGTAGGTGGTAGAAAGCAAAGTGGTCATTACTTCTACCATGAAAGGAGAACTAGAGGAATCAGCCTTTACTGAGCACCTGCTATGGGGCTCTTAATCCTCACAGTAACCTAGTAAGGAGGCAGGTATCATGAAACCCATTTTACAGACAGGAAAAGGGAGGTTCAGAGAGGGTAAATTGCTTAGGTGCATATAGCTAGCATTAGTAATAGTAATAAATATAATACAAATACAAATGAAAGTGACATCATTTATTGAATGACTTCTATCATGTTACTAGTTACATATAACAGTTACTTAACATTTTCTTCCACTCACTCATTTACTCAACAAATATTTATTATGTAACTTAGATCTAATATGTGGCCAAACTGGAATTTGAAAGCAATCAAATTTCAGTGTATATAGATTGAAGGCCTATTGACAAACCAAGATTATGCTAAGTATTTGATCAACAAAATACAATCCCACTTTCAGGAAGGGAATTTACCATCCAGTAGCTGAGACTAGTACACAAAAAAGCAATTACAATAGTGAAGGATAAATGTTGGTCCAAAGGCGATATTCTTTCCCCTCCAACATATTGAGAAACATGGCCTTTGGAAACATGCTCATGGCTCCTCCGGCTGGGTTCCAAGGAATTTTCCCTTTTAAAGTCACTCCCCTGCTTCCCCTGCACCGTGTAGCCCCAGGAGAGGCCAGAGTGGCCACAGAGGCGGTCCTGTGGTACCTGGGGATGTTGGCAGGCAAGGACTTGGAAGTGGCTGCTGGGCCACATGTGTGTGCAGGAGCTTCCGGGCAGCTCAGCCCCTCCCAGAGCTGCTTGCCAAGGAAGGTCTGAGTGAGCCCTTCTGCAGGGCACTGGAGAATTGGCTGGGCCCTGGGGGGTGGGGCGAGGGTAAACCGGGGGAACTGGCCTGCTGGGGTCCACAAAGACAGGAACATAAATTTTTTTCATTAAAACAATCTTGAAATTGTTGGCAAGCCCATAGAAAGGATTGGTTAGAGCCGTCTTGGGGCAGCTTTTCTTTGAGTTCAGTTTATTAATGTAGGTTTTTACATGGCTTTTTATTAAGAAACATATGGTACTTTAGGCCATTTAACACTAAGGAAAAAGCTTCATAAAGAAACATTCTGAACACCAATATAACGTAAACTTGTACTCCTGCATTTTACAGAAAAGCAAGTTATTGGGAGATTTGTGAATAATTTCTAATGTTCATTGGCGAGGTATTTTATCTTCCTTTAGAAATATATACATTAAGCCTTTCAACAGGGAAAGAAGAATCGGGGTAGGAAAGGGTGTGTGTGTGTTGAAGGAGGATGGAAATTTGACAATAGGAGGTTTTATATATATTCCCCCTCCCCCAAAATGCCTTATTGACCCTTTGAGGTGTTTTCTTAAAGCAGCTGAGGAGGATGTCTCATGTTGCTTGAATTTAGGGCAAGATTCCATAAAATGAGATCCTTTTAAAACTATTCTCTACAAAGAAATGCAACCTAATTAGAAGAAGAGCCTTGGGGTTGACCTCACTTGCCATTTTTTTTTTTTACCTGTTGCTGGGCCCTGGTTCAGAGTGACAGACTCAGAAGCAAGAGAATTCTCGGAAGAGCATACCTAACCTCAACAAATCATCTGCTGGAAACATGTCCCTCTCACCTCTTGTTCTATGTGGGAACCAATACCAATATCAAGATGATAGCCTTGCCACCCTTCCTGGAGGCAGCCTTCCAGGAATGTCCCCATGCCAGGGACTGGAGCTTGGACATGAACCCCAAAGACAACGTGCAACTGATCGTGGACATTGGAAGGCTGGAGCTGGGACCAATGGAATCCTAACCTGACAGGGGTCATTTATATGCCACCCAATGGCATTTGGCAATATGTGGAAACATTTTGGGATGTCACAGCTGAGGGGGATGGTGCTACTGGCATCTAGTGGGTAGAGGTTAGGAATGCTGGTAAATGCCCTGCAATGCCTAGGATAGCCCTTTCTACAAAGACTTAACCAGGTCCAAATACCAATAATGCCGATGTTGAGATACAAATGTCTTCTTGGCATTGGATTGGTGTACGCACATTGAAGTGAGGTGTTTTCATTTTTCTGCTCTACCAAGAAAATTCCCAGAAATTCACTTGACTACACCTGAGAGTCCCCGAAGACACTATATCAACTCTGCCTTGCCGCAGGGGCAAGAAGAGGTACAGACTTTCCTGATAATTGGGTAGCCACCTTAGGGAGTAGACAGGTGTCTCTGTTGTGTTTTTGAAGGCCCTAAAATGTGAAAGCAAAGACAAGGTGGGGAGGGAATGGGAGAGGGAAGAAAATCTTTCGGGTTCTGGGTCCTTAAGATGAAAGACTCCACCTTCTAGGATGGATTTGACTCCAGTCCTGGTGATGGCTGTGTCTGTGACCAATAGGGAGAACTGCAATGGAAAGCATCATTGCTATCCCAGATCCGTGGAAGAGGACAGGACGAGGTCCAGGAACGGGCACAGAACCTCCCCAGGTCAGCTGTTGCTCTCCCACGAGTGCCCTCTTGTGGCCATGATACAAGGTGTTATGTTGTTGCTTCCCTTGTTGACTGAGGGGGTTGACATTTCTGTCCTCAGGGGATGACCTAGAGTGGATAGTTCCCCATGAACTGGGAAAAAGGAGAGTAAATACTCAGTTTACACCAAGCTCAGATTTTTGTTGCTCTCACTTAACAATAAAAATCACAAATATTCATTCAACTCCTGCTACTAGCAAGACACTATCCTGGGTTCTGTGGGAGAGGTATAAAGAGGAATGAATCATGACCCCTGCCCACAAAGACTCATTCTATGGTCAGGGAGAAATATCTCTCACACCATGGAATATAACTATAATAAAAAGCAGATCATCATAAGTGCTATAACAGAGGTAGTACAAGTCAAATGTAGTGGGACAACAAGAAACAGAAAATAAATTTATTCCAACTGGAAGCATGTGGGAAGAGCTTATGGAGAAAGTGGCATTTGTACAGGACTTTGAAAATGGTAGAACCTTGACAGATGGAAAGATTAGCGTGTGCCCAGAGGTAGGCACATGGTCAGCTGGAGAAATCACAGTTAATTCGGTGTAACCAAAGCAGAAAATACTTTCGGGGAGCTGTAATGAAGACTACAAGAGCTGACCATGGAGGACATAGATACCAAGATGAGGAGTTTATATTTTATCCTATCTCTAGCAGCAAACTATGTGAAGGTATTTGAGCAGGGGAATGATCTGATCTACTCTTTTCTCTAGAATGAGAATTTTGTTAGCAGTATGTAAGATGGAATGGAGAGATGGGAGGCTGGAAAACCAGGCAAGGACCTTTGAAAGCAAAGATGAAACTGAAAGACCCAACCAATATTTGAGAGGCGGGCAGCACAGTGGAGTGGGCACGCTGGAGCTCTGTGCCCACATCCAAATCCTGACTCTGTCACTTGGTTAGTGATTGATCTTGGGTAAATTACTTTACCTCTTTGTGCCTCAGTTTTCTCACATGTAAAATGTAACTAATAAATATAATCTTCTTACAAGTTTGTTGTTTTAAGTGCAATGTTAAAATCACTTAGGATAGAAATAGAGCTAATTATTAAATTTTCAGGAATTTTGCAAGCCATTTGATATCATGTTAGTAGATTGAAATAAACCGTGGTGGGAGTAATTACACCCTGGAAATTGGCAGGTGCTACAAATGAGAGAGAGAGAGAGAGAGACAGAGAGACAGAGACAGAGACAGAGACAGAAAGACAAAAAGGGAAAGAACTCACACATGAGTAAGCTCTAGAACCATCTCAAATATCACACCCAGCATCTTAAGCAACTTTGGGGTCTTTGGGTGTTACTGAACATTTGATGGAAGGAAAGGGGTCTCAGAATTAGGTACTGTAATATAGTCTGCATTGTCTGTCTCATGGGACTCAATATAAGTGGAAATTGGAAAAGTGGAATTTGAAGTGACTTTTGAGGAATGAAGTCAAGTGGGTTAGCTCAAGCAGCAAGTGCTAGAAGAAACACTTTATTATTACATTAAGCCTAGGACTGCACAATATAGATAACACCGTGGTTTAACTGAAAATGAGATTCAAGGGTAACATAGCTGGTTGGAAATCAGACAACTTGAGTTTGAATCCCTCTTCGCTTACTTATTAAGTTGGACAAGTCTTATCCTTTCTGTGCCTGAGTTTCCACATCTATAAAATAGGGTATTAATAGCACTTCTTTTGCAGGATTGTTATAAGGATTAAATGAGTTATAGTATAAATTAATATATAGACTACATAGAACTGTGCTAGCTCATGGTAAATACAATAGAATTATTAGCTGCTATTATTATGTTTCCAAATATTATCTATGCAAATTTCAGTAAGTCATATGATTTCCTTGAGCCTTGGTTTTCTCATCCACAAAATGGAAATAATATTAACAACTAACTCATCTATCTCATAGGGGTGCTGTGTAGCTTGAATTAAATATCAATATATTGACGTGAAAGTGCTTTGGAAACCATAAAAAACTAAAGAATCACCTTTGGTGATAAGAATAAATGTAGCACAGAGAAGTGGTCTTGGGATGCAATTCCAAGCAATGAGATAACTATTTTTGAGCAAAACCCACAGGCAAATTGTGGACATAAGAGACAAATTGCAACACGCTGTACAAATCAGGAATGCTTCTGCCAAGCACACATTGGCATGCACATGTACCCAGCATGGAAAAGAGTCTGACCACACAATGGTCTTTTGGCTACAAACCTATAAACAGATAGCAATCATTGTGAGAAACACCAACACACAGTAAAAAAAAGAAGTTCACTGTCCGGTTATAACTGAAACTGGAGGAGCCACAACATCAGTGAGTAATGTTGTGATGTTATGAGCTCTAGGAAAGCCACTAGTATTCCATCCCCTTCTGCCAAGCCCACCTACCTTAGCTGAATAATGTCTGACCTCAGAACTCAGTACATCGTTCCTCATTCCTAGGAAAGCTAACAGTTTAAGCTATTATCAGCTATTTAAACCTCAGGGTGAATGAAGAATTAGAAAAATACCCTCATCCAGATCTGAGCACTCTCCACAGCTCTTCTTGGATCACTTCTCAGGTGTCATCTCTGTGTTGATAGACCAGCTTCACTTTGAGATTGGCCCCAGTAAAGTCCTTTACCCCCACCCCCACTTTTTAGAACTCTCTTTTCCTTGAGTTCTGTGACATCATTTTATTTGGTTCTTCTATTTCCCCTCTGGCCATGCTTCTTTCAGTCCCTTTGTTGATACCCCTTCCTCTTAAATGTTGGTATTCTTCTTGATGTATTTCTCAGTTCATTCTGTAATCTCTTCTGTGTGTTCTCAGTTATATATTTATGTCTCCCACATGTAAATCTCTAGCCCAACTCTCTCCAGTGAAATTCACTCTCATTGTGGATGACTTGAAAGCAAGTCAAATGTTTAAAACCAAACTCAATTTTTTTCTCCTTATCCCCAACTTTCTCTTCCAATCATATTCTCAACCTTATCAACCAGAGCCAAGGTTTCCACCATCTACTTAGTAACCTAAGTTAGGAGCCTTCCTATCCTGGATGACTTCTTTCCTTTCATCCCACTCATTTAAATAGCTACCAACTCACATCTTTTCTCCTGCATATATATCAACTAATTCTCTTTTAATGCTTCTCTCTTGCTGCCTTTATCTATGTCCTCCTCATGTTCTGTTTGCATAAGTGCAGTATTTACCTAACCTGTTTTCCTGACTTGAACCTCTCTCTCCAGTGGAATTCGTTTTCCGTAAGGCCGACAAATTATCTTTGTAAAGTGCAAATGTTATTATCCCATTCTCCTATTTGGGCCATCTATTAAACATTGAATTATGTTCAGACTATCACATTATCCAATCCTAAATACAACTCCAGCTTCCTCTCTCATTCCTGTCCAAACATACACTCCATCGTCTAGTTGCAGAAAAATAGTTATTGTTCTTCTATTAGGCTCCCACGCCTTTGTACATGGGATTCCTGGACCTCCCTCACCCATCCCCCCATCCCCACAGTTCAGATAAATATCACGCCTTTTGAGAAGGCATTCCTACTTCTCTATCTCAAAGTTGTGGTCCACACAAGAATGGGTATGGCATGATTGAAAGTAAATATCTGCAAACGATGATTTTGCCTCCGATGTCACTGAGAAAACTGAAACAGTCATAGGTGATTTTCCCCAGAAACCTGCCACCACATCTTTCTGCCATCGCTGTCTGTCCCCATGCAACTGACATATTCTGCCTGCCTGCCTGCTGCCGTAGATTAGCATTGTACGCTCCTGTATAAGGCCAGTTCCTCTGTCTGTATCTTTGATCCCACCCACTCTATGTTACCTACCAAAGGATAGCACTCCAGCAATCCTTCCTGTCTCTGTAGCACCATCAATTTTTTTTTTTCATTCTCTACTGGATCACTCCTATTAGCATTCAGACCAGTTGTTATCTCTCCTATCTTAAAAGATAACCCTTTTCTTTGACCTCACTTTCTTCACAAGTTACCAGCTGATTCCTTTTAATTTCTTTGGCAAAACTGCTCAAAAGAGATTTCTATAGTCACTGTTTTCTATTTCTTTTATCCTATTTTCTCTAAAACCTACATCAGTCTAGGTTAGTCCCCACTGCTACTCCAAAACCACTCCTGTCGAGGTCACTAATGATATAACATAGCTCAGCCTTTGGTCCTCTTCTCTGTTTACAGTCACTCTCTTGGTGATACATGAGCCCCAATGGCTTTAAAGGTCATCAATATGCTGATGACTGCTGATTTTATATCTCCAGTCCAAATCTCTCCCCAGTTCCCAAACTCCACTCCACCTGCTTGCTTGACAGCTCCACTTGAATGTCCGATAGGCATCTAAAAACATGTCCAGAACCAAACCTCTGACCACATCCTGCTCCCCACACAGCTATCTCCATCTCAGATGATAGTAAATCTCTCTTGCCAGTTGCTTAGGCCTAAGGTCTTGGAATCATGACTCCTCTTTTTTTTCTCATATCCCATAATCAGGAGATGATGCTGGAGGTGCTTCTGGATATATCCAGAACCTGACTGCTTCTCACTGCTTTCACTTCTCCCATCTATCCTAGAGCCACAGACCCTTCTCATCTGGGCCATTGCACTAACCTAACAAGTCTGTGGTTCTAAACTTGCCCCACTGAGGTCTATGTCCAACATCAGCTGGAGTCGGCCTCTTAAAGTGTAAGTCAGATTATGTTACTTCTATACTCAAAACTCTGCAGTGCATCATCATTTTACTCAGATGAAAAGTAAAGTCCTTACCCTGGCCAAAAGGCCCATCATGACCAGTGAATTCTAGGCCTCTTTGATCTCCTCTTCTGCTTCCCTCCTCCTCACTCACTGCCTTACAGCCACTTTGGGCCCCGCTCCTTTACCTCAAAAGCTCTAGGCATGTTCCTGCCTTAGAATGTTAGTTCAAATTTTCTTCTGCCTCCGGAGTTCTTGCCTAGATATTCCATGGCTCACTCATCTCCTTCATGGGCAGAAGTATTGTTTACTTTGTTCCCTAGTGTATCTCAAGTGCCCAGAACTTAGTATATGCACATAGTATATGCACAGTAATTCTCTCTCTCTCTCCTCACATATACACATACGCTTTCCCCTTGCTCCTTTCCTCCCTTTCTTTTTCTTTTCCTTCCCTCACTCCCTTCCTTCCTCTCTATCCAGACACTTTAAAACAACAAACCCAATTAAAAAGTGGGCAATATATAGACATCTAACCGAGGAAGATGTAGAGATGGCAAATAAGCATATGAAAAGATGCTCAGAATCACTTATCATTAGGGAAGTGCAAGTTAAAAGAACAACAAAATATTCCTATATACCTATTAGAATGGCAAAAATCCCAAAACTGATAATACCAGTTGCCGGCAAAGATGTGAAGCAATGGGAATTCTAATTGATTTCTGGTGGGGATGCAGAATGGCACAACAATGGTGAAAGACAGTTTGACAGTTTTTTGCAAAGCTGAACATGGTCGGAACCAGCAGCCGTACTCCTAGATATTTACCCAACCAATTAAAAAACTCATGTCTATGTAAAAACCTACACACAAATGCTTGTAGCAGTTTTATTTATAATCATTAAAAACTGGAAGCATACGTGTGATACGGTGAAAACGGCACTTTACTTGTGTGATCTTCCTAATAAAATCTTATAACCTCAGTCTAATCATGAGAAAAATATCAGAAAAAACCCAATTCTACAAAATACAAGTGCTCCTTCAAACTGTCAAGGTCATGAAAAATAAGGAAAGGTTGAGAAACTATCATAGCCAAGAAGGGGCTAATAGACACGATGACTAAATATGATGAAATATCCTGCATGAGAGGCTAGAACAGAAAAAAAAAGTTAAAACTAAGGAAATCTGAATAAACTATGCACTTTAGTTAATAATAATACACCAAAATTGGTAAATTAATTATGAGAAATGCACCAAACTAATGCAAGATGTTAATAATAAGGGATCTAGGTATGGAGAATATGGAAACTCTCTGTGCTATCTTCACAATTTCTCTGTAAATTACAAAGTAAAGTTAAACGTGTTTTGTTTTTTTTTTTAAACCACTAAGGCCACCAGGGAACTCCCATAAATGTATATTTTTAAAAAAACTCTAAAGCAATCTCAAATTTACAGAATACTTGGAAGTACAAAGAACTCTTTTATTTCCTAAACCATTTGAGCTCATGCCCCCAGATGCCCCATCACACTCAGAAACTTGAGTGTGTAATTTCTACAAACAAGAACATTCTCCTACATACCCACAATACAACCATCAGTACCAGGAAATTAACCTTGATGTATCACTACCGTTTACTCCACAGACTCCATTCAAGTTCCGCCAATTATCCCAATAATGTCCTTTATCACAAGGGAGCCAGTCCAGAATCAGACATTGCATTTAGTTGTCAACTCTCTTTAATATCCTTCAATTTGGAATCTTTCTTCAATATTTTCCTGATTTTCATGACCTGGATATATTTTGAAGATTACAGGCCATTTATGTACAATGTCTCTCAACTTGAGTTTATATAATGTTTCCTTATGACTAGACTCAAGTTATGCATCTTTGGCAGGAATATCACAGAAGCAGTAGTGTTCTTATGACATGACATCAGGTGTGGGTTTGTCCATCCACACCATCAAGATGATGCTGGTCATCTTGATCACTTAATTTAGGTGGTTTCTGCCAGTCTCCTCCGTTGTAAAGTTGCTTTTTGTCCTTTAGTATTTAATAATTATTCGGGGGGATATACTTTGAGACAATGTAGATATCTTCTTTCTCTTCAATCTTTTGTTTGTTCATTTGTTTCTTTTTTTTTTTTTTTTTTTTTTTGCAGTACCCGGGCCTCTCACTGTTGTGGCCTCTCCCGTTGCGGAGCACAGGCTCCGGACGTGCAGGCTCAGCGGCCATGGCTCACGGGCCCAGCGGCTCCGCGGCATGTGGGGTCTTCCCGGACCGGGGCACGAACCTGTGTCCCCTGCATCGGCAGTCGGACTCTCAACCACTGCGCCACCAGGGAAGCCCCATTTGTTTCTTTATATCAGTTTGGTTTCTTGGTGTCCTATTGTATTCAATGGGTTATATAATACTGCCATTTTTCATGTTGATGTGTTTGAAACTAAAACCTCTCTAGCTTCTGAGTTTTCTATGCCAGGGTCAGGACTCTTTAGGCTATAGCAGGTGATCAAACACTAAAGCCCTGTATTTCTCTATTGGGTTGGGGAAGGTTTAAAGATATTGCACAGGAAGTGTCAGTTGTGTTACTGTGGATCAATTTTCAGCTCATACTCTAAGCAGGAAGTGCCTAAATTTCTCTTTCATTTCTACATTATACATGATACAGATGAGGCAAGAGAGAGAACAGGTCTATAATTGTCAGTAAGGGGCTGAGTCACTACACAGACATTTTAGTCAGGTGTAGAAATGGTGCATACCATTTCTACAGCGATATGCCTACTTAGGACCATTGAAAAGTGCAGCAATCAGTGTGCAGGACACAAAGGCCCACAGAGCTTTCTGAGGAGACCACCAATGAGGATTTAAATGCTGGCTTTGAGCAATAAGTAATCGAAGTTTGAAAACTTTCAGAAAATTGGTAGCAAGGGTCATAAAGCAAAATGTAGCCAACACTACTCAGATTGAAGAAGCCAGACCATACTAGACCATACTAAGCCTTCAGCTCTTGTAGGGGTGGGTTGCCACCACTTCATGACTCAGTATGCTGGACTGTCTCTCAGGGACTCAACACTCTTTCTCTTTCCATTCTCTCCCCTCTAGTATAGTAGCTGGAAGCCTGGAATTACATTTTCCAAATCCCTGCCAGCAAATTCTAGATTAGGTTTTTTCAATGAGAGACATTGTATTAAGATGTAGAGTCATGGGGTTTTGTTTGTTTGTTTGTTTGTTTTTATTCAGGAATGGTGAGGCCGACAGATCAGGAGACAACTGCCATTGAAAAGACAGTTTGTTATACTTAGAGATCCCAAGAGGATGGGGCATGCCAAGCCATGGGGGCCACACAGGGATGCATCAGCGTCGGTCAGGAGGCAGAGAGAGTGGGGGGAATATAAGAAGAGCCTTTATGTGGTTTCCATGGTAGGAATGGGAGGCAAGTCACCAGGTTTAGGACTGGCTAGTTTGAGTAATTTAAGAGAGCTCTAGGTCTTAGGGGCTGTCCCTAGTCGTCTGGTATCTGGCCTAAGGTGATTAAGGTAGGTGGTTAGTGGCACAGCGTGTGAGAGCCAATAAAGGAGGCAACTGGGGCTATGGACTCTGGATTGGTTGGTTTGCATGTGAAAAGGATGCACAAGTGATTAGTTTCCTATCTCTAGGAATTAGCTCATCCTGGGACAGGCAGTCACTCCTGTGTCAGCAAGGCTACAAGATGTCAGAGCATCAGAAAATATAGGCATTGACATGAGACATGGAAGCCTAACCAGAAGCAGATGTCACATACTGTTACTCTGGCAGGAGTAGGCAGACAGGCTTTGGCAGTGGTGAGATTTTGTGGCAATCCCAGAGACACTTCCTGTTAAACACACATCTTGGTGCTATGATCACTGCCTGGAATCTCTTGGAGTTCCTGTAATTTTCGACTCTCTAAAAGCTAATAGCACCCCTGAAATCTAGCTGTGGCCTTCTCTGACCTTCCCTTTGGCATTCTTCTAGTGGTTTTATAAATACCCAATTCCCAGCATTAAGATCTTTCTGCTTGAAATACCTAGAGTGATTTCTGTTTTTCTGACCAAACCCTGACTGAGATTACCGTGTACCTTTTATAGTCCATTGTTGATAAGTATGCTAATTGGACTTCTATCAAGATTCTGGTGCCTAGAATTGGCAAAAGCATGTGCACAATTTCCTTTCTGGAATTCTGCCTTAACAGAGTTAATTCCTCCCTGGTGAGCTGCATGCCACAGAGTCTTTTTATCCTCTAGTATTCCCAAAGCACTGTGTCTTTATTGCTACAGTGGTATGCCTACTTAGGACCATAACGATTTACGTACAAAATTGTCCTTTCTGTAAGATCTGTGAGCTCCTTTAGGACAGGGACCTTGTATATAAAATACCTCATGGCGTAGCGTCAGAATTCTACATGCTTCTTGACACACTGCAAATGGAAGGATACAGTCCACAGTAGGTAAGCATGTCCAGCCTTGGCTATAAGAGGGAGCGCAAACAATTATCACAAAACTGGCACCTGTTTATTGGTGGTACTATATGCTAGGTGTTTTACGATCGACATACCATTTAATCCTCACAAAAACCTCGTAATGTAATAATATTTAAGACTGAGACGTAGAAAGGTTTGGTCTTGCTCAGAGTCACACAGCTAAAAAAATTGCCACCACCAGGAGGTAAACCCAGTTCTGACAGTCTCCAAAGCTTGGTTCTGTCCATTATACCCTTCACCCTCCCTGACAGCAAGGCAGGTGTCAAGAACAAGGAAAGAGACAGTGAAATATAAAGGCCAGAACATTACGAATGTCAAAACAAGGTGAAGACTCTGTAATACATAGGCATCCACACTTAGAATGAGGGAATAGAGACAAGCAGGGGAACCGACCTATTATATGAGGGAAAGAGCTCAGAGGCCAGGTGAGTGAGTGTGTGAACAATGGAGCAGGAACAGTTGAGGGGGATCCGGCTAACTGGAACCATCTTTTTCCTCTTGTCCTATAAAGGATCCCAGAACTGCACAGCACTGGAAGGCCAGGTAAGGAGAGTAGAGGCAGTGAGTGGCTTTACTCACTATATGTAAAATTCCTTAAAGAAATGCAGTCCCGTTCTCCCCACACCTTTCTTCAACATTGGAATACAAAAGAAACCAACAACCAAAAAAACCCCACAAAAAACAAAGTCCATGGAGAGCTACTTAAAACCAATTGAAATATCAACACCCTTGGAAAAAGGGTTTGGGGCAGAGTAAACTCAGTTACTCTTGGAATGAGAACAAGGAAGAAAATGAAGGGCTTGGCTTTCAAGGATTTAGAAAGTTACACAGAAGAACAAATTCCCAGCTGAGTGGGGATTTGTTTTCTCGACTTATCTAAGATCAGAGCTAACCGTCCCAGTGGTTCTGAAGGTCCCTAAATGTTTCTTTCCACTTGGGTGGAGCTCTTTTGGCCTATTTGGAACTGGATGCATCTCTTTGTAAATCACAATCTATCTTTGTGGTTGCCTACCTACGTCCCTAAGAGCTTTTTGAAGGCAAACACGATGTTTTCTTCATCTTTGCATTTTCATCACTCAGCACCATTCCTGACTCCTGTTAGTTGAGGAAATTAGTGATGATTAAATGAATAAGCAAATGCAAATAAATACATAAGTAGATAAATAAGAATGAATTCATTTCCCTAGAATATACCTTATTTCTGTTCTATATAAAGACATAAACAACATACTTGTGTCTTAAACTTGTATGTTTTAATGGTAAATAATGGACAGGCTCTGGAAAATATTCTTGGCAAGCAAGGTTGTGGACTGATAGCTTTCAAAACTTGAGCTGCAAGACTGTTTCCTGTTTGGTGGTCTGGCTATTAAGATCTTGAGATTGTCACAGGCAGGTGAGCTGATAGAACTAAACGTGACGTTTTCTCATCCAGTACGGAAATGTAAATGAAATTCAATCTTAGAAAAATGATGGGTACTGAGACTTGACAAAGGGAAAAATTCTACTTGCTGTGATCTTATTATTTTTCTTTAAAACTACGAGGATTATTTCTTCCCTTTACTTTTCCTGCCAACTTCTCACAGAGCAGTGTGCACACATTATCAAATTGTACAATACTGTGTATTGGTTTTCCAGGGCAGAGTATCAAAGGCCTTCATGAGGAAAGAAAAGGTTTTTGTAGAATGACACTGGATACTCTAAACAGTCTCGTGTTCTTTGCCTTCCAAAATTGGAGCTCCTTTTTGATCAGATTTTACATTTGAATATTTTGAATATAAGACATTTAGGGCAGAAGAACAGTGTCCTTATTCTGTTAACATATGACGTATTTTAGGAAAAAGAAGGGAAACAAGAAAGCCTTAAGGGAAAAAAGAAATCTTTCAGAATAATCAGTAGGGATTTATTATTTTTAATTCTTTTATGTATGCAAAATTGGATCTGTCAGTAAGTGATCTTGCTTTTATCCTGTTCATCACCTGTATTATTTCAGATCAATGGCCAACTCTGACAATGATTCGCCATACTCTATTTAAAGTTATCCAAATGGTTTACAGTCGAATCATTTCCGCCTTTTCTTTGGAAGAAAGGCGGAAATCATTTACAGGCGGAATCATTTTCCGCCTTTTTCTTCTTTGGACCTAGAAGAAAACAAATATTACATTTGATTTTTTAGGAATTTTTACTAGTTGACTAGGTTAAAATGTTAAATTTAAAAGATTTGTAGTTATCCACATTGACTGGTGAATCCCATCCTGAAGTTCAACACTACAAATTGTTTTTGAAGAACATATGCTAAGGCAACAACTTCCAACACAGCTCCAGAGAATGAGATCCTTTTATTGATATTATTAATCTCTCCCTCTATAGGCTAGCAGTACTCTCCTTCTGACCTCCCTTCCTCTAGCCTCCCAGAACAGTCTAATCAGAAGAGAATAGCCCCAGAACTATAGTCTTGATAGATTGCTGTCACTCTGTAGGACACTTGTTCTCAAAGGAAACTTTCCAGATGTGAATTAAAAGAATACTAACAAGCAATAGGCAGGTCAGAACGTGAATGTCTCCTTAATAAATGTTCTTGGATGCCGGAATCAAAGAGTTTGAAATTGAGACCAGCATGTTTCTGTTTTTCCATTAAATTCATAAATAACATTTTCCATTCACCTGTATTTGTTTTAGATGTGCTTCAGCTTCCAGAGGAATTTAAGAGCATGAGTCTTAAAAATGAGATGAACTTAGAGGATCAAATAGTCTTAGGGTCTTTTTAAGCAAGGAAGTTGACAAATGCCAACTTTTTCAAATATTCTAATGCGTATATAAATATTTTTACCAGCTCACATATTTTTCCCAGTCTATCCCCCTAGCTATGTCACTGCTCTAAGTTTTCTTCTCCCTGAGCCACAGTGGTCCAACTTAAAAAGAAAATAAAACCTTAAGTAATACAGAAACACTGTTTACTTTCTTCTTATCTTTTATGCACAGGTAGGTAGTATTTTCTACAGTAAGAGTCCACAATAAAATAGATTTCTGAGTTTTCTATTAAAAAGCTAATACTAACCAAAGAGATTCCTTAAACTGGGAATCAGGGTATCATCTTTGGTATCTGCTCGCCAGAAGCTTATAGTCTAGCACCCATCAAAATTGGAAATGTTTGGTAGTGTTTATATGTCCATAGCTAGTGGGAAGCAATGGCATAGCACAGGGAGATCAGTTCAGTGCTTTGTGTCCACCTAGAGGGGTGGGATAGGGAGGGTGGGAGGGAGATGCAAGAGGGAGGGGATATGGGGATATATGTATATGTATAGCTGATTCACTTTGTTATAAAGCAGAAAGTAACACACCATTGTAAAGCAATTATACTCCAATAAAGACGTTAAAAAAAAAAAAGGGTAAATGTACTGCTAGGCTGTGTATCGCAAGTGGCAGTGAGTGGAGGAGAAAATATGTGCTGTGGATGATGGGAGGAGACAGGGGAGTCAGTAGGACAGGAGCAACTAGAGAAGGCTTCACAGAGGAGTTGAAATTGAAGTTGGGTCTTCAATGACAGTGTGCTTGTTTCCTGTGGATGCTGTAATGAAATACCACACACTGGGTGGCTTAAAACTGGGCCATGCTTTCTTTGAAGGCTCTGGAGGAGAATCTTTCCTTATCTCTTCTAGCTTCTGGTAGTTGCTGACAATCCTTGATAGTCCCTTGTGGCAGCTGAAGTCCAATTTCTGTTTCCACCAAAACGTGGTACACTTCCCTGTGTGTGTCTCTTTCTGTGTCTCTCCTCCTTTAAGGACACAAGTCATTGGATTAGGGCTCATCCTAATCCAGTACGGCTTCATTTTAACTTGACTGCATCTGCGAAGACCTTATTTCCAAATAAGCTCATATTCACAGATAACGAATCTTAGGACTTAAACTTGTCTTCTGGGGGAACGTGATTCACACCATAACAGACAGTACCTTAGATGATGTTTCTTAGAATCAGAACCTGAAACAGGGAATTGTGAGAGCTGCATTTTGAAGAAAGTTTTTCTCAGGAGAGGGCGAGAGAGGGAAGAACATTGGGGTGGGGGCTGGAAGTTAGTCAAGAAAGTGGGCGTAGCTTCCTAGTGAGGCTGTTCCCATTGGCCCAAGGTAATTCTTGAGCAGGAGGCAGCTGTGAGCATCTAGCAGCCAACACGTGCAGCAGCTGGGGACTGGGGACATCTAAATCAACCTGGTGGGGCTCCAACAGCATTCACTTTATTCCACCCCTGATCCTACCCAGAGCTGCTTGCCTTTCATGATAAGTTCTCTCCATCCAGGCACAATTTCCTTTAAATTCTGGTTGTCATATTTTATGTTAAAGTTTATGAGGATTAATGGCTAGTGGCTGCTGCAGTTGGTCCTGAGGATGTAGCTGATTCTCATAAACTCCCTCCCTCTACATGTCCCTTACCCATTGACTAGAACTTCTTCTGGTCTAAATGGCTCAAAAGGGGAGATGGGTCTGAGCTTCTCTGTCTACCATCAATTTGTCAGGTCTCAGTTGCTCTACTTAACCATTTATAGTGAAAGCCTGGTGTGAGAACATTGAGTGACCTAGTGGATCATGAGTGCCCAACATATTTCTTCCTACCTCCTCATGATGATCAGGATTAACAACTCCTGCTCTTGTAGTGAGTTCTTTCTGTACCTGCTGCTCTACTGCCACAGGCAGCTCAAAGAGATCAGGTGGCAGTCTTAGCTTTTGGTTTAGTGGAACTCTTGCTGTATCCCTTGACTGCAGTGTCTCTCTTCCAAGACCTGGGACTTTGAGACCCCCATAACCTAAAATTTTGGAGATGAGAATCACAAATTCCCCAGCTGGGTCACTGGGAGTGGTGGTCAGCCGGGTGAATTCTTACTTCCATGTCTTGGTTCTCAGATCTATGTATTCTTCCTATTGGAGACACAGCACCCTGTGATGGTAATTGGTTTAAGAACTATACTACATCCTTAAGGATGACACAACATTATTGCAAGGTCATCTCTAAGCAGGAGACTTAACTGCCTCTTCAAGAGGCCATTCCAATGCTCACAGTTTCTGGATGATGCCATATATCATCCAGAGATCTGACACCAAATGTGGGGGGTTTTCCACACCAAGCAATTCTCCAATTCTCAGAAAGCACTGACTAGGTGTCTCACAATTTAACCAATTCTCTGAATACTTCCTTTGGATTTTCTCTCACATCCAACTGTACCTTTCCAGCACCATAATCTTGATCCCAGTTGTCCTCTAAATAGTGCCTTCATTGATTGATTTTAACTCCTCCTCTAAACCAATTTTTACTAATATATTTGGCTCAAATTGATCATAGCGACTTGAATAGAGGTTTATTTCACAGGTTGGCAACTGATAGCTTTGATTTAACAGACCAGCAATGTTAGAATTGACATCTATGTTTTTTCTCTTGAACATTTCTGTATGATACCAAAATGGCTACACTCATCACATCCATGTTCAAGGCAGGAAGAATGCAGGGGTTTGGCCCGCTGCATCTATAAACTTCTATTGAAACAAACACATTCCCAGGAATTTCCCCAGTAGATTTTCCATTATTACTCATTTCCAGATCTGGAGGAAGCTGGGCATGTGGGATTGTATTGACTGGCTTAGACTATCATGACCCAACTCCTAGAGATGGGCACATAGCGTCTGTGAACAAAAGTGGGATTTGCTTATTAATAAAGAAGGGAGAGATGGATATTTAGGTAAGTAACTAACACATATGAAATCTTCAGAAGTGTTATAAGAGTAGCAGAGGACAAACATAGTTTTCCTTTTTAACTACCATGCCATAACAAAATTAACAATAATTCTTAAACATAACATGTTATCCCATATTCAAATTTATGCAATTGCCTCAAAGATTTGTTTGAATCAGGATTAAAAGTCCACACACCACACACAATCCCCTCTTTTTCTTGAGCCAATTCTTTCCTGTCCTTTTTTAAAAGTTGTTGATTTGTTGGAGAAACTAGGTCATTTGTCCTGTTGACTCTCTCCCTATCCTGGATTTGGCTGGTTACTTCCTTGTGGTGGTGTTTTACTCAATTCCTCTATCCTCTATACAGTCATCCCTCTGTATCTGTGGGTTCTGTATTCACTTATTCAACCAACCTCAGGTTAAAAATATTCAGAAAAAAAATTCCAGAATGTTCCAAAAAGCAAAACTAGAATTTGCCATGCTCCGGGCAACTCCAGGCAATTATTTGCATTTGTATTGCACTTACAACTATTTACATAGCATTTATATTGTATCAGATGTTATAAGTAATCTAGAGATGATTTAAAGTATACTGGAGGATGTGTGTAGGTTTTATGCAAACACTATGCCATATTATATGAGACTTGAGGATCTGTGGATTTTCGTATCCACAGGGCTGGGGTGTGGGTTGGCTTGGACCAGTCACCCCCAGGTACTGAAGGACGACTGTAATTCCTGTAGATTGGTAGTTAGAATTAGGGACCTTATTATATTAATGTTCCTCAAACATTAATTTCATCTGTTCCTCTTTTTCACTCCTGCTCAAAAGTCTTCAGAGGCCCTTGCCTAGAGCAACATTCTCAGACACTATTGATTAAATCATGGGCTATTAGTGATTAACTCAATCTCTAGCCTCTCTCCCTTCCCCTAAAGTCAGGGGGTGAGCCTCAAATTTCCAACCCTGTAGTCACAGGTTGGTTTTCCTGGCAATGAGTCCCCATCCACAGAGGCCTTCCAAAAGTCATCTCATTAACATAAACTCAGGTGTGGTTAAAGGGGTTTGATATGAATCACAAAGATGCTCTTTCCACCTTTATCAATCTAGAACTGTCTCAGGAGCAGGGGACAACAACCAAATGGTATAGCAAGAGATATTCCTACTACTCTTATCACTTAGAATATTACAAGGATTTTAGCAGCTCTAGCCAGATTACAAGATGGAGACTAAAACATATATTTCTACTTATATCACACTATTACACTAGTGATAAAGAAAAAGTCAGTTTTAACTTTTTAGTCAATAATATTACACAAGTAGTGCCACATATTTCCTACTACATTATTTTATGATGCCTATAATTTTTAGTAATGCTATCTGCCATATCCTTCCATTATCAAGTTTCACCTAATGGTTTTAGAACCCAGTGGGGATCACTGCCTGAAGCCATTATTTCATTAGGAGTGTCAAAATGGTGATTCTCTAATTCTATTCTTTTTTCTTTTTAATTTTATTTATTTTTTTATACAGCAGGTTCTTATTAGTCATCCATTTTATACATATTAGTGTATATATGTCAATCCCAATCTCCCAATTTATCACACCACACCACACCCCGCCACTTCCCCCCTTGGTGTCCATACGTTTGTTCTCTGCATTTGTATCTCTATTTCTGCCCAGCAAACCAGTTCAACTGTACCATTTTTCTAAGTTCCACATATATGCGTTAATATACGATATTTGTTTTTCTCTTTCTGACTTACTTCACTCTGTATGACAGTCTCTACATCCATCCACGTCTCTACACATTACCCAATTTTGTTCCTTTTTATGGCTGAGTAATATTCCATTATATATATGTACCACATCTTCTTTATCCATTCATCTGTCGATGGGCATTTAGGTTGCTTCCATGACCTGGCTATTGTAAATAGCAAGGCAATGAACATTGTGGTGCATGTGTCTTTCTGAATTATGGTTTTCTCAGGGTATATGCCCAGTAGTGAGATTGCTGGATCATATGGTAATTCTATTATTAGTTATTTAAGGAACCTCCGTACTCTTCTCCATAGTGGCTGTATCAATTTACATTCCCACCAACAGTGCAGGAGGGTTCCCTTTTCTCCACACCCTCTCCAGCATTTGTCATTTGTAGATTTTCTGATGATGCCATTCTAAATGGTGTGAGGTGATACCTCCTTGTAGTTTTGATTTGCATTTCTCTAATAATTAGTGACATTCAGCAGCTTTTCATGTGCTTCTTGGCAATCTATATGTCTTCTTTGGAGAAATGTCTATTTAAGTCTTCTGCCCATTTTTGGATTGGGTTGTACTTTTTAATATTTAGCTGCATGAGCTGTATATATATTTTGGAAATTAATCCTTTGTTGATTCGTTTGCAAATATTTTCTCCCATTCTGAAGGTTATCTTTTCGTCTTATTAGTAGTTTCCTTTGCTGTGCAAAATCTTTTAAGTTTCATTAGGTCCCATTGTTTATTTTTGTTTTTATTTCCATTACTCTAGGAGGTGGATCAAAAAATATCTTGCTGTGATTTATGTCAAAGAGTGTTCTTCCTATGTTTTCCTCTAAGAGTTTTATAGTGTCTGGTCTTACATTTAGGTCTCTTATCCATTTTGAGCTTATTTTTGTGTATGGTGTTAGGGAGTGTTCTAATTTCATTCTTTTACATGTAGCTGTCCGGTTCTCCCAGCACCACTTATTGAAGAGACTGTCTTTTCTTGATTGTATATCCTTGCCTCCTTTGTCATAGATTAGTTGACCATAGGTGCATGGGTTTATCTCTGGGCTTTCAATCTTGTTACACTGATCCATATTTCTGTTTTTGTGCCAGTACCATATTGTCTTGATTACTGTAGCTTTGTAGTATAGTCTGAAGTCTGGGAGCCTGATTCCTCTAGCTCCGAATTTTTCCCTCAAGACCACTTTGGTTATTCAGGGTCTTTTGTGTTTCCATACAAATTTTAAGATTTTTTTGTTCTAGTTCTGTAAAAAAAATGCCATTGGTAATTTGATAGAGATTGCATTGAATCTGTAGATGGCTTTGGGAAGTATAGTCATTTTCACAATGCTGATTCTTCCAATCCAAGAACATGGTATATCTCTCCATCTGTTTCTATCATTTTTAATTTCTTTCATCAGTGTCTTATAGTTTTCTGCATACAGGTCTTTTGTCTCCCTAGGTAGGTTTATTCCTAGGTATTTTTTCTTTTTGTTTCAATGGTAACTGGGAGTATTTCCTTAATTTCTCATTCAGATTTTTCATCATTAGTGTATAGGAATGCAAGAGATTTCTGTGCATTAATTTTATATCCTGCTACTTTACCAAATTCACTGATTAGCTCTAGTAGTTTTCTGGTGGCATCTTTAGGATTCTATACATATAGTATCATGTCATTTGCAAACAGTGACAGTTTTACTTCTTCCTTTGCAATTTTTATTCCTTTTTCTTCTCTGATTACTGTGGCTCAGGCTTCCAAAACTATGTTGAATAATAGTGGTGAGAGAGGACCTCCTTGTCTTGTTCCTGATCTTAGAGGAAATGCTTTCAGTTTTTCACCATTAAGGATGATGTTGGCTGTGGGTTTGTCATATATGGCCTTTATTATGTTGAGAAAATTTCCTCTCTGCCTACTTTCTGCAGGGTTTTTCTCCGAAATGGGTGTTGAATTTTGTCAAAAGATTTCTTTGCATCTATTAAGATGATCATATGTTTTTTCTTCTTCAATTTGTTAATATGGTGTATCACATTGATTGATTTGTGTATATTGAAGAATCCTTGCATCCCTGGGATAAATCCCATTTGAGCATGGTGTATGATCCTTTTAATGTACTGTTGGATTCTATTTGCTAGTATTTTGTTAAGGATTTTTGTATCTATGTTCATGAGTCATATTGGTCTGTAATTTTCTTTTTTTGTGTGATATCTTTGTCTGTTTTTGGTATCAGGGTGATTGTGGCCTGTTAAAATGAGTTTGGGAGTGTTTCTTCCTCTGCAATTTTTTGGAAGAGTTTGAGAAGGATGGGTGTTAGCTCTTCTCTAAATGTTTGATAGAATTCACCTGTGAAGCCATCTGGTCCTGAGCTTTTGTTTGTTTGAAGATTTTTAATCACAGCTTCAATTTCATTACTTATGACTGGTCTGTTCATATTTTCTATTTTTCCTGGTTCAGTCTTGGAAGATTATACCTTTCTAAGAATTTGTCCATTTCTTCCAGGTTTTCCATTTTATTGGCAGAGTTGCTTGTAGTAGTCTCTTAGGATGCTGTGTATTTCTGCATTGTCTGTTGTAACTTCTCCTTTTTCATTTCTAATTTTAATGATTTGAGTCCTCTCCTTCATTTTCCTGATGAGTCTGGCTAATGGTTTATCAATTTTGTTTATCTTCTCAAAGAACCAGCTTTTAGTTTTATTGATCTTTGCTATTGTTTTCTTTGTTTCTATTTCATTTATTTCTGCTATGACCTTTATGATTTCTTTCCTTCTACTAACCTTGGGTTTTGTTTGTTCTTCTTTCTCTTGTCCTTTTAGGTGTAAGGTTAGATTGTTTATTTGAGATGTTTGTTGCTTCTTGAGGTAGGATTGTATTGCTATAAACTTCTCTCTTAGAACTGCTTTTGCTGCTTCCCATAGGTTTTGGATCATCGTGTTTTCATTGTCATTTGTCCCTAAGTATTTTTTGATTTCCTCTTTGATTTCTTCAGTGATCTCTTGGTTATTTAGTAATGTATTATTTAGCCTCCATGTGTTTGAGTTTTTTACGTTTTTTTCCCTGTAATTGATTTCTAATCTCATAGCATTTTGGTCAGAACAGATGTTTGATATGATTTCAATTTTCTTAAATATACTGTGGCTTGATTTGTGACCCAAGATGTGATCTATCCTGGAGAATGTTCCGAGTGCACTTGAGAACAAAGTGTAATCTGCTGTTTTGGGATGGAATGTCCTATAAATATCAATTAAATCTATCTGGTCTATTGTGTCATTTAAAGCTCGTGTTTCCTTATTAATTTTCTGTTTGGATGATCTGCCCATTGGTGTAAGTGAGGTATTAAAGTCCCCCACTATTTTTGTGTTATTGTCAATTTCCTCTTTTATAGCTGTTAGCAGTTGCCTTATGTATTGGGGTGCTCCTATGTTGGGTGTATATATATTTATAATTTATATATCTTCTTCTTGGATTGAACCCTTGATCATTATGTAGTGTCCTTCCTTATCTCTTGTAACATTCTTTATTTTAAAGTCTATTTTATCTGGTATGAGTATTTGTACTCCAGCTTTCTTGGATTTCCATTTGTATGGAATATCTTTTTCCATCCCCTCACTTTCAGTCCATAAGTGTCCCTAGGTCTGAAGTGGGTCTCTTGTAGACAGAATATATATGGGTCTCATTTTTGTATCCATTCCAGGAGCCTGTGTCTTTTGGTTGGAACATTTAATCCATTCACATTTTAGGTAATTATCAACATATGTGTTCCTATTACCATTTCCTTAATTGTTTTTGGTTTGTGTTCTTTGTTTTTTTTATTCCCTCTACCTCTCCCTCTCCCCCCTCCCCCCTCCTCCTCCTCTTCCCCTCCTTTTTAAACTTTTTATTTTATATAGGAGTATGGGTGATTAACAATGTTACATTAGTTTTAGGTGTACAGCAAAGTGATTCAGTAATATATATATATATATATATATATATAATTTTTCAAATTCTTTTCCCATTTAAGTTGTTACATAAAATTGAGCACAGTTCCCTGTGCTATATAGTAGGTCCTTGTAGGTTATCCATTTTAAATATACCAGTGTGTACATGTCATTCCTATATTCTCTAACTATACCTCCCCACTCTGAATTCTCTCTTTTTTTTAATGTTTATTTATTTATTTTTCTTATTAGTCATCCATTTTATACACATCAGTGTATGCATGTCAATCTGAATCTCCCATTCTTCCCATCACCACCACCACCACCACCCGCTGTTGCTTTCCCCTCTCGGTGTCCATACGTTTGTTTTCTACTTCTGTGTCTCAATTTCTGCTCTGCAAACCAGTTCATCTATACCATTTTCTATGTTCCACATATATGTGTTATTATACGATATTTGTTTTTGTCTTTCTGACTTACTTCACTCTGTATGACAGTCTCTAGATCTATCCACGTCTCTACAAATGATGCAAGTTCGTTCCTTTTTATGGCTGAGTTATATTCCATTGTATATATGTACCACATATTCTTTATCCATTCATCTGTTGATGGGCATTTAGGTTGCTTCCCTGACCTGGCGATTGTAAATAGTGCTGCAAAGAACATTATGGTACATAAGTCTTTTTGAATTATGGTTTTCTCTGGGTATATGCCCAGTAGTGGGATGGCTGGGTCATATGATTATTCTATTTTTAGTTCTTTAAGGAACCTCCATACTCTTCTCCATAGTGGCTATATCAATTTACATTCCCACCAACAGTGCAAGAGGGTTCCCTTTTCTCCACACCCTGTCCAGCATTTGTTGTTTGTAGATTTTCTGATGATGCCCATTCTAACTGGTGTGTTGTAATACCTCATTGTAGTTTTGATTTGCATTTCTCTAATGATTAGTGATGTTGAGCATACTTTCATGAGTTTGTTGGCAATCTGTATATCTTCTTTGGAGAAATGTTTATTTCAGTATTCTGCCCATTTTTGGATTGGGTTGTTTGGTTTTTTTGATATTGCACTGCATGAGCCGCTTGTAAATTTTGGAGGTTAATTCTTTGTCAGTTGTTTCATTTGAAATATTTTCTCCCATTCTGAGGGTTGTCTTTTCATATTGTTTTTAGTTTTCTTTGCTGTGCAGAGCTTTTAAGTTTCATTTGGTCCTGTTTATTTATTTTTGTTTTTATTTCCACTTCTCTAAGAGGTGGGTCAAAAAGTATCTTGCTGTGGTTTATGTCATAGAGTGTTCTGCCTATGTTTTTCTCTAAGAGTTTTACAGGATCTGGCCTTACATTTAGGTCTTTAATCCATTTTGAGTTTATTTTTGTTTATGGTGTTAGGGAGTGTTCTAATTTCATTCTTTTACATATAGCTATCCAGTTTTCCCAGCACCACTTGTTGAAGAGACTGTCTTTTCTCACCTGTATATTCTTGCCTCATTTATCAAAGATAAGGTGACCATATGTGCATGGGTTTATCTCTGGGTTTTGAATCCTGTTCCATTAATCTATATTTCTGTTTTTGTGCCAGTACCATACTGTCTTGATTACTCTAGCTTTATAGTATAGTCTGATGTCCAGAAGCCTGATTCCTCCAGCTCCATTTTTCTTTCTCAAGATTCCTTTGGCTATTCAGGGTCTTTTGTGTTTCCATACAAATTGTGAAATTTTTTCTTCTAGTTCTGTGAAAAATGCCATTGGTAGTTTGATAGGGATTGTACTGAATCTCTAGATTGCTTTGGGTAATATAGTCATTTTCACAATGTTGATTCTTCCAATCTAAGAACATGGTGTATTCTCTATCTGTTTCTATCATCTTTAATTTCTTTCATCAGTGTCTTATAGTTTTCTACATGCAGGGCTTTTGTCTCCTTAGGTAAGTTTATTCCTAGGTATTTTATTTTTTTTGTTCCAGTGGTAAATGGGAGTGTTTCCTTAATTTCTCTTTCAGAGAAAGAGAAATTCCTTTACATCAGTAATGTATAGGAATACAAGAGATTTCTGTGCATTAATTTTGTATCCTGCTATTTTACCAAATTCATTGATTAGCTCTAGTAGTTTTCTGGTGGCATCTTTAGGATTCACTAAGTGTAGTGGCATGTCATCTGCAAACAGTGACAGCTTTACTTCTTGTTTTCCTATTTGGATTCCTTTTATTTCTTTTTCTTCTCTGACTGCTTTGGCTAAAACTTCCATAACTATGTTGAATAATAGTGGTGAGAGTGGACAGCCTTGTCTTGTTCTTGACCTCAGAGGAAATGTTTTCAATTTTTCAATATTTGAGAATGATGTTGGCTGTGGGTGTGTCATATATGGCCTTTATTATGTTGAGGTAAGTTTCCTTTATGCCTACTTATGGGAGGGTTTTTATCGTAAATAGGTGTTGAATTTTGTCAAAAGCTTTTTCTGCATCTATTGAGATGATCATATGGTTTTTAGCCTTCCGTTTTTTAATAAGGTGTATCACATTGATTGATTTGCATATATTGAAGAATCCTTTCATTCCTGGGATAAACCTGACTTGATCATGGTGTATGATACTTTTAATGTGCTCTTGGATTCTGTTTGTTAGTATTTTGTTGAGGATATTTGCATCTACGTTCATCAGTGATATTGGTCTGTAGTTTTCTTTCTTTGTGACATCTTTGTCTTGTTTTGTTATCAGGGTGATGGTAGCATTGTAAAATGAGTTTGGGAGTATTTCTCCCTCTCCTATATTTTGGAGGAATTTGAGAAAGCTAAGTGTTAGCGCTTCTCTTAATGTTTGATAGAATTTGCCTGTGAAGCTATCTGGACCTGGGCTTTTGTTTTTTGCAAGATTTTTTTTTTTTTTTTTGCAGTATGTGGGCCTCTCACTGTTGTGGCCTCTTCCGTTGTGGAGCACAGGCTCCGGACGCGCCGGCTCAGCAATCATGACTCACGGGTCCAGCCGCTCCGCAGCACATGGGATCTCCCCAGACCGGGGCACGAACCCGTGTCCCCTGCACTGGCAGGCAGACTCTCAATCACTGCACCACCAGGGAAGCCCTGGAAGATTTTAAAGCACAGTTTCAATTTCAGTGCTTGTGATTGGTCTGTTCATATTTTCTATTTCTTCCTGGTTCAGTCTCAGAAGGCTGTGCTTTTCTAAGAATTTGTCCATTTCTTCCAGGTTGGCCACTTTATTGACATATAGTTGCTTGTATTAATCTCTCATGATCCTTTGTTGTTCTGCAGTGTCAGTTGTTACCTCTCCTTTTTCATTTCTAATTCTATTGATTTGAGTCTTCTCCTTTTTTGTATGGGTGAGTCTGGCTAGTGGTTTATCAATTTGTTTTCTTCTCAAAGAACCAGGTTTTAGTTTTATTGATCTTTGCTATTGTTTCCTTCATTTCTTTTTCATTTATTTCTGATATGATATTTATGATTTCTTTCTTGCTAACTTTGGGTTTTTTTTGGTCTTCTTTCTCTAATTGCTTTAGGTGTACATTTAGGTTTTTTATTTGAGACGTTTCTTGCTTCTTGATGTAGGATTGTATTGCTATAAACTTCCCTCTTAGAACTGCTTTTGCTGCATCCTATAGGTTTTGGGTCATCGTGTTTTCATTGTCCTTTGTTTCTGAGTATTTTTTGATTTCTCTTTGATTTCTTCAGTGATCTCCTTGTTATTTAGTAGTGTACTGTTTAGCCTCCATGTATTTGTATTTTTTACAGTTTTTTTTCCTGTAATTGACATCTAGTCTCATAGTGTTATGGTCAGAAATGATACTTGATACAATTTTAATTTTCTTAGATTTACCAAGGCTTGTTTTGTGACCCAAGATATGATCTGTCTTGCATAATATTCCTTGAGCACTTGAGAAGAAAGTGTGTCCTGTTGTTTTTGTTTGGAATGTCCTATAAATATCAATTAGATCCATCTTGTTTAATGTATCATTTAAAGCTTGTGCTTCTTTATTTATTTTCATTTTGGATGATCTGTCCATTGGTGAAAGTGGAGTGGTAAAATCCCCTACTATGATTGTGTTACTGTTGATTTCCCCTTTTATGGCTTTTAACATTTGCTTATGTATTGAGGTGCTCCTATGTTGGGTGCATAAAGATTTCCAATTGTTATATCTTCTTCTTGGATTGATGCCTTTATCATTATGTAGTGTCCTTCTTTGTCTCTTGTAATAGTCTTTATTTTAAAGCCATTTTGTCTTATATGAGAATTGGTACTCCAGCTTTCTTTAGATTTCCAGTTGCATGGAATATCTTTTTCCATCCTCTCACTTTCAGTCTGTATGTGTCCCTAGGTCTGAAGTGGGTCTCTTGTAGACAGCATATATACGGGTCTTGTTTTTGTGTCCATTGAGCCAGTCTATATCTTTTGGTTGGAGCATTTAATCCATTTACATTTAAGGTAGTTATCAGTATGTATGTTCCCATTACCATTTTCTTAATTGTTTTGGGTTTGTTATTGTAGGTCTTTTCCTTCTCTTCTGTTTCCTGCCTAGAGAAGTTCCTTTAGCATTTTTTGTAAAGCTGGTTTGGTGGTGCTGAGTTTCCTTAGCTTTTGTTTGTCTGTAAAGGTTTTAATTTCTCCATTGAATCTGAATGTGATCCTTGTTGGGTGGTGTAATCTTGGTTGTAGGTTTTTGTCTTTCATCACTTTAAATATGGTATGCCACTCTCTTCTGTCTTGCAGAGTTTCTGCTGAAAGATCAGCTGTTATCCTTATGGGTATTCCCTTGTATGTTATTTGTTGTTTTTCCCTTGCTGCTTTTAATATTTTTCCCTTGTATTTAATTTTTGATAGTTTGATTAATGTGTGTCTTGGCCTGTTTCTCCTTGGATTTATCCTGTATGGGACTCTGCACTTCCTGGTCTTGATTGACTATTTCCTTTCCCATATTAGGGAAGTTTTCAACTATAATCTCTTCAAATATTTTCTCAGTCCCTGTCTTTTTCTCTTCTTCTTCTGGAACACTATAATTCAAATATTGGTGCATTTAATGTTATTGCAGAGGTCTCTGAGACTGTCCTCAATCCTTTTCATTCTTTTTTCTTTATTCTGCTCTGTGGTAGTTATTTCCACTATTTTATCTTCCAAGTGACATCCATTCTTCTGCTTCAGTTATTGTGCTATTGATTCCTTCTAGATAATTTTAAATTTCATTTATTTTGTTGTTCATCATTGTTTGTTTGCTCTTTTGTTCTTCTAGGTCCTTGTTAATTGTTTCTTGTATTTTCTCCATTCTATTTCCAAGATTTTGTATCATCTTTACTATCTTTACTCTGAATTCTTTTTCAGGTAGACTGCCTATTTCCTCTTCATTTGTTTGGTGTGGTGGGTTTTTACCTTGCTCCTTCATCTGCTGTGTGTTTCTCTGTCTTCTCATTTTGCTTAGCTTACTGTATTTGGGGTCTCCTTTTCGCAGGCTGCAGGTTCATAGTTCCCATTGTTTTTGGTGTCTGCTCCCATTGTTTTTGGTTCAGTGGGTTGTGTAGGCTTTCTGGTGGAGGGGACTGGTGCCTGTGTTTTGGTGGTTGAGGCTGCATCTTGTTTTTCTCGTGGGCAGTACCACTTCCAGTGGTGTGTTTTGGGGTGTCTGTTACCTTATTATGATTTTAGGCAGCCTCTCTGCTAATGGGTGACTTTGTGTTCCTGTTTTGCTAGTTGTTTGGCATAGGGTGTCCAGCATTGTAGCTTGCTGGTCGTTGAGTGGTGGTGGGTCTTAGCATTGAGATGGAGATCTCCGGGAGAGGTTTTGCCATTTGGTATTACATGGATCCAGGAGGTATCTGGTGGACCAATGTCCTGAACTCGGCTCTCCCACCTCAGAGAAACAGGCCTGACACCCGGCTGGAGCACCAAGACCCTGTCAGCCACACAGCTCATGAGAAAAGGGAGAAAAAAAGAAAGAAAGAAAGAAATAATAAAATAGAATAAAAAATATAAATATTTTTAAAAATAAAAATAATTAAAAAGTAATAAGAAGAAAAAGAAAGAAAGAACAGAGCAACCAAACCAAAAATCAAATCCACCAATGATAGGAAGTGCTAAAAACTATACTAAAAAAAAAAAAATGGACAGACAGAACCCTAGGACAAATGGTAAAAACAAAGCTATACAGACAAAATCACACAAAGAAGCCTAAACATACACACTCAAAAAAAGAGAAAAAGGAAAAAATTATATATATCTATTTTTTTAAAAAAGGAAGAGAGGAACAAAATCAATAAACAAATCTACCAATGGTAATAAAGTTTAAATACTAAACTAAGATAAACATAAGACCAGAAACAAGTTAGATGCAGAAAGCAAACCTCAAGTTTACAATTGCTCCCGAAGTCCACTGCCTTACTTTTGGGGTGATTTGCTGTCTATTCAGGTTTTCCACAGATGCAGGTACATCAGTTGATTGTGGAGATTTAATCCGCTGCTCCTGAGGCTGATGGGAGAGATTTACCTTTCTCTTCCTTTTTCGCAGAGCTCCTGGGGTTCAGCTTTGGATTTGTCCCCACCTCTGCCTGTAGGTCACCTGAGGGCATCTATTCCCCACCCAGACAGGACATCGTTAAAGGAGCAGCTGATTAGGGGGCTCTGGCTCACTCAGGTAGGAGGAAGGACAGGTGTAGAGTGCGGGGCAAACCTTTGCCTGCAGCGGCAGAGGCCAGCCTGAGATTGCAACAGCCTGAGGCCCGCTGTGTGTTCTCTGGGGGAAGTTGTCCCTGGATCACACGACCCTGGCAGTGGCGGACTGCACAGGCTCCTGGGGGGGGGAAGGTGTGGAGAGTGGCCTGTGTTTGCTCACAGGCTTCTTGGTGGTGGCAGCAGCAGCCTTAGCATCTCATGCCTGTCTCTGGGATCTGCACTGATAGCTGTGGCTCATGCCCTTCTCTGGAGCTCGTTTAGGTGGTGCTCTGAATCCCCTCTCCTCGTGTACCCTGAAACAATGGTCTCTTGCCTCTTAGGCAGGTCCAGACTTTTTCCTGGACTCCCTCCTGGCTAGCTGTGGCGCACTAGCCCCTTCAGGCTGTGTTCACACAGTGAACCCCAGTCCTCTCCCTGGGATCCGACCTCTGAAGCCTGAGCCTCAGCTCCCAGCCCCGCCCACCCTGGCGGGTGAGCAGACAAGCCGCTCAGATTGGTGAGTGCTGGTCGGCTCTGATCCTCTGTGCGGGAATCTCTCCGCTTTGCCCTCTGCACCCCTGCTGCTGTGCTCTCCTCTGTGGCTCTGAAGTTTCCCCCCGCCACTCCCCGTCTCTGCCAGTGAGGGGGCTTCCTAGCGTGTGGAAACTTTTCCTCCTTCACAGCTCCCTCCCAGATGTGCAGGTCCTGTCCCTATTCTTTTGTCTGTTTTTTCTTTTTTTTTTTTGCCCTCCCTAGGTACGTGGGGTGTTTCTTGCCGTTTAGGAAGTCTGAGGTCTTCTGCCAGAGTTCAGTAGGTGTTCTGTAGGAGTTGTTCCACGTGTAGATGTATTTCTGATGTATTTGTGGGGAGGAAGGTGAACTCCACGTCTTATTCCTCCGCCATCTTGAAGGTCTCCACTGAATATGCATTTTTTATGCACTTAACAAACATTTATTGAGGGAGTAAATGAATAAACAATGTCCTTAAAAATAATACCCATATTGAACATATTTTTTTAGTATTTTGTGACTGTTGAATGATTTTGTTGGATTATTCTTGAATGTACTACCTTTTTTTAGGCATGGAGAAGAATTCAAGTAAAAGTAAAGTGAGATCTCCATCTCAGGGAAATTTGGGCCTGGATAAGGAAATAAGACCTGTCCCTGGCTGGTTCTTGGTAAAAACCCACTGAAACCCAGGCTGTACGTTAATCAGGGGTATTATTTCCAAGACATGGGAAGAGCATAGGGCTGAAAGCACAGCATTTGGATTCAGATAGATAAAGATTTCCATTTGTTCATTGCTATCAGCTTTGGATTGCTCAATAGGTGCTAGATATTATGCTTAATACTTTTAAAGTAAAATCTAATTTAGACTTCTTTTAATAGTATGAGATTTTGGTGTATCAGATTAAAGATGACTGTAACTTTTGATGCTTCTCCCAACAATGGGTAGGGTTTATATGCCCTCTTCTTGAGTGCAGGCTGGATTTTGCCTGCTTTGACCAACAGAGTGCAGAAGTGAGTCTAACCCAGTTCAGGTTTAGCCTTTAAGAGGACTGGTTGGTCCCAGTTCACTCTCTTAGAGCCCCGAGTAGTCTGATAAAAAGTTTGACTACCCTGATGGGGAGACCACGTAGAAAGGCCTGAGGCTCTGTGGAGAAGGTTAGGGGCCCAGCTGGTCCCAGCCTTCAGAAATCCCTACCAAGGTGCCAGGCATGTGAATAGAACCACAGTGGACCCTCTAGCCCAGCCCAGCCACCAGCTGTGACCCTATTCAATGCCAAGTGGAACAGAGGAACCACTTAGCAAAGCCTGGCCCTAACACCTGATGCAAAATCATAAGCTAGAATAGAATTGTTATTTAAAGCAACTAAGTTTTTGAGTAGATAATTATGCAGCAGTAGATAACTTGAACACTTGGGTAAATATTTTAACTTCTCTGAAGCTCAGTGTCTTCATCTGTATGATGGAGATACCACCATCATTATCATCAGTATCATTTCTGCTTAACATTTATTGAAAGCTTACTATATGCCAGACATGGTTCTGCATACTTCATATTTAAACCTTACAAAAACACTATGAAATATGTGCTATTAATATTCCCAATTTCCAGATGGTAACTGGGGCACTGAGATGTTAAGTGAATTAAACAAGATCACACAGTTAGTAAATGGCAGAGATAAGATTCAGACTCAGGTGGCCTGACTGCTAGATGAGGTTTATAGAGCATAGAGTATAGTGTCATCCATACAGTAGGGGCTCAGTTTATGACGATGGTGGTGGTGATAGTAGCAGTAATGATTGTTATCACCACACAGGAAAATTATCTTGGGGAATCAGGTTTTGAGCTAACACTGCAAGGAAAGGAAAAAATTGAGATATGTAGGGTGACAGGGAAAATGGCTTTGACTGGAAGGCAAGAACAAGATCTAGCAGAGGGGCATGCAGACATAGTAGAAAATGCTGCCGGGTGAGGGGAAGTGCAGGAGTAGAAATCAAGGCTAACCTGGTGCTTAGACAAGTAATTCAAAGCAGTACTCTATAGGGTCTTTCAACTCAAAAGGAGAAAGTGACAGGCTGGGCCATGGGTAATTTACTATGGCATCCAATCAGGCCACACATTCACGAAATGCGTGACTTACCACTGCTCTGCATTACCATGCTCCTCTCCCCAATTAGGGGAAATACCCTGTTCATTTATGAAGTGGTTCATGGGCACCTGCACGATCCCACCATTGAGGAGACGTGATGGGGTCATATCAACATGACCAAGGTCAAGTGGTCAAAAGTTATTTACAGCCCATTAGGCTCTGTTCGTGTCAGCCAAGCATATCCTGTGCAGTCTTCCTAAATGAAATAAATATGCTGGATCCCGGGCTTTCAGCATGGCTGTGTAACCAGGGATGTTTGTAATTTATCTGAGAAATCCAAACAGCAACAGCCAAAGTGATGGGTCATCGTGTTCTAGCTGAGTGCTCATGGAGAACCTATCCTTTCCTGAGTACGGATTTCAGAGAATCATCAAGTGTGAATTCTGGAAGAGACCATAATCTAATCAATTCATTTGAGAGATGCATAAACTGACAGCTATCAAAGCAAAAGGATTTGTCCATTAGTGTCAGAGGTCAGTATAGAAAATGTTTCGTCACTTCTATTTTCCCTTAGAATATGTAGTGATTCAAGATTACTTAATAGGGGACTTCCCTGGTGGCACAGTGCTTAAGAATCCACCTGCCAATGTAGGGGACAGGGGTTCGATCCCTGGTCCAGGAAGATCCCACATGCGGCAGAGCAGCTAAGCCTGTGCACCACAACTACTGAGCATGTGCTCTACAGACTATGAGCCACAACTACTGAGTCTGCACACCACAACTACTGAAGCCTGCGCGCCTAGAGCCCCTGTTCTGCAACAAGAGAAGCCACCGCAATGAGAAGCCCATGCACCACAACAAAGAGTGGCCCCCGTTCACCACAACTTGAGAAAGCCTGTGCACAGCAACAAAGACCCAACGCAGCCAAAAATTAATTAATTTTTTTAAAATGTAATCTTTAAAAAGGGTTACTTAATAAATGCCATTGGAATAACTAGATACCAAACTGAGGTAAATCCTTTAGATTCACATCTTATAACACAAGATAAAGTCCAGACTAATGACTTAATTGCAAAAATGTCATCCCAGGGCTTCCCTGGTGGCACAGTGGTTGAGAGTCTGCCTGCCGATGCAGGGAACATGGGTTCGTGCCCCGGTCTGGGAAGATCCCACACGCCGCGGAGTGGCTGGACCCATGAGCCATGGCCGCTGAGCCTGCGCGTCCGGAGCCTGTACTCTGCAATGGGAGAGGCCACAACAGTGAGAGGCCCGCGTACCGCAAAAAAAAAAAAAAATGTCATCCCAAAGAAAACAGTAGAAACTATATTTATTATGTTTGGAGAAGCATGATATATGTAATTATGTCAAACTGAAGCAATAAGGTAATTTAACAGATTTGACTACATTAAAAAATTTTAACTGTACAGTAAAGGTAGCCAACATGCAATCAAAAGAAATATCATAAATTGGGAAGCTCTTTAATAACATAGCAAGATTTAAAAGCTACCTGGCAAGAAACATAAACAGATAATTTGCCCAAACAGGATATAATTATTAAACACATAGGAAAATGTTAAACTTCATTAATAATCAAAGACATAGTTAAAACAAGGTACAATTATATACCTATTAAATAAGCAAAAGTTTTAATTTTCTTGATAGCAAACAATACTAAGTAGATAGTAATGACATCATTTTCTGATGTCATACATTGTTACAGCTATTTTAGGAAATAATACAACAATATTATTAGGAACCATATAATATTTTTATAACTTCGGCTTGGTAATCCCACCCTTGAGAATTTATCCAAAGTTACCCCTTGACTCATTAATGACACCCAAATCTACTGCTCAATTTCTGATCCTTAGATGTGTTTTAGTTTCTTATTTCCAGTGCAACTCTCCTGGGTACCTTAAACTCTTCCTGTCCAAAATGAATCTCATCTTCTCTCCTCTAAACTGTGTAGCAAGTCCCTTTTAATCTCTGCATCACTAACACTTAACCCATGCTTTGTACATAGTAGGCATACAATAAAGTTGAATGAACAAACTACGCCCATGTTTTTATCTTCCGGGCCAGGCTAGGAAGCTTGGAGTTATCTTTGACTGTTCTTCTTCTTCTTCCTTAGATAAGGTCTGTCACAAGATTTTATTCTTTCACAATGTCTCCTGGCCTCTCCTTTCTTCTCAGATCTTTCTTGCATCCAGGCTCTGCACTTTGTTAACTGGAGTAGCCTCCTGATTTATCTTTTGGTCCTCAAGTTTCTCTCTTTCCCAAACCACCCCATGAGAGTATAACCTCTAATTTATCAATACCAATTAGAGATCATTGGTGTAACCGACAGAAAGCAAATCTGGCCAACATAAGCAATAAAAAGGATATTTTGGAAGGTTGGTGGGGAGCTCACAGAATGGGAGGAAGAACTGATCAATCAAGTATCAGAAAGATCAGAAACCAGGGCTATTCCTTTATTTCAACAACACGGATTTGTATACTGTCTCTCTTGGCTACCACCGTTAGATGAATAGCCCCAAGTGCTTTTCAGGGCAGTAATAATTTTCTTACTGTCCTGTAAATCCAACAGCAAGGATTATGTAATTTATTTTGCAGCCCTAGAGTACTGAGTGCATAGTATATACTTGACTGACACAGACAAATGATAGTAAAGAAACATGAGCTGACTTGTGGCAGAGTATGGGGTAGGACACTGGGGAAAAGTGACGCCAAAGGAAATCTGGAATTCCATTTCACTGATCCTGACCTACATCTACCAGAGCTACTGTCTTCTCTTCTAGGTCTCTGAGAGAGAGCAAGCCAGCGAGGATAATCTGGGAAAATGCCCCCTTGTTATTACTAGTTAGTACTTTGAGCCCATATTACTTTGTAGCCTTCCACTCTGATAAAAGAGCTGGATCAACTATGAGATGGGAGACTTCTTTACTCCTTTTTCTCCTGAGCTATCCATTGGGCTACTAAGAGGCCCTATGTCTGCATCACCATGACATAAGGAGGAAAGAGAAAGGAAAAGCCCCTTCAAGCCATTCAATGGGAAAGGTCTCAAGAAGGATGAGGTAATCCTCCAAAGGGCAATCCTAATGGAAGGTAAAGTTTGCTCCTATCACAAATTCTGATCTCTTGGCTCTGGTCTGATTGTGAGCCTTGGGTACATACTGGTGTCCCTCCTGGAGGGAGGGAATCATGCTGAATTCACTCTTCCTAGTACAGTGGCTCCGCAATCCAGCTGTGCATCAGAATCACTTGAAGAGGCTATTAAAATCTAGGCCCTATTCTCGGTAGAATTCTGGGGCGGGACCTAGGATTCACATGGAAACAAGTTCCCCAGGTGATTTTCAGGCAGTCAGCCCAGCACTGGCACGTGGCTTGGATTTTAGGAAATACTGCCCTAGAAATTGGGGCAGTGCCATTACACATCACATTTTGTCCTTTCTTGGGTTAACCCAAGAACATCTAGGCTCCATGATCAATCAGAGATGGAAGTGTCCTTTTCCATGGGTGAGAATCACCAAAGTATCAGAAAGTTCCTTCGTAAGACATTGTAAGGACAATGCTCTTACATATTCTGCTGTAATCAATGAAGTTAGAATATTGTTAGATATTATGATATCATGGTAAATTCCAGAATATAGTTTATGCATTTATGTGATCAAAATATATTTTCCCTTGCAAAAAAGTTTAGATTAACTTTCAAAACATATGATACAAAGTACATATGTTTTCCTCCAAAATAGTTTATTTATAAAATTAAGATACAAGCTAAACAATATACTTAACCAGATTTAACCTTCAAACTTTATCTTTCCCCAGCCTTTGATTTCCTGAGGCCTAGCAAATAATAACAGTTAATATTTGGTGAGCATTTGCCATGTGCCAGGGACTGTTCTAATTTTCACTTGTGTTAACTCATTTAATTCTTTCAATAACCCCATGAAATATGTACAACTTATCCTTCTGCAGATGAGGACACTGGGGCAGAGAGAGGTTAAGGAGCTTATCCCAGGTCATTCAGCTAGTAAGTGGTGATTCAAACCCTGGAAGTCCCGAGCCCAGGTCCATATTAGCCGAGCCATGCTGCCTTTGTAAGCTCTTCTACACCAATTGCAGCACAGACCTCTCTTCCAGGAAATACCACTTTCCCTATTAAAGTAGATCCTATCTGTTCCTTCTGGATTAATACGTTCATCCTGCAGCCCTAGGGATTCACGGTGAGTTAAAGAGAGAAAGGAGGATTGAGAGATCAAATATCGTGCCATCTACCAAACCAAGAACCTGTAGATAACCTTGCCCTGAATCTAGAACTGAGCTCTTGTGAATGCCAAGATCAGATTCCTGATGATATTTGTGAAAAGTCACCCAACAGTTCATGCAGTTGCACTTATAGGTAGAGGACCCCCATTAGTAGCAGACTCTATCTTTTAAAGTTTCCCCCATAGTTTCTCTAGAACTTTGCTCATGAAAAGACAAGTTGCTCTGGCTCTAGAATGAATGATTATCCCTGCTGACACCAAATTACTTTCTCCAGATCCAATCTCAGTGCAGAAGTCTTCCCTCCCACCTGGGAATTTGCACTGAGAGTTTGGGCTGTTGCTGCAGTGTTTTGCCCCTGAGTGGACCTGCCATCCAGATCCTAGTCCCTCATGCCTATGTTTTCCCTGATCTTCTGGACCATGTCAGATACTCATCATGATGAGTGAAGCAAACCTCCAAACCCTGTAGATGCTCAGCAAGCCACCTACTATGGGTTTCAAAGAAAATGTGTAAAATGGACTGGACATGCAAATGAACATTTTCTCTGTGGCTCAAATTAACCTGGAGACCTGTGTAGCTCAGTCTCAGAACATTGTTGTGTCCCAGAAACAAATTCAAAGCCAAGAGTAAATAAAAGGGATTTCTAGTCTTTATGCTCCAATGAACATTACAGGAGACACATAGAAATGCTTCCTGAAACTCCTTTCCTCTCATCCATTTCCCCTATTCATGCAGCTGCTCCCCAGCCTCCCCTCCATCCCACATAGTCCTTTTCTTCTCCTTGCCTCCATTCCTGCACTTCCCTCCATCATACCTCATTAAGTCAATCAACTTAACCTTGCTCCCCAAAAGAAAGAAGACTCCTTCTTCAGAATGGACAAGAGGCTTTGGAAATTGAGCTGACAAAGGATTTTCTCTGTGGGAACTTTGGGAAGGTTGAGGCTTGAGTCTCTGAACACTGCTATCTTAATATTTCTTTTCCTTCTCTTCCTCCCTTCTTCCCTTCCTCCCTTCTCTCCTTCCTTCCTTCCTTCCTTCCTTCCTTCCTTCCTTCCTCCCTCTCTCCCTCTTCTTTCTTTCTTTCTTTCTTTCTTTCTTTCTTTCTTTCTTTCTTCCTTCCTTCCTTCCTTCCTCCCTCTCTCCCTCTTCTTTCATCCTTCCTTCCTTCCTTCCTTCCTTTCTTTCTTCCTTCCTTTCTTTCTTTCTTTCTTTCTTTCTTTCTTTCTTTCTTTCTTTCTTTCTTTCTTTCTTTCTTTCTTTCTTTCTCTCTCTCTCTTTCTTTCTTTCTCTCTCTCTCTTTCTTTCCTTCTTTCTTTCTTCCTTTCTTTCTTTTCTTTCTTTCTCTTTCTTTCTTTCTTTCTTTCTTTCTTTCTTTCTTTCTTTCTCTTTCTTTCTTTCTTTCTTTCTTTCTCTTTCTTTCTTTCTCTCTCTCTCTCTTTCTTTCTTTTATTTCTTTCTTCCATGCTGCACATTACATGCTCATGACTTACTTATTCTATAACTGGAAATTTGTGCCTCTGGCCCATTTCACCCACTCCCCTCCTTACCTCTATGTTCTTGCCTCTTCTAGCCATACTTCATTCTGTGGGTCAGTTTGAACACTTCCTCCACCCTATTGAGATAGTGATAAATTGAACAAAGAGCGTAGACTTACAATTATAACCTTCAAAAGACAAGAAAATATTTTAGGTAGGTGGGGAATAAATGGTCACACCAAAATAGACTATGACACTTCTGTTAGGCAAGTTTTTATGTTTTAAACATTTTCTGTGTCCTGAATAATTTCCAATAATCCATACTCTGTAAAATGCAATAAAAACTAGTATGTTTTCGCAGTAGAGATTTTTCTTCAAAAATTCTGTGACAAATATATTTAATGTGGTGTTGCCATAATGCCATTTCAGTTTTCTTGCTGGATAAATCCATCTTATGAATGTTTTACAGGAAATCTGGGGTATGTTTTCTGTTTTAGAAATCAGAAATTTGGAGGTACTCAATTCCTTGTTGTAAATCTCTTGAAGTAGGGCTTATCATATTACTGATAATTAATTTATGGCATAATTTAAAGTTGTAGAAATAAAATGTTGATTGCCTCTGGCAACTACTGATCTTTTTTTATTTAAACATCTTTATTGGGGTATAATTGCTTTACAATGGTGTGTTAGTTTCTGCTTTATAACAAAGTGAATCAGTTATACATATACATGTGTTCCCATATCTCTTCCCTCTTGCGTCTCCCTCCCTCCCACCCTCCCATTCCCACCCCTCTAGGTGGTCACAAAGCACTGAGCTGATCTCCCTGTGCTATCCAGCTGCTTCCCACTAGCTATCTATTTTACGTTTGGTAGTGTATATATATCCATGCCACTCTCTCACTTTGTCACAGCTTACCCTTCCCCCTCCCCATAACCTCAAGTCCATTCTCCAGTAAGTTTGTGTCTTTATTCCCGTCTTGCCCCAGGTTCTTCATGACCTTTTCTTTTTTTTTTTTCTTAGATTCCGTATATATATGTTAGCATACGGTATTTGTTTTTCTCTTTCTGACTTACTTCACTCTGTATGGCAGACTCTAGGTCCATCTACCACTCTACAAATAACTCAATTTTGTTTCTTTCCATGGCTGAGTAATATTCCATTGTATATATGTGCCACATCTTCTTTATCCATTCATCTGTTGATGGACACAGGTTGCTTCCATGTCCTGGCTATTGTAAATAGAGCTGCAATGAACATTTTGGTACATGATTCTTTTTGAATTATGGTTTTCTCAGGGTATATGCCCAGTAGTGGGATTGCTGGGTCATATGGTAGTTCTAATTTTAGTTTTTTAAGGAACCTCCATACTGTTCTCCATAGTGGCTGTATCAATTTACATTCCCACCAACAGCAACTACTGATCTTTTCTCCGTATCTATGAGCTCTGTTTTTTTCTTCATATGGTATTTGTCTTTCCCTGTCGAACTTAATTCACCTAGTATAATGCCCTCAAGGCCCATTTGTGTTGTCACAAATAACAAGATTTCATTATTTTTTATGGCTGAATAATATTCCATCATATATATATATATATATATATATATTGTTTGTTTGTTTGCTTGTTTGTTTTTGTTTTTTCTTTATCCATTCATCCATCAATGTATACAGGTTGTTTCATATCTTGGCTAATGTAAACAATGCTGCAATAAACCTGCAGGTACATATATCTTTTTGAGTTAGGATTTACATTTTCTTCAGACAGATACCCAGAAGTGGAATTGCTGGATCATATAGTAGTTCTATTTTAATTTCTTGAGGAAACTCCATACTGTTTTTCATAGTGACTGCACTGATATTTATCTTGTCACATTACTAACTGGAACTTTTTATGAAATGCCTATCTGGTCTTCTTTCCTCATGAGTTAGTTTAGACTGTATTTGAACTGGGAGGATTCTTTTGCCTAGACTATCATAGCAGCTACATGGCTGGGATGAGGAAGAGAAAAGGGAAGCAATTTTTACAAAGGGCTTTTATAGAAAAACTAAGAGGACAAGGGAGATTCTGAAAGGAAAGGGAGTCCTGGTGGGCACTCCAGACAGGATCAAGAGCTTTGAACCTCATGGCTCCTTCCACCAAATGCTCCACCCCAGACACCTTTGTCCAACTGACCCACAAATCACAACAGAACTTTTCCTCTTGAGGATTTGGGGACCTGAACTCTCTCTAGAGGTTGAAATGTGCCACTAAGAGCAAGTCATTAGAATATATAATGCATAGGGATTGAAAGGAAGCCAAGTGTGAAAAACTATGCAAATAATGAATTTACTACTTCTAATCCAGTAAAATAATGAGGCTTCATAAAGAAGGTGACAGAAAGAATGAGTGAGTGATTGAATGAACGAGCATATGGGTGCTTTATTGCTTTAGTTTATACTTGATTGCACACATTTTCTCATTCTGAATATTTGAAAATACACATAAACTATAGGATGCATATATCTGTTTTTGGAGATGAGATATTTCTTGATTCTCTTTCTGGAATTTCTCTAGGGTTCTCCTTGCCATTCTACTTCCCAGCCTGGCTGGCTTCTGTGCAGGAATGCTTGGCTCTTCCTGAGCTATGGTTTATGACAGCAGTCCCTTGGAGTCTCTGTTGGGTAGGCATAGTTTCATTTTATGTCTGCAATCTTCCAAAGAGTTTTGAAGCTCCCCAAAGCTCTAAATCCAGGACCAGCTATTTTGAAATAGGATAAAGAGACTAGAAAAAGCAAACTGAACTCTATCTCCCCTACCCACCCTTCTTCCATGTTAAGTTTAACTGGGGTGATGGTATTCAGGAGAGAGGAGCCACCCAACAAGAAACACAGAATGATTCTTTTCTTCAACATTGTGGGAAATAATGGGTTTGCTTTGAATGCTGTGTGCTGGGGGGCCAGTGATCCTCAAGCAGTTAAACCACTTTCCAAGTTGTTTTTAACTAAACTTTTGCCCCAGGGTTTAAGAAATCTCCCTCTTTAATTGATGTCTTTAGTCAGTGGCCGCTTATAATCAAGAAGATTGCACTTAAAAGGGATAGAGGCCGGTCTTATTATTTGCATTAGAAGATTTTGCTTTGTAATTACAAGCCAGGGAGTCTAGAACCAGTAGATCTGATGCAGAGAGAATGACAGACATTATAGTGCAAACTGTGCATATTCATCAAGGAAAACTGTGCTGTGCTCTTTGTAACAAGAAGTACCATTGGCTTTTCATCTTTGGAGCTTCTGATATCCTAGTCCATTTGTTTTATAATGAAATTATTGGTGATATTCATTTATCAAGTACTTACTGCTTAATAGTATGTGCCAGACATTGTACAGAAAGCTTTGTAAACAATGAGTTGAGGATAGAGTTTCAGGCAAAGAAACAGATTGTTGAATTTAAACCTATATGATCAGGAAGACTTGGGAAGGACATACATCAGGGGTCAGCAAATTTTTCCATTAGGGACTAGATAGAAAATATTTTAGGCTTTCTGTAGTGCTAATGATCTCTGACACAACTACTCCACTCTGCTGAATGTTGAAGGTGAAATTGACCATAGACAACACATAAATGATGAGCATGTGTTGTCTTTTAAGTTGTGTTTATTTATGGGCATTGAAATTTGAATTTCATGTAATTTTTACATGTCACAAGAATACTCTTTATTTTGATTTTTTTCAACCCTTAACAAATGTAAACACCATTTTTGGCTCATAGGACTTACAGAAACAGACAATGGAATAGATTTGGCTCATGGGCAGTTGTTTGCTGGCCCCAGACATGAAATAATCTCTAGGACCATCTTGCCACCATTTGGGAAGTACCTGATTGCAATGGAAGAGAGAGGAACAAGTGCATTCCTTTGTCTCATGTGTGATTGTGTGTAGCACTCTCACAGAGGCATTAGAGTTGGTAAGATGTTTAATTCTATTCTAAATATTGGAAAGATATTTGGAGAAGGACACTCTCCACACTCCACTCTTCCCCATATTAAGTGTTCCAATGTGCAAAACCCTTCATTTGAAGTCATTCTTCCCAATGTCTAAACTCAATCCATTGTGCTAGAGGTAAGGCTGTATCACCAAAATGAGACCAAATTCTGAACACTAATGCATCTGAATTGTTTCTCCATAGAACTCGATGGCATGGGAAGAGCTTAGCTGTAAATAAGGATCAAGAACAGGAGGGCAGTGTCTGCAGTGTTGGTTTAGAAGGCTAACATATCGGCCTTATTGCTGTCACATGGAAAGAACCTTGTCAAATTTAAAGCCAATCTTATACTAAAGTCTGATGATGGAGTGAACTGCTTCCAGAGACAGGGAGGTCCACAAACTAAAATTGGGTAAGGAGGAATTAAAGATCCCTTAGTGATAATGGGGAGAAGGTGATGTGGGATGTGCAACTTGAATTTATAAATTCTAAGACCATCACAGATGATGACTTTGTGGCACATGTCATCTTGCCTTAATTGGAGAAACAACATGAAAAAAAGAGAGACTAAAATGCAGTATGTTGTCATGCACAGTATTTTACATTTCAGATCACACAGGTACAACCTCACAACATGGCAGACATAATCACCAAGACCCACAATTCCCCGGGTCCCTGGGATGAGTAAATGATCACCAAAGAGGTGAGCATTTTACATCCAGGTTGAGTTTTTCTCAGTCTCATGAGAAAAGAGCCAGGCATTTTAGTAAAAGTGGATGAAAAAATGGAGGCGTTTCAGTTCATTTAATAACCCAGGCTAACGTCCTCTCCCCTGTCAATTTCTGATCTTAGAAACCAAATACCTGCTAAGGGGAATGAAGTCTGAAAAGGGAAAAATTAAGCTAAGCTTTAGTTAAGTATGTCCCCGTGGTAAGCATTTAAATTAGAGTACAAGAAAAAAGTTCTCTAAACTAAGTAGAGAAGCCTCCCCTGACCTAGACTCTTAGGGTCCAACCCTAAGAAGAAGGGCAGGTCCCTGAGGCAGCTCTCTCTTGCACTGGCTGGATGAACTGCTGTGTCAGCAGTGCCATGCATCATTAGCTGACCTGGAAAAGCTCCAGCTGCCTTCCTCTTACACTCTCTCTGTACCTCTCACTTTAAAAAAGCTTTCATCAACATCATCCCAGACATCTTTTGTTTTCCCAGCTGGAGAAGCCTTTCTTTCTGTTTGCATCCCATCTCTAGCTAACTAAGTTCTTTTGCCCTTAAGAACTGCAGCCATGAATCAAAGGGAATCATCACCTTTAAACTCTAAAGTGAATCTGAGGGCTTTGGGATTCCATAGCCCATCTATCTTCTTGGAGCTGCCATATTTAGTTACATTTTCCTCTCCACTGTTGGTGGTCATTATCTTCCCCACTTTCCATCCACCATATTAGAGACAAAATAGAAGAAGCTCCTCAGAGCAAAGTTTTCTTCTGAGGTTTAGTTCCAATATAGCATAATCCTCTTTGCTTGGTGGGTTTCCCAATCTCTCTGTCAGGCTGGGGTGAGATACATGTCTGGCCTATGGCTGGAGTTATTTACTACATAAAATGATCTCCTGCTGGGGTTTTCTCTGAATTTCCTGCAAATGGCTTTACAATAAATCTGGGAAAGGAAATCAATTTTTTTTTTTAAAGGATTGATACCCATTCCTTGCCCACAAAACCTCACACAGAATCCTTGGCTTTTACTGTCTTCATGCATTTTAATCCTTACCATCTAAAGCTAGATGGAACTTTGAAAGTCATTTGTTCATCCTGCCTCCATAGAGGAGAGTCTACTCTGATTTAAACATTGTAAAAGCACAAAATTCTGCTATCTCATTCAGGAACACTGGTACCTCAGGAATACTTTCTTATAATGATTTCTCCTCTTGTTATTTTGGATTATAGTAGAAATGGTGAATAGACTATCATTATCTTCTGAGAGACATAATTTGATATAATGAAAATATTTTCTAGATGAGATGCTTCCAAGCTGGGGAGTTACTGACATTTCATCACAGCCCTGCCTTTAATACTATGACTCTTACTCTACCCCTTACTTGTTTCTTCTTTTTAAAGTTGGAAAATCCAATGACCAGGTCACAAGAGGAAGAAACCCAGGGAATGAGCACAGTTCGATCTAGACACACACAAAATTGTTAGTGCAAAATTTGCTGCTCACTAAATGATCTTTTTTCTTTTTAAAATGATCTTAAATATCCATGTAAGTGAGTTTTGAATGAGACTGAAAGCCCTCCCTGGTCTATGGAAATTTTTCTGGATTTTTATTCCCAAATAAATTTTCAAGGTATCAACTGGTCATTTTCAAAAGCTAACTTCCTAGTGTCAAGCCAAAAATAGTGGCTTTGATTATGTGAGAGAGCCATCCAATACCCTCCTATACAGTTTCTGAGCAACAGGAAGGGAAATGGGGAAGAAAGTGAAAGGAAATTGATACCATCCTGCCCTTTGGAAGGTGGGGCTTTTTTTTGTGCCAGTAAACCTAAGGAAAAACTACTGACATGACAATGGTAATACCTTGAATTTTCAAGTACCTGGGCCTCATGGACATGCAGCTTTCACAGAGATCAGTAAACTAAAGCCTGAAGAGGTGGCATTATTAGACAAGACTATAGAGCTCATAAGTGTTAAGTCTCAAATTGCTCAGCTTCTAACAGGGGCTGATATACAGCTGGTGATCATAGGAGTAGCTGTACCGGTTGTTAAAATATTGGAATACATCTCTATATTTAGTAGATAGCTGTTTCCTTGAGATGCCCTAGTTCCTCCAGCCTTCACCTGGGAACTAACCTTAGCTGCAAGCCTCCCTCATAATGCTTCAACTAAAGGTTAGCCCTGGACATAGCAGGCAGCCTCCAGGCCCTGTTCCAGCTTTGTGGTAGCTGATATTCATACTGGTTTGTCAGTGCCTGTAGTATATCTGTTATATGGTTTAAACATCACTCTCGCTCTTAACTGTGAAACTTTGCTTCATCTGTATGCGGTCATGGATGTGACCACACTTCCTGTGATCTCTGCTTGGTGAGTCTGTGAATCTCAGAAGCTTGGATTCTCAATCTTTTGAAGAGCCCAGCCATTCTCAGGGGGCAAGAACTGCTTTTATAAAACTTTAGTTTCTGTTTAGGAATCAGAACCTGTTATGGACTGAATTGTGTCCACCCTCTAAGCCAAATTTATATGTTGAAGTTCTAACCCTTAATAGCTCACAATGTGATATATTTGTGAATGAGGCTTTAAAGAGGTAATTAAGTTAAAGTGAGGTCTTTAGGATGGGCCCCACCCAGTATGACTGGTGTCCTTGTAAGAAGAGGAAATTTGGACACAGACATGTATGGAGGGAAGACCATGTGAAGACACATGAAGTAGATGGCCAGCTACAATTCAAGGAGAGAGGCTGCAGAAGAACCCAACCCTGCCGACAACCTTGATCTCAGGATTCTAACCTCCAGTATTTTGAGAAAATACGTTTCTGTTGTTTGAGCCACCCAGTCTGTGGTACGTTGTTACAGTGGCAAACTAATACTGGCCTTGTCATTAATTCAAAGATACACTTTCTTTGCAGTATTAAGTTTCTTTGCCAAAGAACATTGTGCTTAGGGTGATCACTCATGATAATTTGCCAGGATAGTTCTGGTTTATGCCTGCTGTCCTGCCATAATAGTTATAGTGCCCCCTTTTTCTCTCAAAAGTATCTCAGTTTAGACAGTAAGCTGTTTGGTCACCCCAAATTTGTTTAACTCTTGAGTCCAATATTTGTAATTTTCTCTCACATTCTCAGTCTCTTTCTTGTCAAATACTTGTCACTTTTTTCAAACCTTGATATTTGCTATGTTCTCTGGGTTCCTCTTAAGTAGTCCAGCTCACCGTATGGCCCACTAGGCCATGGTGTTGTCCAGTGGACATGTGCTGTGTGCACAGTCTTGAGCAAGTTTCTGTGGAGAGCTGTACAGGAAAAGGACTCCACTCCTCCCCTTGAGGAGTGGTGACCCAACATGAAACATACATAAATCAGAGTCATCCTATGTCATCCTTCTGTCCTACACAAACCATTATTGTATACTCAAGTAATTTTTTGGAAAATGTTCTTAATGCTGTTTAATCTCCCCATCCAGATTCACTGCAGTGAATTTATGGCAGGCTTCAGAATACAATTAATGCACACTTCTATCCTATCCCATCCTGTAGCTGGCTGTGGCAATATAATGCTTTTTGGCAAGCTGACAGAAGAAGGAGAGAAGAGAAACTCTGTTTTCCAGGGAAATGTTAGTGATAAGTGAATTGGCAGTGTTTCAAATGGCACTGGGAAGCTAGTTTATGGTACTACAAGTGTGGCCTTACCTAAATGTCTCCACTGAAAAACTGCAGTAAATACCCTCTCTTCCTTGCCTCCCATTTGACATTAAAATAATAATAATAAATATAATAATAACTGCATTAGCAGCTTAAGGAGTCATTAATCTACCAGGTCAGAACAAGCATCACATGTAAAGCTTGAAGGTTGTGACTGAATCAAGAAGGACCAGAAGACAAGAAGACATGAAATTCCTTCTTTCCTATTTCTGTGGGTTTTTTTCTGCAGTAGATTAGCTGCATGAGGTAAAGGGTGGTGGACAGTGTTTAGGAGGCTCTATTCTAAATCAAGTTAAAAATTTCCCTAGAGGCAACATTCCTCTAGAGGAGGCCAGTTTGTGATCTTATCCAAGGTCCATTTGGCTAATGAGGATATAGCCCAGGAGTGAGTCCCCTCAGTTCCATTTCTAAACAGCTTACATTAACTTGGAAACATGAACTACCTTCTCGGCCCTCAGTTTCACTGTCAGTACAGTGGGCACAATGACACCCAATGACCCATTTAATTGGGATGTATGAGTGTAGTCTGGGTGCCAGTGAGATTTGTTGTTTATATCCACATGGGCCATGGACCCTGAGCAGTCCTGTGTGTTGATGATTCTCCTGGACAGTTTCCCATAGGCAATATGTTCTTCATCCTTCCACATATAGATTTGGGAAACTATCCTTTTGAAATAAAGATTGGAGTTTCCAGGCCCAGGAGATAATTTATATAATTATGATGAGGGAAATGAACAGAGCACAGGATGGTTTCCAGCCTTCACGTCCTGTATTTTGTCAAGAGACATTCTGGCAAGCTTGCTGTTTGGTAACATCTCTATATTAGATATTACAAAAATTAGAGAATTATTATTCTCTATTAGAGAATTAAAGAAACCTGCTTCTCTGTGCTCCAAATACATTTGAAAGGAAATGCTATAATTGGACATCATCACTGTCAATCATATTGGGTGTAGAAGAAGGAGGTAGGCCATTAGAGAGGGAGAAGAAATAAGGAATGACCGAGTTGTGTTTTGGGGCAATGCTCTTTCTGTTTGCCTAGTTCAAGTCTTGATGGGATGCATGTGGGGTCTGAGGAGCAGTTCTTAAATCTCTGCTCAGAGCTCAGAAATATTTCAGGGTACCATTGGAGGGCTAAGAAACCAATATGGTCAAATACATTATTACTAATGTTACTATGATTTTTTAAAAAAGAAAAAGAAATGAAGGGATAATTTGGATGAAAAGTGTTCTAGATGTATATCTGTTCTTAGAGCTCTGTATCTTTCACTCAGATTTATTTTAAAAACCCCAAAAAACAAAAAAGGAAAAATAAATCTACTTATAACTTTGAAGACCTGGCAGGAAGAAAAGAGCTTTCATAATTTTTTTGCGGGGGTGGGAGCAAACATATCCTGAAACATACTTTGAGATGATCAGTTAAGATGCTCAGAAGTCTCACTCTCACAAAAGCCCATGAAATGGCCCTGCTCTCACCTCATTTGACTTCAAGAAAGTGCATCCATTACTCCGAGGTGGTCCATTTTATTTCTTCAATCAATGAAAGACCTTGTAAGAGTCCTCAACCTACAAATCATAGAGTTTTATACTTAAGAATAGAGGTGCCATGACTTACCCCAATGCTGTCAGAAGATAACTTTTCCTCACTCTTCATATCCTTGAGATGGGGCATGGGGCTCTGCCTGATCTGCTTCTGCCTGGGTCTCTTGGGGTCCTTAGGGTTTCTATGTCACTGGGCAGGTAGGGGAGACACTTTTGTCTTCATCCCAGCTGAGCTTGTTCTGCTCTTCCTTGCCTTGTTTTGGGAATGAACCAGTAGTGTAATTGACACGGATAATAACTCCAATTTGTTCATTCAAAAACTGTATTCTGTCCCTTCTCACCGGGCCAGATGACCCCTTGGTTCTCAATCACTGCCCTGGAATTGGATTGATTCAGTCCATTCCCTGCCTTGTGCTTAGAACCCTCTCCCCAGGGCAACCTTTGATACCAAATACCATGGGAGAAATAGCAAGAGCCTCTAGGACAATGGAGTTAAACCTTTTGGCCAAAGAAAAGAAATGTGAACTGCCTCTGACCCCTAGGGATGGAGTGATGGTGCCCTGAGAGGGGTTTGGTGATGGTCCAAGGAGACTGTTAGGAGGGAAATTCAGGGTACTGGTCCTCAAATACTTCCAGGCTATTCTCTGGGAAACACCACAGCTTCCTAGTAAAAGTTTATTTTTTAAAAAGCTAGGAAGAGGATCTAAAAAGCTTATGCCAGTTAAATACTGAAAGAGCAATGGCTTCTAACTTTAGGAAGGAGGACAAGATCTCTTACACAGAGAAGCATCCTAGCAACAGCAATTGCAGAGGATATGAGCAGCTCTCAAGAAGCAGAAAGGAGGACAAGTCACCCAGGACCCACAGAACAGGGACAAGCCTGAGGATTTTGGAATTCCAAATTGGAATTCTACTCCACTGTGATTGCCTCCATAGTTGATTGACAGGAAAATAAATATCACACAAGGATAGAATTATTTGATATAATATCTGAGAATACACTTTGGGAAGTACAGGTTCTTCATTTATATATGTGTTGTGTATGCACAACACACACACACACACGCATATATATATATATATAATATATGTATAGTATATATTCATCCATATGCACGTGAAACACTACTACTAAGATTTATTTTGTAAAATCTCAAAGAAAAAAAGATTTCAGTCCAAAACTCACCTATTTCAGGAAGTCTTCCTAGATTAATCTCATTCAAGTGCCTGTATGTAATAGGAATTGATTAGTCTGTGGTTAACTCTTTCATTCAAACCAACACATTTAATGGCAGTTGACAATTTTGATTCTGTTTATTATTCTTGCTTGAGGCTCCTCAACAATACCATGGTCTCTGTGGTGTGATGAAAGGAGTTATATACGTTCTGGCTGCTGTTCAGCTTGGCTTCTAAGGGCCAGGTACTGTATTTGGTTCTGAGATTGTCATGGAGACTGATGGACACAGTTACTCTCCTCTCCATGTTCTCAGCCGAGCTCTATCCTAGCACCATTCCTATTGGCCAACCCTCCTGTTTTCTCTCAACTGTATTTCATTGTCATGGGGTTCACTGAAGACCGTGTCTGGCTCTGCCAACACTGCATGCACCTAGGCAGGTCATGAGTTGTTGATGCACGTGTGGGTGTTATATTATTCTTTGGACTTTGTGATAGTTTAAACTATTTTTCTAAATTGAGAAAAAATACTTCGTAAACTTTCACCCATGTTGGTTATCTTTATAGCAGTTAGATTATAAAGTGCCTTGAGAACAGGTACTGTAAGGAATTTCTTTTAATTCCCCCAGCACTCAGTATAGGGCCTTGGATACTTAATGTATGCTAGTTAATTGAATGGGTAAATAAAATGAATGAATGTCCTATATAGTGTCTGTGAGCCTGTGGTTAAAAGTGCCATTGAACGCAATGTGGTTTTTACTTGAAAGGCCATAAAAACTTGCATCAGTAAAATTCTGACTCAACTGGGGGCTCAAATTAATGAGAGAAAAATGTGTCCGAGTTAATTACCTTAATTCTTTCTTGCACCTCACTTCAACTGCCAAATTTCATGAGATCCAAGACATGATGAGGCCAGAGAAAGTCTGTAATGACAGACACAATAATAGTGTTGGGATTCTACTGTATATTTTTCTAAACTCCCTTCTGCAATTATAGTGTTCTGTTTATATCAGTCCATGGAAGCTCCTTCTTAAAGATCCCAAAGTTTCCCTTAATTCTTGGAATAGATCTATAATTTAGTTCCCGCTACTGTAAGTCTGTGCCATTACTGTTCCACGCCTGCATTTTTTTTTCATGTAGATCCAGAGAGTTTCCTAGAAACAGAGAATTAAAGTGAAAGCTGAGAGCTTACCTCAAGTTGGAGGAAATCTAGATGGAAGTATAACTATTGACACCCCTGTGTATCAGTTAGGGTTCTCCAGAGAAAAGAGAACCAGCAAGATGGGTTTATACATGTAGAAAGAGATTTACTATAAGGAATTTGCTCTTGTGATTACGGAGACCAGCAAGTTCAATTCTGTAGTATGGGCCAGCAGCCCTGAGACCCAGGAAAGCCAATGGTGTGGTTGAGGTCCAAAGGCAGTCTGCTGGAGAATTCTCTAGTGCTTGGGGAGGCTGATCTTTTTTTTTTTTGCGGTACGCAGGCCTCTCACTGTTGTGGCCTCTCCCGTTGCGGAGCACAGGCTCTGGACGCGTAGACTCAGCGGCCATGGCTCACGGGCCCAGCCGCTCCGCGGCATGTGGGATCCTTCCAGACTGGGGCACGAACCCGTGTCCCCTGCATCGGCAGGCGGACTCTCAACCACTGCGCCACCAGGGAAGCCCGAGGCTGATCTTTTTGTTCTATTCACGAGTTCAGCTGATTGGGTGAGGGCCACCCACATTATGGAGGGCAGTCTGCTCACTCAAAATTCAACAATTTAAATGTTAATCTCATCCCAAAACACTCTCCAGCTTGACACATACAACTAACCACCACATACCATGCAGTACGTAGTACTGAACAAGAAGAGAGCTTCCAGAGAGAAGAAAGTGTCAGCCAGAGGTAGTTCTGGTGCTGGCTGGCTTTGGTAGGTATCCAGGGTGGAGTAGGAGAGAGAGGTGTGGAGACAGAACAAATGTGTACAAGTATGCAATGCTCAGTGCTTTTGTGAGGGGTTTAGCGTTTGTGGACACCCTCAGCTTCAACCCTGGTGCAGACCTGGAAACTAGTTATTGAGGCTAAGCCCAAACACCACAGCTTGTTCCTAAGAGAATGAGCCTGCCTTCAGCTACTGCCCTCTTCTTGGATTCCCATGGAGTTGGTGAGGGCAGTAGACAGAGATTCAGTTTAACACTGCCTGGGTGAATTCTTGATGACGGTCAGTCACTTCAGGTCACCTTTGCAGTAGCCCAGAGGAAATATTCAATTTAAGCAAATGTATCAGACATGGGTTTCCATTTATCAATCCATGCTGACTGACCTTTAATGAATTAGACAGAAATCCATTCCACATTGCCTGGATAAAGATGTAAGGCTGATGCATAAATCTTGACTTTAAGAAAAGGTAAATTCAAACCAGAGTTGGGAGCTTGTGCCTTCTGAGGCCATAGCAAGGATATTAATGACTCACAGTTACGTAATTATTTGAGCTTATTTCTATCTCAAAACCCTAAACTCCATTTCTCATGGTATCAATTCAGACTCTCCAAGTTTGGAGTATTAGTGAAACTCACTGCCTCCCATCCTTGTCCTGTTCAGAGTTCGTCACTGCATTCTGTGTTGGACAGCAGTCTTTGGTTTCCTTTGTTCTTTTGTTTATTTGTGTTCATTTGGTGGAAGAATAACTCATTCATCCCTCACTGAGCCAGTCTGATTGAAAAAGAAATACAGAACTTGTTTTCCTTCTGTTCCTTTTAAAACTGTCCCCCTTCATCCCAATTTTGCTCTCAAGAGATATGACCATTGTGGAAATTAAATTATAATTAGGGTCAAGGACTTTGAAATAATGACCCCCAGACTGACCCCTCTGTCTGTACTCTTAAGTGTCTCCTGGCGGTGCACCCAGTGTTGTGTTCTGGGCCATTTTAAACCTGTTTCCAGAATTGCCACCTGACACCTAACCATGACACAATGGTTTGCCTTAGTAAATGCATCTGTTATATGGTACAGCACTAAATGCTTTCCTGAAATCCAGATAAATTATGTCTGCTGTTTGGGTAATGTGGCCCAAGAATTCAATTTAGGTGAATTTATCAGACATGGCCTTTCCTTTATCATTCCATGCCGACTGACCTTTAATAAATTAGAGAGAAATCCATTCCGTATTGGTAGATGTACAATCTGAGGGGAAGAGTAATCGGCACCGGATCTACAAACATGCCCCTGACTAATTTCCTGCCCTTAATGTGCTCCAGTCTGTGACAGGGCACGGGGAGGCTCATTCAAATTGCCTCAGACTCCTGAAGAGTCAAGTGGGATGTGAAGTTGGAGGAAACGTGAGGGTCTTTATGCCCAAGAGGTGCAGGGAGGGGGACCATGGCTTAGTCATCTGGGTGGGCTTTGCAAGGTTTCGCTTCTGAAACAAAGGGCTGTGTGGTTTTAAGGAGGTTCTTCCCTATCTCTGAGCCTCAGTTTCCTCAGCTGTAAACTGAAGTTGTCGGGAAAGGAGATCTCTATGGCCCCTTTCACCTCTAAAATCTTTCAGCTGAAGGAAGAGATAGAGCAAGGAACAATGATTGGTACTCCAAGGTCAGGTGAGGGTGGCATTCAGACTGGCCTGATGCTTGACTGGGATCCTGACTGGTATTAAACTAACTAGGCTCTGATGAAATGGATCCAGTTTCCAAGATCAGAGAGATTCAGAAGCAAGCAACGTTAGAGCTCTCTTTTATCCTAGAAGTCTTATTAAAAAAAAGGAAATTTGAAAAAGGTGCCAGAGATGTTCCCTGTAATTCTTGTCCTTGTAAGGATCCATTTTCATTTCAATGCACTTAAGATAGTGACACCTGCTGAGTTAGAGAAAAACTTAAGCCAACTCAAACTTGAATTTGACAAGATGATCAACAAGAAAATGGTCCATGGTGAAATAACTTCTCAATGCTCCAATAGTACATCCCATCTCATGCACAAATCCTGAGGTTCACAATCCTGTTCAGATCCCATAAAGGCTCTGAAAAGTCCTGCAATAAAGGAATCTGTTTAACTTTGTGTAACCCAGCAGTTTGCAAACTTTTTGATATTGGGAACCATTTTGTTTGCTTGTTTTTTTTTTAATGCAGTGCCTATTAAAATCATTCAGAACTAATATTCCACAGAGGACATTTTGGAAAACGCTGGTTTGACCTATCCAGGGATCCTCCTGTCTGCTTGTGTGTTATGGTCATTAAGAACATTTTCATTCTTTCTCCCTTTGGAGAAGTCCATCTCCAAAGTGATCTTCAAGTTGTACTCATATTCAGTTCCTTAGAAAATATGTTTGCCAATTTGGCTCCACAATCCTATCTTGGTGAGATCCATAAGAACTTGCCAAATGTGAAAATCCTTGCTTAAGCTTTTAATATTTAAAGATATCAATTCAGTATATAAATAAGTAGAGAGGTAAACATTTATTTATGTAAAAACCAAGAGCTATTTGATAAAAAGTTTCCCATAGCCCCAACTTCTTTGGAGAAGAAGATAGAGCCAGAAACTTCCTTGGAGAAGAAGTGTTTGGATTGATGACATAGAGAAATCCTGGCTACATTGAGTTCTGAACTAGCTGAGCAGCAGATATGCTGGCTGTGCCCTGGAGATGCCAGGTGGAGGCTGATAGGAGCTGTGCTGAGGCTGAAACCCAGAGCAGAGCACCGAGAAGGTGAGAGTGACTCCTTTAAGCTGGTCCTGGCATTCACAATAATTGCTAACAGACCACATTTTTCCTCACTCTTTTTCCTCCCCTACCCCAATTCCTAGCATGTTAACAGCATACTTTATTTCTGAGTTATTAAAAATTACATCTTTCTTATATTGATTCTTGACAGTTGCCAGCTGACCTCTAATTGGTTCCAGGTCTGAGGTTTCAAATTTACTGATTTTCCTTTTGATATTTTAATCTTTCTTCAATCCCCTCCTCATTCCCTTCCCTGCTCATTGCCTTATTTTCAGCAGCTGTGAGGACTCTAGCTCCATATTTCTTGTGAAATATTTCTTTGTATTTTTAAGGGGAATCGCCAACCAGGGAGATGGGTATTGCCGTGTCTATACTTCTTTGATCTGTTTTGAACAACTGCTTTTTACACCAGAGCAACAGGCCTGTGAACTCCCCCAAAATGTAATTTGTGGTTGTGGCTCTTCCTCGTTCTCAGGTGATGCTTGGGCAATATTAAGAATTTAGCATTGAACCCCAAACAGATCATAGGATAAAATGATGTATAGAAATGTGAGCATGCAATGAATTCATTCTGAGCAACTTGGGAAAAATGGGATTGGGACTGATGTGTGGCTGAGTGAACCCGCTGGCTCAGGCACACTGGGATTTGAGATGACAGTGAGCTCCGTAAGGTCAGAGAATTTGTCTATTTGTTTAATATTGTATCCTAGGTGCTGGTGCAGCTTGAGGCTAACAGTAGGCACTGAATAAATATATGATGAGCTGAGTATGGGTTTTCTTCTTCCTTTTCATGATTCTGACCAACAATCAGAGTTTGGGACAAATTTAGTAAGTAAAGTCTAACAGGAAAATTCCACACTTCTCCTAAGTGATTTTTCCCACCCTTAACACCATTTAGCAGTTTCCCTCTTTGGCCCAAGAAAATGTTCTAAAAACAATATCAATAAAACCTCCCTTTAAGAATGCATATTCTGGGCTTCCCTGGTGGGACAGTGGTTAACAATCCACCTGCCAATGCAGGGGACACGAGTTCAAGCCCTGGTCCAGGAAGATCCCGCATGCTTCAGAGCAACTAAGCCCGTGCGCCACAACTACTGAGCCTGCGCTCTAGAGCCCGGGAGCCACAACTACTGAAGCCCGTGTGCCTAGAGCCCGTGCTCCGCAACAAGACAAGCTACTGCAATGAGAAACCCAAGCACTGCAACGAAGAGTGGCCCCACTCGACACAACTAGAGAAAGCCCGCATGCAGGAATGAGGACCCAATGCAGCCAAAAATAAATAAATAAATTTAAAAAATAAAAACAATTGTATAAAACAAAGAATGCATATTCTGAATATACAGATCCATAGAATGTTTAAACCTTAGAGTCAACTGGGTTCAATGCTTTAATTTTGCAGTGCCACAGTGGGTCTCTTGGAAGTGAACTAATTTCCTGCAGGGAGTCCTGGGCTACACAGAGCCTGTATGAGCACCTTATCCACGGAATGAACATTTATTGCGAGCCTACCTTGGGTAAAGCCCACTTCTGGTCACAGGCAAATAAGGGGAAATACGACCCATTCCATGGCCTGCATTGTCTTATAAGCACTTTTTCAACCTGCTAGGTTGACCAACATTTAACAGTTTGGAGTTTTTGTAGTTACAGAAGTTAACAGATTATCTTTTCAAAATATCCAGGGAAGGGTGGAACGAAACTGCAGAAGGCATTTGCCTCAGTGAGAACTCTTCCATCAGACCACACTTTTTTTGTGGTCATGGACTATTTCTTATATGACTTGGTGTTCCTAGTACCTATCACAGTTCTTTGCATGTAGAAGTGACTCAAGAAACATTACAGAATGTGATAAATGTGAATTGGCAATATGGTAGATTTGTCTATTTGAGCCAGAGTTGTGAACACACTGGATCCAGGCATTAACTTGGGCAAGTCTGTCTGGTGGGTCTGTGAAACTAGCCTCCTTGCAATTATCCTGGGCAAAGGGGTCTATAGGAAGGTGTCATTATCCTGGAAAGAAGGGCAGGAATGCAGGGCATATGGAAAACAGCATATTGGAAGTTTTCCAAATCAGCCCTAAGGGGAGAGAGGCTAAAGGCAGAAGTTGAAGAAGCTGCTTCGATAAGGGATTCAGTGCCTTAGTCTGGTTTCCCTGAAACTGACCCTGAGATTTAGGTGCAAGTAGTCTATTTGAAGGATGAAATTAGCATCAGTTGAAGAGTAGGGACGTGATACCGGGAAGAAAGGACAGCCAATAAAAGGTAGGATATTAAGCTGATAACCACAGTGGTTAACTTGGACTTAGTCCTGAAGGGAAATTCTGGCAACAGTATAAAACTCAAGCCTTGGGATTATCCCACACGGAGGGGAAGGAGGATAGATCATGCCTTGAAAGTCATTGGTTGAGGGCTTCTGGTGGTTGTTAATTCCCTGGTACGTCTGGCCTACTGCACACGAGGGCAGAGAAGCCTTTTCCAGTTCTGAAAAAATATCCCCTAGTCAGAGAGATGCAGATCCTGGTAGCTAGAAGTTAGTTGGAGCAGAGTGAAAGATTTGAGGGACACCGTGGGGGACACTGACAGTGCCCACTGCACTTAGTTTGGTGTGGGGATGACAAACAACTTTTCAGACTACAACAAAGAGGGTGACAAGGTGTGGAAGGGAAGCATGTAGCTCTGTGACTCTTGCTTCATAGTGGAAACTACAAGGAATGCATTGCCTCCTTAAAACCCTGAGGTTTAGAGTTTGAGAGTCCTGGGATGCTGTTGGAGGGGCCCTGATAAGGCTGGTGCTGATGAGCTTACCTCTCTTGGACGCTTCACAGGCATTGGCACCAGTGCTGGTGTCAGCAAGGGGAGCCAAGGCAGAGCACAAAGGAGTCTTTTGTGACATCATGTCACACACTCCTGGGGAGTCCCAGATTGAATTGGGGAAGTTTTTGAGGTGGGTCTTACGTTACACCAATGGGAGCATAACCTGGGAAGTTAGAATTATTTTTCAAGTGAGTTCATTGGTACTTATAGACTAATAAGACCCAGAAAAACTCCAGATATGAGAGTAAAGGAGCAAAACCCCCAGGGGGGCTCCATACCTCCTCTTCCCACTGCTACCTGGGACCAGGAACAGGACTTGGAGAAGAAGCTTGTAGAAGATTGACTCATTGGTCTCCAACTCTTCAAACATCCCTGTGTTAGAATCACATATCCATGCCATCTGTCACATGACTTTCCTTCCTCCCACTAGAGGAAGAGTATATTTTCCTGCTCCTGGACTTTGGGTTTGGCCATATGATTTGCCTTAGCCCATGAGGTTTTAGAGTAAGTGATGTGAGCAGAGGCTTGAAATGTATACTTGTTTGGCCCTCTTGAGCATCTTCCATTTGCCGTGAGGACAGACCTCAGGTAGCTTCTGTTCCCAGTATGAAAAAAGACATGGGGGCACACCTGAATGCAACCTGGAGTCTGGAGCCAACCCGACAAACCTGCACCCCAAAGTACAGCCACTCAGCCAGCTGAGCTCAGATTAAATTAACCAAAACATAGTCCACCTACCAACCCATGAGGTCCTGACGTTTTTGAGGTTGTTTGTTATGCAGTGTAAACTGACTTCTGCAGATGCAATGTGTGTGAACAAGTTCTGAAAATGCATGGGAAAAGGTGAATCCTGGACACTAAGTCTGTTCAGGGTAACCAAACTTGACCACCCAAAATCTCTGACCACATAATTAGCACAGGCTTTGTGAGGAAGCCAAAGTTGGAAAGAAGCTCAAATGAACCAGCAGTATGGGTAGAGGTGGGCCAGAAATTTGAAAGGAAGGAAATAGGGCTTTGCAACACTTAAAGCAATCAAAATAAACAGCTGTGAAACCAGGAAAAGGCAATCCCCAGCCCCGGGGTCTGCTGCTGGGCCGCCTCAGCTTTGGTACATTTAATCTATTGCATTAACACAGCTTTTAGAGTTACAATCCCTCAAAATGATTTGGACTCCATTTCTATCACAGTTGCCAGGGTCTAAAACTGTCAGTTAGAAAACCATTTACCCAAGTAAACCCCTCCACTGGCTGTCAGGTAAAAGTTATTACTTCAGCCTTCATCTTGGCCCTTTCTTACATGCAGATCCGAACTCTCCAAATCGGCTTCACCATTCAAATCACATTCCCACGGCGTGTTGCAGAAAGGAATGACCTTGAAACAGTTTGCAACTATGCAAACATTAGTCCTCACGGCTTTGTCTCTGAGAAGGTGTGATGCAGAGGTTTGGTTTGGCGAGGAGCTGGGCAAATCTTTTCCATGACTCCTTTTCTTGTTTTTTTTTTTCATTCCCAGTTCTAGTTTCTTATTGATTGAATAAAGCAGATTCAAATAACCTTTTTAGTCCCCTAGTCACATTACTTTCACACTTCTTATGGAAGAGTGATCAACACAAGTGTCCTTTCTAAAAGTGGGCCCTTCTAGTCCAGGATGCAGAGGACAATTGCTGTTCCTTGCACACCTCCCTGAAATGTGCCACTCCAGGGAGAAGGGAAACTAGCACTTCCCAAGTGCTTCTGCCTATGTTATCTCATCTACTCCCACAGCCCTCCTGAGCAGAGCGCCCATTAGTTCCACTTCACAGAGGGAAACACTGAGGCTGGAGAGGTGATGTGATGGAACTTGGATTCCAACACAGCCTGATTTATTTGAAGGCCAGATGCCCTCCTCTTCACACAGTGCTGTTTGGAGAGAGGAAGATTCTATAGGAAAAGATCCTGAGTCTGTTCCCAGCCATCTTGTAACAGGCGAAGGCCCTCTACCTCTAGACCTGTGTTTGGGCGTGACAAAGTTAGCGGAGTTCTCTTTCACTGTCTGCAGATGGTTACTGTATTAAACTTTAAATGCATCATGTGCTGTGTTGTACCTGCTAATCTCCTTGCTTCTGCTCTTACCTCCCTAATGTTCTTTCCCCACAAAGCAACACAGCAGCCAGCAGGGTATTTGTAACCCCTACTTAAAACCTTGCAAGATGTTCGCATCTTGCTTAGGGCCAAATCCAAAGTCCAGGTTTTGACCTACCAAATCCTACATGATCCAGCCCCTGCTCCCCAGCCCCCACCTCATCTTGCACTGGCAGCCCACCCTCTTATTCATTAGGCACTGGTTTCTCTCTAGGGACACTTCTGTTCCTAGAGCATGCCAGCTTTTTCCTGGTCTGAGACTTTTACAGTTGCTGGTCCCTCTGTCCAGAACATTCTGGCCCCAGATCTTTGCTCAAGTGGTGTTTTCAGTTGGTGTACCTACTCCTTCACCATCCTGGCTAATGTAGACTTGCCTGCTTGCTCCATCTTAGTCACTTTTGGGCTCATGATACACTTTAATTCCTTCATGTCCCATATTACTCTCTGAGTTCACTGTACTTATTAATCTACGTGTTCACTTTTACATCATCTAACTCCTCTCATCAGAGTGTGGGCTATTTGACAAAGGGCAGACCTTTGTCAAACTTGTTCACAGCTCTATCCCCAGGGACTGTGACAGTGCTTGGGGCATGGAGAGTATCCATCAGAATGTATTGAGTGAAGAGAAATCTGTGAATGTGCTTTGTACCCACCTTGTTCCATTATCATTTATTTTAATTTTAAGACTTATTCTAGCTGCCCTTTGAGCATATTTTCCAAACTATTAAAGAGACTACACATAAATGTGGGAGTCTGGAGAATCTCTGTAGCCTTGTGAGGGCTCAAACACTGTTACTTTGTCCATCATTGTATCCCTGTGCCTAGCACAGTGCCTGGCATATACATGTTGAGAGAAAGAGAAACAAGTTCAAGGACAAATGGAGTTCTTAGTGGTCCCTATAGTATTAGCCAAGAATGGAATTTCAGAGGAAGGAACAAAGGGATTATAAATAAAGACAAAAGAAAGCAGTATCTCTCTTTTCTTTTTCTCCCTCTGTGCTCTCTTCTCTTTTACATTTCATGATGAAGTTGTGGCAAAGTGATACTGGAGCAGGGAGGTGCTGTCAGCTTAGAAATCCAGGCAAAGCCAGTGTGGAACACGGGAATAGGAAACCAAGAGCAGACCTCTTTGTTCTGCCTGTGATCTAGGGCAAGTGCTGAAGAAACAATAGGGTCCTTGAAAATCTTACATGTTAGGAAACCAGAGAGAGATTTGGGAATGAAGCTCCCATCCAAGTGTGATTTTGCCTGGATTGTCTTTGAATATATAGTTTCAGAAGCCTGGTGGGGGAGTTGGAGATTATACAGGAATTTAGAATTCGGAGATTTTGACCACAGCTCTTTACCTCTGTCCATTGACAACAATAGTATTTGAAAGCCATCAGTGTGAACTTTCTGAAATATTTTTTTCTCTCAGAGAATGGAACTATCTGTTGGCTTAATAAATTGCATAGTAAGAAAAAGAAAGCCTGAGCAATGTAAATGGAAAATTTGGTTAATTAGATACCTTTCAACTTTACAGAAAAGTTGTTTCCAAGGAAAGAATATTAAGTAGGGTTTCAGGATCTATTTTTTTTTATTTTAAATAAAAGCAGATCAAAATGTATGAGGAGATATGTAAAAATTAAAAAAAGACTCAGAAATAGCTTCTTTATTTCTTAAATTTGTTTCTACTATTGAAAAAAGTATGTTTCTATGATGGAGGGAGCTCTAAATGGATTTTGACTGGACTAATACAATGGTCAAAGCCCAGATGTATAATATAATGGTTTTGGGAAGAGAACCTCCTTATGAATACAGCATTCATTTTCTTGTATCTATATATTAGGAGTAAGATCAAATAGATCTAAGTTAACAGTATTTGTTCATCTAATATAATGGACATAACAGAGTGAAAAATTGAAATACCTTGCCAACCCATGAAACAGAATGGTTTTAATTTAGAAGGTTTAGACAATAAAATTTTCATATGAAAA